>NC_072426.2:164502500-164807777 GCF_028878055.3 Symphalangus syndactylus
CATAACTCAAATGGAGCATGACTATTAAAATGACAAATAGATTCCGTAGTTGCCTAAGAGCTAAGAATAAGAATTGCTATATAAAAAAGCATAAATATGCCACATGTATAAGAATCATGGGAGTGCTATTTGGTATTTAGTATTTAGTTCCATTCTGCAGCATGATCAAAAAGAAGCATCTGTATAGTTCACTGTGCATTATAGCACAATAAATCACCTCATTAGGCTCAGATATATGTAAAGATTTACAGTCTGGGAAAGTCCACTAGATATTCTTAATCACTTCTTAGACTGTACTGTCCCCCATATTTCTCTTTTTCTATAGAAAGGTTGCACATGGAAAGGCTTTATTTGAAATCCAGCAATGAATGGAATGTCTGTGAAGCAAGAAATAGATGGAAATTGACATTTTAAAAGAAAGTTTGGCTTCTGAAGAGATACAGCTGTGACCTTGGTCTTTTTGTTGGAGAGAAGTATTCCCTAGCCTTACTGTACTATTTTTCCCAAAGCACCCTCTCTATTGTTCTCCCTTCATCTCTGGCTCGTATCATATGGCCCCTCCCTCATTCTATCTGGTGAGTTCTGAGAAAAATGCTTAAATTCTGCAGAGAAGATTGAGAACAATGCTAAATATTCCTCAGAGAAGCAAAATATTATGTTAACAGTTTATATTTTCACATGAAATTGTCTATCTCTTCTCTCTGTCTCATGTGTGTATGTGTGTATGTGTGTATGTGTATATATATATATATATAATATACAGTAGATATGTATATATAGAGTATAATATTCAGTATATATGTATATATAGTATAATATACCGTATATATGTATATATATACAGTGTGTGTGTGTGTATATATATATACATATATATATGTATATATATACTACCATTTACCTCCCAGGCTATACGTCCTGACATCTTAAAAGTAGAAAGCCCTCACAGGCCGCGGTTGCTCATGACTGTAATCCCAGCACTTTGAGAGGCCGAGGCGTGCAGATCACCTGAGGTCGGGAGTTCAAGACCAGCCTGACCAACATGGTGAAACCCCATCTCTACTAAAAATACAAAAAATTAGCTGGGCGTTGTGTTGCGCACCTGTAATCCCAGCTACTCAGGAGGTGGAGGCAGGAGAATCACATGAACCCGGGAGTCGGAGGTTGTGTGAGCCGAGACCATGACATTGCACTGCAGCCTGGGCAATGAGAGCAAAACTCCATCAGAAAAAGAAAGGTGGATAGGCCTTAAAAGACTTTTGAAAATGAGATTTGTCGAATATTTATTAGAGATGAAGAAAATAAGTGCGGACCCACACGTAACTTGTCTGAGGTCACAGAAGTAGGGACCCACACGTAACTTGTCTGAGGTCACAGAGGTAGTCATGCTGCAGCAGCCTTATTGGTTTTCCTCTATGACATGCATTATTATTGTTTTTGATCATTTCAAGAGGTTTCTAGTCGATAGTGGGACAAAATTTCTAATTTGGGAACCTAATTTTCTCTGCAAATCTTCTTTACATCTCTAGCTTATTAATACACCTCAGAAGTGTTACAGGAATTAATTCGCAGGATTTTGAAGAATATTTTGAGGTATGCTGGGAAAAATCATGTCAAGTATCAATGATTAGAAACTAAACAATCAATATTAGATATTGTAAAATTATATTTAATCTTCCATATGGCATAAATAAGTTATTTTAATGTACAGTCGTTGTACTTTGTAAACTTGCATATAAAATATTTGAAAAAATAACTTTCAATATGTAAAATGTAAATATACAAAGGAAAGCATCGGAAAAAATAGATAAAAATAATCAGGCTAAGAAAACACTACAGTGTCACCCTCAGAAGACTATAGAAGGATTCTCACCCTCGAGAAACAGAGGAACTTGAACATGGAAATGACCCTCTGCTGGCCATACTGATTATGGTACATAATTTTAAAAGGCTTTTAGAGAGAAGGGAAATGTTTTATTATGCATTCAGCACAGTGTTATGGTGATGTTTCTTAACTATCAGCTATTTTTAAAATTCCTATAATCTTTCTATAGATGACAAAGTTACATAAATATGAAGGATAAGAAGGGCCCCTGCAAACCTGATAATACAATTCTCTTTTCAATGATAACGTATATCTAAGCGCGCATCTCCTAATCATATTGATGTGCATTAAGTGTTCTTTTACCTACACCTGTCAAAGTGGCTAAAGTAATCCTTCATGAGGAGATAATTTTTTTCTTTAGGTGATTTTTTCCGCATAATACCCTAACATTTCCAATTCCATCATTCTCGAAAAAGTTTACATGATATACATATACAATTACTAAAATTTTGGCGGCATAAATAATTTAAATGGACTTTACTTCAAAGATAATATTTACTTTTAAAGTTGTAAACCTTTGAATCATCAATTAATTAGAATTATCTTTTTCTTTATAAATAAAGTTTTTTGTCCCTACATATTTATGATTTGGAAATTTTCACCTGGAAAATTTCATTTTCAGTTGGATGCCTTGTCTTTAGTATAAAATTCAGTATTTCAATTTCAATATAATTTTTTGATTGATTTTAATGCAGACAACAGAAAGGAATATCTTCAAATATAAACTACACAGAATCATTCTGTGAAACTTCTTTCTGATCTGTGCATTCAGCTAACAGAGTTAAACCGTACATTTGATTGAGCAGTTCTGAACACTCTTTCTGTAGAAAATGCAACTGGACATTTGGAGCGCTAAGAGGGTAGTAGTGGAAAAAGGAATATATTCAAATATAAAGTACACAGAAGCATTCTGTGAAATTTCTTTCTGTTCTCTGCAACTTCTTTCTGTTCTCTGCATTCAACTAACAGAGTTGAGCCTTACTTTTGAAGGAGCAGTTCTGAAACACTCTTTGTGTAGAAACTGAAATTGGACATTCGGAGAGCTAAGAGGATAATAGTCGAAAAACGAATATCTTCAGCTAAATACTCCACAGAAGCATTCTGTGAAACTTATTTCTGATATGTGAATTCAACTAACAGAGTAAAACCATACTTTTGATTGAGCCGTTATGAACACTCTTTCTGAAGAAAATGCAAGTGGACATTCGGAGCACTAAGAAGGTAATACTGGAAAAAGGAATATATTCAAATATAAACTACACAGAAGAATTCTGTGAAACTTCTTTCTGTTCTGTGCATTCAACTAACAGAGTTGAACCTTACTTTTGATTGAGCCGTCCTGAAACACTCATTCTGTAGAAACTGCAATTGGACATTCTGAACGCTAAGTGGCCTATATTGGGAAAAAGAATATCTCCAAATAAAAACTACTCAGAAGAATTCTGTGAAACTTATTCCTGATCTGTGCATTCAGCTAACAGAGTTAAACCACACTTTTGATTGAGCAGTTATTAAACACTGTTTCTGTAGGAAATGCAAGTGGACATTAGGAGCGCTAAGATTGTAATAGTGGAAAAAGGAATATCCCCAAATAAAAACTACACAGAAGCATTCTCTGAAACTCCTTTCTGTTCTCTGCATTAAACTAACAGAGTTGAGCCTTACTTTTGAAGGTGCTGTTCTGAAACACTCTTTGTGTAGAAACTGCCAGTGGATATGCGGAACGCTAAGAGGGTAATAGTCGAAAAAGGAATATCTTCAACTAAATACTAAACAGAAGCATTCTGTGAAACTTCTTTCTGTTCTGTGCATTCAACTAAAAGAGTTGAACCTTACTTTTGATTGAGCCGTTCTGAAACACTCTTTCTGTAGAAAATGCAAGTGGTGATTCGGAGCGCTAAGAGGGTAATAGTGGAAAAAGGAGTATCTTCAAATATAAACTACACAGAAGCATTCTGTAAAACTTCTTTCTGTTCCTTGCATTCAACTAACAATATTGAACCTTACTTTTGATTGACCAGTTCTGAAACTCTCTTTCTGTAGATACTGCAATTGGAAATTCTGAGCGCTAAGAGTCCTATATTGGAAAAAGGAATATGTTCAAATAAAAACTACACAGAAGAATTCTGTGAAACTTCTTTCTGATCTGTGCATTCAACTAACAGAGTTAAACCATACTTTTGATTGAGCAGTTCTGAACACTCTTTCTGTAGAAAATGCAAGTGGACATTCGGAGCTCTAAGAGGGTAATAGTGGAAAAAGTAATATCGTCAAATAAGAACTACAGACAGGCATTCTGTGAAACTACTTTCTGTTCTGTGCATTCAACTAACAGAGTTGAACCTTACTTTTGATTGAGCCGTCCTGAAACACTCATTCTGTAGAAACTGCAATTGGACATTCTGAGCGCTAAGTGGCCTATATTGGGAAAAAGAATATCTCCAAATAAAAACTACTCAGAAGAATTCTGTGAAACTTATTTCTGATCTGTGCATTCAGCTAACAGAGTTAAACCACACTTTTGATTGAGCAGTTATTAAACACTGTTTCTGTAGGAAATGCAAGTGGACATTAGGAGCGCTAAGATTGTAATAGTGGAAAAAGGAATATCCCCTAATAAAAACTACACAGAAGCATTCTCTGAAACTCCTTTCTGTTCTCTTCATTAAACTAACAGAGTTGAGCCTTACTTTTGAAGGTGCTGTCCTGAAACACTCTTTGTGTAGAAACTGCCAGTGGATATGCGGAACGCTAAGAGGGTAATAGTCGAAAAAGGAATATCTTCAACTAAATACTAAACAGAAGCATTCTGTGAAACTTCTTTCTCTTCTGTGCATTCAACTAAAAGAGTTGAACCTTACTTTTGATTGAGCCGTTCGGAAACACTCTTTCTGTAGAAAAGGCAAGTGGTGATTCGGAGCGCTAAGAGGGTAATAGTGGAAAAAGGAGTATCTTCAAATATAAACTACACAGAAGCATTCTGTAAAACTTCTTTCTGTTCCTTGCATTCAACTAACAATATTGAATCTTACTTTTGATTGACCAGTTCTGAAACTCTCTTTCTGTAGATACTGCAATTGGAAATTCTGAGCGCTAAGAGTCCTATATTGGAAAAAGGAATATGTTCAAATAAAAACTACACAGAAGAATTCTGTGAAACTTCTTTCTGATCTGTGCATTCAACTAACAGAGTTAAACCATACTTTTGATTGAGCAGTTCTGAACACTCTTTCTGTAGAAAATGCAAGTGGACATTCGGAGCTCTAAGAGGGTAATAGTGGAAAAAGTAATATCGTCAAATAAGAACTACAGACAGGCATTCTGTGAAACTACTTTCTGTTCTGTGCATTCAAATAACAGAGTTGAACCTTACTTATGATAGAGCCATTCTGAAACACTCTTTCTGTAGAAAATTCAATTGGACAATCTGAGCGATAAGAGGCCTATATTGGGAAAAAGAATATATTCAAATAAAAACTACACAGAAGCATTCTGTGAAACTTTTTCTGATCTGTGCATTCAGCTAACAGAGTTAAATCATACATTTGATTGATCAGTTCTGAACACTCTTTCTGTAGAAAATGCAACTGGACATTTGGAGCACTAAGAGGGTAGTAGTGCAAAAAGGAATATATTCCAATATAAACTACACAGAAGCATTCTGTGAAACTTCTTTCTGTTCTGTGCATTCAACTAACATAGTTGAACCTTACTTTTGATTGAGCCTTTCTGAAACACTCTTTCTGTAGAAACTGCAATTGGACATTCTGAGCGCTAAGAGGCCTATATTGGTAAAAAGAATATCTTCATATAAACACTACACAGCAGCATTCTGTGAAACTTCTTTCTGATCTGTGCATTCAGCTAACAGAGTTAAACCATACTTTTGATTGAGCAGTTCTGAAACACTCTTTCTGTAGAAAATGCAACTGGACATTCAGAGCGCTAAGTGGGTAATAGTGGAAAATGGAATATCTTCAAATATAAACTACACAGAAGAATTCTGTGAAACTTATTTCTGATCTGTGCATTCACCTAACAGAGTTAAACCATACTTTTGATAGAGCAGTTCTGAACACACTTTCTGTAGAAAATGCAAGTGGACATTCTGAGCTCTAAGAGGGTAACAGTGGAAAAAGGAATATTTTCAAATATAAACTACACAGAAGCAATCTGTGAAACTACATTCTGTTCTGTGCATTCAACTAACAGAGTTGAACCTTAATTTTGATTGAGCAGTTCTGAAACACTCTTTCTGTAGAAACTGTAATTGGATTTCTGAACGCTAAGAGGCCTATATTGAGAAAAATAATATCTTCAAATAAAAACTACAGAGATGCATTCTCTGAAACTTCTTTCTGTTCTGTGCATTCAGCTAACTGAATTAAACGATACATTTGATTTAGCAGTTCTGAAACTCTCTTTCTGTAGAAAATGCAAGTGGACATTCGGTGTGCTAAGTTGGTAATTGTGGAAAAAGGAATATCTTCAAATAAAAACTGCACAGATGCATTCTGTGAAACTTCTTTCTTATCTGTGCATTCATCTAACAGAGTTAAACGATACTTTTGATTTAGCAGTTCTGAAACACTCTTTCTGTAGAAAATGCAAGTGGTCATTCGGTGCGCTAAGATGGTAATTGTGGAAAAAGGATTATCTTCAAATAAAAACTACAAAGAGGCATTCTCTGAAACTTGTTTCTGTTCTCTGCTTTCAACTAACAGGGTTGAGCCTTATTTTTGAAGGAGCAGTCCTGAAACACTCTTTCTGTAGAAACTGCAAGTGGACATTCGGAGCGCTAAGAGGGTAATAGTGGAAAAAGGAATATCTTCAAATAAATACTACACAGAAGCATTCTGTGAAACTACTCTCTGTTCTGTGCATTCAACTAAATGAGTTGAACCCTACTTTTGATTGAGCCATTCTGAAACACTCTTTCTGTAGAAACTGCAATTGGATATTCGGAGCGCTAAGAGGCCTATATTGGAAAAAGGACTATCTTCAAATAAAAACTACACAGAAGCATTCCGTGAAACTCCGTACTGATCTGTGCATTCAGCTAACAGAATTAAACCATACTTTTGATTGAGCAGTTCGGAAACACTCATTCTGTAGAAAATGCAAGTGGACATTCGGAGCGCTTAGAAGGTAATAGTGGAAAAAGGAACATCTTCAAATATAAACTACACAGAAGCATTCTATGAAACTTCTTTCTGTTCCGTTCACTCAACTAACAGAGTTGAACCTTACATTTGATTAAGCAGTTCAGAAACACTCTTTCTGTAGATACTGCAATTGGACATTCTGAGCGCTAAGACTCCTATATTGGAGAAAGGAATATCTTCAAATAAAAAGTACACAGAAGCATTCTGTGAAAATTCTTTCTGATCTGTGCATTCAAATAACAGAGTAAAACCATACTTTTGATTGAGCCGTTCAGAACACTCTTTCTGTAGAAAATGCAAGTGGACATTCGGAGCACTAAGAGGGTAACACTGGAAAAAGGAATATATTCAAATATAAACTACACAGAAGCATTCTGTGAAACTTCTTGCTGTTCTGTGCATTCAAGTAACAGAGTTGAACCTTACTTTTGATTGAGCCTTTCTGAAACTCTCTTTCTGTAGAAAATGCAAGTGGACATTCGGAGCGCTAAGATGGTAATAGTGGAAAAAGGAATACATTGAAATATAAACTACACAGAAGCATTCTGTGAAACTTCTTTCTGTTCTGTGCATTCAACTAACAGAGTTGAACCTTACTTTTGATTGAGCCTTCTGAAACACTCATTTTGTAGAAACGGCAATTGGACATTCTGAGCGCTAAGTGGCCTATATTGGGAAAAAGAATATCTCCAAATAAAAACTACTCAGAAGCATTCTGTGAAACTTATTTCTGATCTGTGCATTCAGCTAACAGAGTTAAACCATACTTTTGATTGAGAAGTTATGAGACACTCTTTCTGTAGAAAACGCAAGTGGACATTCGGAGCGCTAAAATTGTATTAGTGGAAAAAGGAATATCCCCAAATTAAAACTACACAGAAGCATTCTCTGAAAACCCTTTCTGTTCTCTGCATTCAACTAACAGATTTGAGCCTTACTTTGAAGGAGCTGTTCTGAAACACTCTTTGTGTAGAAACTGCCAGTGGACATTCGGAACGCTAAGAGGGTAATAGTCGAAAAAGGAATATCTATAACTAAATACTACACAGAAGCATTCTGTGAAACTTATTTCTGTTCTGTGCATTCAACTAAACGAGTTCAACCTTACTTTTGATTGAGCCGTTCTGAAACACTCTTTCTGTAGAAAATGCAAGTGGTGATTCGGAGCGCTAAGAGGGTAATAGTGGAAAAAGGAATATCTTCAAATATAAACTACACAGAAGCATTCTCTGAAACTTCTTTCTGTTCCGTGCATTCAACTAACAGTATTGAACCTTACTTTTGATTGAGCAGTTCTGAAACTCTCTTTCTGTAGATACTGCAATTGGACATTCTGAGCGCTAAGAGACCTATATTGGAAAAAGGAATATCTTCAAATAAAAACTACACAGAAGAATTCTGTGAAACTTCTTTCTGATCTGTGCATTCAACTAACAGAGTTAAACAATACTTTTGATGGAGCAGTTCTGAACACTCTTTCTGTAGAAAATGCAAGTGGACATTCCGAGCTCTAAGAGGGTAATAGTGGAAAAAGTAATATCGTCAAATATGAACTACAGAGAAGCATTCTGTGAAACTACTTTCTGTTCTGTGCATTGAAATAGCAGAGTTGAACCTTACTATTGAAAGAGCCATTCTGAAACACTCTTTCTGTAGAAACTGCTATTGGACAATCTGAGCACTAAGAGGCCTATATTGGGAAAAAGTATATCTTCAAATAAAAACTACACAGAAGCATTCTGTGCAACTTCTTTCTAATCTGTGCATTCAGCTAAGAGAGTTAAACCATACATTTGATTGAGCAGTTCTGAACACTCTTTCTGTAGAAAATGCAACTGGACATTTGGAGCGCTAAGAGGGTAGTAGTGGAAAAAGTAATATATTCAAATATAAACTACACAGAAGCATTCTGTGAAACTACTTTCTGTTCTGTGCATTCAACTAACAGGGTTGAACCTTACTTTTGATTGAGCCTTTCTGAAACACTCTTTCTGTAGAAACTGCAATTGGACATTCTGAGCGGTAAGAGGCCTATATTGGTAAAAAGAATATCTTCATATAAACATTACACCGCAGCATTCTGTGAAACTTCTTTCTGTTCTGTGCATTCAGCTAACAGAGTTAAACCATTCTTTTGACTGAGCAGTTCTGAAACACTCTTTCTGTAGAAAATGCAACTGGAGATTCAGAGCGCTAAGTGGGTAATAGTGGAAAATGGAATATCTTCAAATATAAACTACACTGAAGAATTCTGTGAAACTTCTTTCTGATCTGTGCATTCACCTAACAGGGTTAAACCACACTTATGATTGAGCAGTTCTGAACACTCCTTCTGTAGAAAATGCAACTGGACTTTTGGAGCGCTAAGAGGTTACTGGTGGAAAAAGGAATACCTTCAAATAAATACTACACAGAAGCATTCTGTGAAACTTCTTTCCGTTCTGTGAATTCAACTAAAAGAGTTGAACCCTACTTTTCAATGAGGCGTTCTGAAACACTTTTTCTGTAGAAACTAAAATTGGATATTCGGAGCGCTAAGAGGCCTATATTTGGGAAAGGACTATCTTCAAATAAAAACTACACAGAAACATTCTGTGAAACTTCGTACTGATCTGTGCATTCAGCTAACAGAGTTAAACCATACTTTTGATTGAGCAGTTCGGAAACACTCTTTCTGTAGAAAATGCAAGTGGACATTCGGAGAGCTGAGAAGGTAATAGTGGAAAAAGGAATATCTTCAAATATAAACTACACAGAATCATTCTTTGAAACTTCTTTCTGTTCTGTTCATTCAACTAAAAGAGTTGAACCTTACTTTTGATTGAGCATTTCTGAAACACTCTCTCTGTAGAAACTGCAATTGGACATTCTGTGCGCTAAGAGGCCTATATTGCTAAAAAGAATAACTTCATATAAACACTACACAGCAGCATTCTGTGAAACTTCTTTCTGATCTGTGCATTCAGCTAACAGAGTTAAACCATACTTTTGATTGAGCAGTTCTGAAACACTCTTTCTGTAGAAAATGCAACTGGACATTCAGAGCGCTAAGTGGGTAATAGTGGAAAATGGAATATCTTCAAATATAAACTACACAGAAAAATTCTGTGAAACTTATTTCTGATCTGTGCATTCACCTAAAGAGTTAAAACATACTTTTGATAGAGCAGTTCTGAACACACTTTCTGTAGAAAATGCAAGTGGACATTCTGAACTCTAAGAGGGTAACAGTGGAAAAAGGAATATCTTCAAATACAAACTACACAGAAGCAATCTGTGAAACTAAATTCTGTTCTGTGCATTCAACTAAGAGATTTTTACCTTAGTTTTGATTGAGACGTTCTGAAACACTCTTTCTGTAGAAAATGCAAGTGGAGATTTGGAGCGCTAAGAGGGTAATAGTGGAAAAAGGAATGTCTTCAAATATAAACTACACTGAATCATTCTGTGAAACTTCTTTCTGATCTGTGCATTCTGCTAACAGAGTTAAACCATACTTTTGATTGAGCAGATCTGAACACTCTTTCTGTAGAAAATGCAACTGGACATTTGGAGCGCTAAGAGTGTAGTAGTGGAAAAAGGAATATATTCAAATATAAACTACACAGAAGCATTTTGTGAAACTTTTTCTGATCTGAGCATTCAGCTAACAGAGTTAAACCATACTTTTGATTGAGCAGTTTTGAAACACTCTGTCTGTAGAAAATGCAACTGGACATTCGTAGCGCTAAGTGGGTAATAGTGGAAAAAAGAATATGTTCAAATATAAACTACACAGAAGCATTGTATGAAACTACTTTCTGTTCTGTGCATTCAAATAACAGAGTTGAACCTTACTTTTGATTGAGCCGTTCTGAAACACTCTTTCTGTAGAAACTGCAATTGGACATTCTGAGCGCTAAGAGGCCTATATTGGGAAAAATAATATCATCAAATAAAAACTACACAGAAGCATTGTGTGAAACTTATTTCTGATATGTGCATTCAGCAAACAGAGTTAAACCATACTTTTGATTGCGCAGTTCCAAACACTCTTTCTGTAGAAAATGCAAGTGGACATTCGGAGCGCTAAGAGGGTAATATTGGAAAAAGGAATATATTCACATATAAACTACACAGTAGCATTCTGTGAAACTTCTTTCTGTTCTGTGCATTCAACTAAAAGAGTTGAACCTTACTTTTGATTGAGCCGTTCTGAAACACTCTTTCTGTAGAAACTGCAATTGGACATTCTAAGCGCTAAGAGGCCTACATTGGGAAAAAGAATATCTTCAAATAAAAACTACACAGATGCATTCTGTGAAACTTATTTCCGATCTGTAAATTCAGTTAACAGAGCTAAACCATATTTTTGATTGAGCAGTTATGAAACACTCTTTTTGTAGAAAATGCAAGTGGACATTCGGAGCGCTAAGATTGTAATAGAGGAAAAAGGAATATCTCCAATTAAAAACTACACAGAAGCATTCTCTGAAACCACTTTCTGTTCTCCGCCTTCAACTAACAGAGCTGAGCCCTACATTTGAAGGAGCAGTTCTGAAACACTCTTTGTGTAGAAACTGCCAGTGGATATTTGGAGCGCGAAGTGGGTAATAGTCCAAAAAGGAGTATCTTCAACTAAATACTACACAGAAGCATTCTGTGAAACTTCTTTCTGTTCTGTGCATTCAACTAAGAGAGTTGAACCTTACATTTGATTGAGCCGTTCTGAAACACTCTTTCTGTAGAAACTGCAATTGGACATTCTGAGCGCTAAGAGTCTTATATTGGGAAAAATAATATCTTCAAATAAAAACTACACAGAAGCATTGTTTGAAACTTATTTCTGATATGTGCATTCAGCTAACGGAGTTAAACCATACTTTTGATTGCGCAGTTCAGAACACTCTTTCTGTAGAAAATGCAAGTGGACATTCAGAGCGCTAAGAGGGTAATAGTGGAAAAAGGAATATATTCAAATATAAACTACACAGAAGCATTGTGTGAAACTTCTTTCTGTTCTGTGCATTCAACTACCAGGGTTGAACCTTAGTTTTGATTGAGCCGTTCTGAAACACTCTTTCTGTAGAAACTGCAATTGGACATTCTGAGCGCTAAGAGACCTATATTGGAAAAAGGAATATCTTCAAATAAAAACTACACAGAAGAATTCTGTGAAACTTCTTTCTGATCTGTGCATTCAACTAACAGAGTTAAACCATACTTTTGATGGAGCAGTTCTGAACACACTTTCTGTAGAAAATGCAAGTGGACATTCCGAGCTCTAAGAGGGTAATAGTGGAAAAAGTAATACCGTCAAATATGAACTACAGAGAAGCATTCTGTGAAACTACTTTCTGTTCTGTGCATTGAAATAGCAGAGTTGAACCTTACTTTTGAAAGAGCCATTCTGAAACACTCTTTCTGTAGAAACTGCAATTGGACAATCTGAGCACTAAGAGGCCTATATTGGGAAAAAGTATATCTTCAAATAAAAACTACACAGAAGCATTCTGTGCAACTTCTTTCTAATCTGTGCATTCAGCTAAGAGAGTTAAATCATACATTTGATTGAGCAGTTCTGAACACTCTTTCTGTAGAAAATGCAACTGGACATTTGGAGCGCTAAGAGGGTAGTAGTGGAAAAAGTAATATATTCAAATATAAACTACACAGAAGCATTCTGTGAAACTACTTTCTGTTCTGTGCATTCAACTAACAAAGTTGAACCTTACTTTTGATTGAGCCTTTCTGAAACTCTCTTTCTGTAGAAACTGCAATTGGACATTCTGAGCGCTAAGACTCCTATATTGGAGAAAGGAATATCTTCAAATAAAAAGTACACAGAAGCATTCTGTGAAAATTCTTTCTGATCTGTGCATTCAGCTAACAGAGTTAAACCATACTTTGGATTGAGCAGTTCTGAACACTCTTTCTGTAGAAAATGCAAGTGGACATTCGGAGCGCTAAGAGGGTAATACTGAAAAAGGGAATATATTCAAATATAAACTACACATGGGCATTCTGTGAAACTCCTTTCTGTTCTCTGCATTCAACTAACAGGGTTGAGCCCTACTTTTGAAGGAGCAGTTCTGAAACACTCTTTGTTTAGAAACTGAAATTGGACATTCGGAGAGCTAAGAGGATAATAGTCGAAAAAGGAATATCTTCAACAAAATACTACACGGAAGGATTCTGTGAAACTTATTTCTGATATGTGCATTCAAATAACAGAGTAAAACCATACTTTTGATTGAGCCGTTCAGAACACTCTTTCTGTAGAAAATGCAACTGGACATTCAGAGCGCTAAGTGGGTAATAGTGGAAAATGGAATATCTTCAAATATAAACTACACAGAAAAATTCTGTGAAACTTATTTCTGATCTGTGCATTGACCTAAAGAGTTAAAACATACTTTTGATAGAGAAGTTCTGAACACACTTTCTGTAGAAAATGAAAGTGGACATTCTGAGCTCTAAAAAGGGTAACAGTGGAAAAAGGAATATCTTCAAATACAAACTACACAGAAGCAATCTGTGAAACTACATTCTGTTCTGTGAATTCAACTAACAGAGTTGAACCTTACTTTTGATTGAGCCGTTCTGAAACACTCTTTCTGTAGAAACTGCAATTGGACATTCTGAGTGCTAAGAGGCCTATATTGGGAAAAATAATATCTTCAAATAAAAACTACACAGAAGCATTGTGTGAAACTTATTTCTGATATGTGCATTCAGATAACAGAGTTAAACCATACTTTTGATTGCGCAGTTCCGAACACTCTTTCTGTAGAAAATGCAAGTGGACATTCGGAGCGCTAAGAGGGTAATAGTGGAAAAAGGAATATATTCAAATATAAACTACACAGTAGCATTCTGTGAAACTTCTTTCTGTTCTGTGCATTCAGCTAACAGAGTTGAACCTTACTTTTGATTGAGCCGTTCTGAAACACTCTTTCTGTAGAAACTGCAATTGGACATTCTAAGCGCTAAGAGGCCTACATTGGGAAAAAGAATATCTTCAAATAAAAACTACACAGATGCATTCTGTGAAACTTATTTCTGATCTGTAAATTCAGTTAACAGAGCTAAACCATATTTTTGATTGAGCAGTTATGAAACACTCTTTTTGTAGAAAATGCAAGTGGACATTCGGAGCGCTAAGATTGTAATAGAGGAAATAGGAATATCTCCAATTAAAAACTACACAGAAGCATTCTCTGAAACCCATTTCTGTTCTCCGCATTCAACTAACAGAGTTGAGCCTTACTTCTGAAGGAGCAGTTCTGAAACATTCTTTGTGTAGAAACTGCCAGTGGATATTCGGAGCGCTAAGTGGGTAATAGTCCAAAAAGGAGTATCTTCAACTAAATACTACACAGAAGCATTCTGTGAAACTTCTGTCTGTTCTGTGCATTCAACTAACAGAGTTGAACCTTACATTTGATTGAGCCGTTCTGAAACACTCTTTCTGTAGAAACTGCAATTGGACATTCTGAGCCCTAAGAGGCCTATATTGGGAAAAATAATATCTTCAAATAAAAACTACACAGAAGCATTGTTTGAAACTTATTTCTGATATGTGCATTCAGCTAACAGAGTTAAACCATACTTTTGATTGCGCAGTTCAGAACACACTTTCTGTAGAAAATGCAAGTGGACATTCGGAGCGCTAAGAGGGTAATAGTGGAAAAAGGAATATATTCAAATATAAACTACACAGAAGCATTTTGTGAAAATTCTTTCTGTTTTGTGCATTCAACTACCAGGGTTGAACCTTACTTTTGATTGAGCCGTTCTGAAACACTCTTTCTGTAGAAACTGCAATTGGACATTCTGAGCGATAAGAGGCCTATATTGGGAAAAGTATATCTACAAATAAAAACTACACAGAAGCATTCTGTGAAACTTCTTTCTGTTCTGTTCATTCAACTAATAGAGTTGAACCTTAGTTTTGATTGAGCCGTTCTGAAACACTCTTTCTGTAGAAAATGCAAGTGGGATTCAGAGCGCTAGGAGGATAATAGTGGAAAAAGGAATGTCTTCAAATATAAACTACACAGAATCATTCTGTGAAACTTCTTTCTGATCTGTGCATTCAGCTAACAGAGTTAATCCATACTTTTGATTGCGCAGTTCCGAACACTCTTTCTGTAGAAAATGCAAGTGGACATTCGGAGCGCTAAGAGGGTAATAGTGGAAAAAGGAATATATTCAAATATAAACTACACAGTAGCATTCTGTGAAAATTCTTTCTGTTCTGTGCATTCAACTAACAGAGTTGAACCATACTTTTGATTGAGCCGTTCTGAAACACTCTTTCTGTAGAAAATGCAAGTGGGATTCAGAGCGCTAAGAGGGTAATAGTGGAAAAAGGAATGTCTTCAAATATAAACTACACAGAATCTTACTGTGAAACATATTTCTGATCTGTGCATTCAGCTAACAGAGTTAAACCATACTTTTGATTGAGCAGATCTGAACATTCTTTCTGTAGAAAATGCAACTGGACATTTGGAGCGCTAAGTGGGTAGTCGTGGAAAAAGGAATATATTCAAATATAAACTACACAGAAGCATTCTGTGAAACTTCTTTCTGATCTGAGCATTCAGCTAACAGAGTTAAACCATACTTTTGATTGAGCAGTTTTGAAACACTCTGTCTGTAGAAAATGCAACTGGACATTCGTAGCGCTAAGTGGGTAATAGTGGAAAAAAGAATATGTTCAAATATAAACTACACAGAAGCATTGTATGAAACTACTTTCTGTTCTGTGCATTCAACTAACAGAGTTGAAACTTACTTTTGATTGACCCGTTCTGAAACACTCTTTCTGTAGAAACTGCAATTGGACATTCTGACAGCTAAGAGGCCTATGTGGAGAAAAACAATATCTTCAAATAAAAACTACACAGAAGCATTGTGTGAAACTTATTTCTGATATGTGCATTCAGCTAACAGAGTTAAACCATATTTTTGATTGCGCAGTTCCGAACACTCTTTCTGTAGAAAATGCAAGTGGACATTCGGAGCGCTAAGAGGGTAATAGTGGAAAAAGGAATATACTCAAATATAAACTACACAGTAGAATTCTCTGAAACTTCTTTCTGTTCTGTGCATTCAACTAACAGAGTTGAACCTTACATTTGATTGAGCAGTTCTGAAACACTCTTTCTGTAGAAACTGCAATTGGACTTTCTAAGCGCTAAGAGGCCTACATTGGGAAAAAGAATATCTTCAAATAAAAACTACACAGATGCATTCTGTGAAACTTATTTCCGATCTGTAAATTCAGTTAACAGAGCTAAACCATATTTTTGATTGAGCAGTTATGAAACACTCTTTTTGTAGAAAATGCAAGTGGACATTCGGAGCGCTAAGATTGTAATAGAGGAAAAAGGAATATCTCCAATTAAAAACTACACAGAAGCATTCTCTGAAACCACTTTCTGTTCTCCGCCTTCAACTAACAGAGCTGAGCCCTACATTTGATGGAGCAGTTCTGAAACACTCTTTGTGTAGAAACTGCCAGTGGATATTTGGAGCGCGAAGTGGGTAATAGTCCAAAAAGGAGTATCTTCAACTAAATACTACACAGAAGCATTCTGTGAAACTTCTTTCTGTTCTGTGCATTCAACTAAGAGAGTTGAACCTTACATTTGATTGAGCCGTTCTGAAACACTCTTTCTGTAGAAACTGCAATTGGACATTCTGAGCGCTAAGAGGCTTATATTGGGAAAAATAATATCTTCAAATAAAAACTACACAGAAGCATTGTTTGAAACTTATTTCTGATATGTGCATTCAGCTAACGGAGTTAAACCATACTTTTGATTGCGCAGTTCAGAACACTCTTTCTGTAGAAAATGCAAGTGGACATTCAGAGCGCTAAGAGGGTAATAGTGGAAAAAGGAATATATTCAAATATAAACTACACAGAAGCATTGTGTGAAACTTCTTTCTGTTCTGTGCATTCAACTACCAGGTTGAACCTTAGTTTTGATTGAGCCGTTCTGAAACACTCTTTCTGTAGAAACTGCAATTGGACATTCTGAGCGCTAAGAGACCTATATTGGAAAAAGGAATATCTTCAAATAAAAACTACACAGAAGAATTCTGTGAAACTTCTTTCTGATCTGTGCATTCAACTAACAGAGTTAAACCATACTTTTGATGGAGCAGTTCTGAACACACTTTCTGTAGAAAATGCAAGTGGACATTCCGAGCTCTAAGAGGGTAATTGTGGAAAAAGTAATACCGTCAAATATGAACTACAGAGAAGCATTCTGTGAAACTACTTTCTGTTCTGTGCATTGAAATAGCAGAGTTGAACCTTACTTTTGAAAGAGCCATTCTGAAACACTCTTTCTGTAGAAACTGCAATTGGACAATCTGAGCACTAAGAGGCCTATATTGGGAAAAAGTATATCTTCAAATAAAAACTACCCAGAAGCATTCTGTGCAACTTCTTTCTAATCTGTGCATTCAGCTAATAGAGTTAAATGATACATTTGATTGAGCAGTTCTGAACACTCTTTCTGTAGAAAATGCAACTGGACATTTGGAGCGCTAAGAGGGTAGTAGTGGAAAAAGTAATATATTCAAATATAAACTACACAGAAGCATTCTGTGAAACTACTTTCTGTTCTGTGCATTCAACTAACAAAGTTGAACCTTACTTTTGATTGAGCCTTTCTGAAACACTCTTTCTGTAGAAACTGCAATTGGACATTCTGAGCGCTAAGACTCCTATATTGGAGAAAGGAATATCTTCAAATAAAAAGTACACAGAAGCATTCTGTGAAAATTCTTTCTGATCTGTGCATTCAGCTAACAGAGTTAAACCATACTTTGGATTGAGCAGTTCTGAACACTCTTTCTGTAGAAAATGCAAGTGGACATTCGGAGCGCTAAGAGGGTAATACTGAAAAAGGGAATATATTCAAATATAAACTACACATGGGCATTCTGTGAAACTCCTTTCTGTTCTCTGCATTCAACTAACAGAGTTGAGCCCTACTTTTGAAGGAGCAGTTCTGAAACACTCTTTGTTTAGAAACTGAAATTGGACATTCGGAGAGCTAAGAGGATAATAGTCGAAAAAGGAATATCTTCAACAAAATACTACACGGAAGGATTCTGTGAAACTTATTTCTGATATGTGCATTCAAATAACAGAGTAAAACCATACTTTTGATTGAGCCGTTCAGGACACTCTTTCTGTAGAAAATGCAACTGGACATTCAGAGCGCTAAGTGGGTAATAGTGGAAAATGGAATATCTTCAAATATAAACTACACAGAAAAATTCTGTGAAACTTATTTCTGATCTGTGCATTGACCTAAAGAGTTAAAACATACTTTTGATAGAGAAGTTCTGAACACACTTTCTGTAGAAAATGCAAGTGGACATTCTGAGCTCTAAAAAGGGTAACAGTGGAAAAAGGAATATCTTCAAATACAAACTACACAGAAGCAATCTGTGAAACTACATTCTGTTCTGTGCATTCAACTAACAGAGTTGAACCTTACTTTTGATTGAGCCGTTCTGAAACACTCTTTCTGTAGAAACTGCAATTGGACATTCTGAGTGCTAAGAGGCCTATATTGGGAAAAATAATATCTTCAAATAAAAACTACACAGAAGCATTGTGTGAAACTTATTTCTGATATGTGCATTCAGATAACAGAGTTAAACCATACTTTTGATTGCGCAGTTCCGAACACTCTTTCTGTAGAAAATGCAAGTGGACATTCGGAGCGCTAAGAGGGTAATAGTGGAAAAAGGAATATATTCAAATATAAACTACACAGTAGCATTCTGTGAAACTTCTTTCTGTTCTGTGCATTCAGCTAACAGAGTTGAACCTTACTTTTGATTGAGCCGTTCTGAAACACTCTTTCTGTAGAAACTGCAATTGGACATTCTAAGCGCTAAGAGGCCTACATTGGGAAAAAGAATATCTTCAAATAAAAACTACACAGATGCATTCTGTGAAACTTATTTCTGATCTGTAAATTCAGTTAACAGAGCTAAACCATATTTTTGATTGAGCAGTTATGAAACACTCTTTTTGTAGAAAATGCAAGTGGACATTCGGAGCGCTAAGATTGTAATAGAGGAAAAAGGAATATCTCCAATTAAAAACTACACAGAAGCATTCTCTGAAACCCATTTCTGTTCTCCGCATTCAACTAACAGAGTTGAGCCTTACTTTTGAAGGAGCAGTTCTGAAACATTCTTTGTGTAGAAACTGCCAGTGGATATTCGGAGCGCTAAGTGGGTAATAGTCCAAAAAGGAGTATCTTCAACTAAATACTACACAGAAGCATTCTGTGAAACTTCTGTCTGTTCTGTGCATTCAACTGACAGAGTTGAACCTTACATTTGATTGAGCTGTTCTGAAACACTCTTTCTGTAGAAACTGCAATTGGACATTCTGAGCCCTAAGAGGCCTATATTGGGAAAAATAATATCTTCAAATAAAAACTACACAGAAGCATTGTTTGAAACTTATTTCTGATATGTGCATTCAGCTAACAGAGTTAAACCATACTTTTGATTGCGCAGTTCAGAACACACTTTCTGTAGAAAATGCAAGTGGACATTCGGAGCGCTAAGAGGGTAATAGTGGAAAAAGGAATATATTCAAATATAAACTACACAGAAGCATTTTGTGAAAATTCTTTCTGTTTTGTGCATTCAACTACCAGGGTTGAACCTTACTTTTGATTGAGCCGTTCTGAAACACTCTTTCTGTAGAAACTGCAATTGGACATTCTGAGCGATAAGAGGCCTATATTGGGAAAAGTATATCTACAAATAAAAACTACACAGAAGCATTCTGTGAAACTTCTTTCTGTTCTGTTCATTCAACTAATAGAGTTGAACCTTAGTTTTGATTGAGCCGTTCTGAAACACTCTTTCTGTAGAAAATGCAAGTGGGATTCAGAGCGCTAAGAGGATAATAGTGGAAAAAGGAATGTCTTCAAATATAAACTACACAGAATCATTCTGTGAAACTTCTTTCTGATCTGTGCATTCAGCTAACAGAGTTAATCCATACTTTTGATTGCGCAGTTCCGAACACTCTTTCTGTAGAAAATGCAAGTGGACATTCGGAGCGCTAAGAGGGTAATAGTGGATAAAGGAATATATTCAAATATAAACTACACAGTAGCATTCTGTGAAAATTCTTTCTGTTCTGTGCATTCAACTAACAGAGTTGAACCATACTTTTGATTGAGCCGTTCTGAAACACTCTTTCTGTAGAAAATGCAAGTGGGATTCAGAGCGCTAAGAGGGTAATAGTGGAAAAAGGAATGTCTTCAAATATAAACTACACAGAATCATACTGTGAAACATATTTCTGATCTGTGCATTCAGCTAACAGAGTTAAACCATACTTTTGATTGAGCAGATCTGAACATTCTTTCTGTAGAAAATGCAACTGGACATTTGGAGCGCTAAGAGGGTAGTCGTGGAAAAAGGAATATATTCAAATATAAACTACACAGAAGCATTCTGTGAAACTTCTTTCTGATCTGAGCATTCAGCTAACAGAGTTAAACCATACTTTTGATTGAGCAGTTTTGAAACACTCTGTCTGTAGAAAATGCAACTGGACATTCGTAGCGGTAAGTGGGTAATAGTGGAAAAAAGAATATGTTCAAATATAAACTACACAGAAGCATTGTATGAAACTTCTTTCTGTTCTGTGCATTCAACTAACAGAGTTGAAACTTACTTTTGATTGAGCCGTTCTGAAACACTCTTTCTGTAGAAACTGCAATTGGACATTCTCAGCGCTAAGAGGCCTTTATGGAGAAAAACAATATCTTCAAATAAAAACTACACAGAAGCATTGTGTGAAACTTATTTCTGATATGTGCATTCAGCTAACAGAGTTAAACCATACTTTTGATTGCGCAGTTCCGAACACTCTTTCTGTAGAAAATGCAAGTGGACATTCGGAGCGCTAAGAGGGTAATAGTGGAAAAAGGAATATATTCAAATATAAACTACACAGTAGAATTCTCTGAAACTTCTTTCTGTTCTGTGCATTCAACTAACAGAGTTGAACCTTACATTTGATTGAGCAGTTCTGAAACACTCTTTCTGTAGAAACTGCAATTGGACATTCTAAGCGCTAAGAGGCCTACATTGGGAAAAAGAATATCTTCAAATAAAAACTACACAGATTCATTCTGTGAAACTTATTTCTGATCTGTAAATTCAGTTAACAGAGCTAAACCATATTTTTGATTGAGCAGTTATGAAACACTCTTTTTGTAGAAAATGCAAGTGGACATTCGTAGCGCTAAGATTGTAATAGAGGAAAAAGGGATATCTCCAATTAAAAACTACACAGAAGCATTCTCTGAAACCCCTTTCTGTTCTCCGCATTCAACTAACAGAGTTGAGCCTTACTTTTGAAGGAGCAGTTCTGAAACACTCTTTGTGAAGAAACTGCCAGTGGATATTCGGAGCGCGAAGTGGGAAATAGTCCAAAAAGGAGTATCTTCAACTAAATACTACACAGAAGCATTCTGTGAAACTTCTTTCTGTTCTGTGCATTCAACTAAGAGAGTTGAAACTTACCTTTGATTGAGCCTTTCTGAAACACTCTTTCTGTAGAAACTGCAATTGGACATTCTGAGCGCTAAGAGGCCGATATTGGGAAAAAAAATATCTTCAAATAAAAACTACACAGAAGCATTGTTTGAAACTTATTTCTGATATGTGCATTCAGCTAACAGAGATAAACCATACTTTTGATTGCGCAGTTCAGAACACTATTTCTGTAGAAAATGCAAGTGGACATTCAGAGCGCTAAGAGGTTAATAGTGGAAAAAGGAATATATTCAAATATAAACTACACAGAAGCATTCTGTGAAACCTCTTTCTGTTCTGTTCATTCAACTAAAAGAGTTGAACATTAGTTTTGATTGAGCCGCTCTGAAACACTCCTTCTGTAGAAAATGCAAGTGGAGATTCGGAGCGTTAAGAGGGTAATAGTGGAAAAAGGAATGTCTTCAAATATAAACTACACAGAATCATACTGTGAAACATATTTCTGATCTGTGCATTCAGCTAACAGAGTTAAACCATACTTTTGATTGAGCAGATCTGAACACTCTTTCTGTAGAAAATGCAACTGGACATTTGGAGCGCTAAGAGGGTAATAGTGGAAACAAGAATATGTTCAAATATAAACTACACAGAAGCATTGTATGAAACTTCTTTCTGTTCTGTGCATTCAAATAACAGAGTTGAACCTTACTTTTGATTGAGCCGTTCTGAAACACTCTTTCTGTAGAAACTGCAATTGGACATTCTGAGCGCTAAGAGGCCTATATTGGGAAAAATAATATCTTCAAATAAAAACTACACAGAAGCATTGTGTGAAACATATTTCTGATATGTGCATTTAGCTAACAGAGTTAAACCATACTTTTGATTGCGCAGTTCCGAACACTTTTTCTGTAGAAAATGCAAGTGAACATTCGGAGCGCTAAGAGGGTAATATTGGAAAAAGGAATATATTCAAATATAAACTACACAGTAGCATTCTGTGAAACTTCTTTCTGTTCTGTGCATTCAACTAACAGAGTTGAACCTTACTTTTAATTGAGCCGTTCTGAAACACTCTTTCTGTAGAAACTGCAATTGGACATTCTAAGCGCTAAGAGGCCTACATTCGGAAAAAGAATATCTTCAAATAAAAACTAAACAGATGCATTATGTGAAACTTACTTCGGATCTGTAAATTCAGTTAACAGAGCTAAACCATATTTTTGATTGTGCAGTTATGAAACACTCTTTTTGTAGAAAATGCAAGTGGACATTCGGAGCGCTAAGATTGTAATAGAGGAAAAAGGAATATCTCCAATTAAAAACTACACAGAAGCATTCTCTGAAACCCCTTTCTGTTCTCCGCATTCAACTAACAGAGTTGAGCCTTACTTTTGAAGGAGCAGTTCTGAAACACTCTTTGTGTAGAAACTGACAGTGGATATTCGGAGCGCTAAGTGGGTAATAGTCCAAAAAGGAGTATCTTCAACTAAATACTACACAGAAGCATTCTGTGAAACTTCTGTCTGTTCTGTGCATTCAACTAACAGAGTTGAACCTTACATTTGATTGAGCCGTTCTGAAACACTCTTTCTGTAGAAACTGCAATTGGACATTCTGAGCGCTAAGAGGCCTATATTGGGAAAAATAATATCTTCAAATAAAAACTACACAGAAGCATTGTTTGAAACTTATTTCTGATATGTGCATTCAGCTAACAGAGTTAAACCATACTTTTGATTGCGCAGTTCAGAACACACTTTCTGTAGAAAATGCAAGTGGACATTCGGAGCGCTAAGAGGGTAATAGTGGAAAAAGAAATATATTCAAATATAAACTACACAGAAGAATTTTGTGAAAATTTTTTCTGTTCTGTGCATTCAACTACCAGGGTTGAACCTTACTTTTGATTGAGCCGTTCTGAAACACTCTTTCTGTATAAACTGCAACTGGACATTCTGAGCGCTAAGAGGCCTATATTGGGAAAAGAATATCTACAAATAAAAACTACACAGAAGCATTCTGTGAAACTTCTTTCTGTTCTGTTCATTCAACTAATAGAGTTGAACCTTAGTTTTGGTTGTGCCGTTCTGAAACACTCTTTCTGTAGAAAATGCAAGTTAGATTCAGAGCGCTAAGAGGATAATAGTGGAAAAAGGAATGTCTTCAAATATAAACTACACAGAATCATTCTGTGAAACTTCTTTCTGATCTGTGCATTCAGCTAACAGAGTTAAACCATACTTTTGATTGAGCAGATCTGAACACTCTTTCTGTAGAAAATGCAACTGGACATTTGGAGCGCTAAGAGGGTAGTCGTGGAAAAAGGAATATATTCAAATATAAACTACACAGAAGCATTCTGTGAAACTTCTTTCTGATCTGAGCATTCAGCTAACAGAGTTAAACCATACTTTTGATTGAGCAGTTTTGAAACACTCTGTCTGTAGAAAATGCAACTGGACATTCGTAGCGCTAAGTGGGTAATAGTGGAAAAAAGAATATGTTCAAATATAAACTACACAGAAGCATTGTATGAAACTTCTTTCTGTTCTGTGCATTCAACTAACAGAGTTGAACCTTACTTTTGATTGAGCTGTTCTGAAACACTCTTTCTGTAGAAACTGCAATTGGACATTCTAAGCGCTAAGAGGCCTACATTGGGAAAAAGAATATCTTCAAATAAAAACTACACAGATGCATTCTGTGAAACTTATTTCTGATCTATAAATTCAGTTAACAGATCTAAATCATATTTTTGATTGAGCAGTTAAGAAACACACTTTTTGTAGAAAATGCAAGTGGACATTCGTAGCGCTAAGATTGTAATAGAGGAAAAAGGAATATCTCCAATTAAAAACTACACAGAAGCATTCTCTGAAACCACTTTCTGTTCTCCGCATTCAACTAACAGGGTTGAGCCTTACTTTTGAAAGAGCAGTTCTGAAACACTCTTTGTGTAGAAACTGCCAGTGGATATTCGGAGCGCTAAGTGGGTAATAGTCCAAAAAGGAGTATCTTCAACTAAATACTACACAGAAGCGTTCTGTGAAACTTCTGTCTGTTCTGTGCATTCAGCTAAGAGAGATGAACCTTACATTTGATTGAGCCGTTCTGAAACACTCTTTCTGTAGAAACTGCAATTGGACATTCTGAGCGCTAAGAGGCCTATATTGGGAAAAATAATATCTTCAAATAAAAACTACACAGAAGCATTGTTTGAAACTTATTTCTGATATGTGCATTCAGCTAACAGAGTTAAACCATACTTTTGATTGCGCAGTTCAGAACACTCTTTCTGTAGAAAATGCAAGTGGACTTTCGGAGCGCTAAGAGGGTAATAGTGGAAAAAGGAATATATTCAAATATAAACTACACAGAAGCATTCTGTGAAACTTCTTTCTGTTCTGGGCATTCAACTACCAGGGTTGAACCTTACTTTTGATTGAGAAGTTCTGAAACACTCTTTCTGTAGAAACTGCAATTGGACATTCTGAGCGCTAAGAGGGTAATAGTGGAAAAAGTAATGTCTTCAAATATAAACTACACAGAATCATACTGTGAAACATCTTTCTGATCTGTGCATTCAGCTAACAGAGTTAAAACATACTTTTGATTGAGCAGATCTGAACATTCTTTCTGTAGAAAATGCAACTGGACATTTGGAGCGCTAAGAGAGTAGTAGTGGAAAAAGGAATATATTCAAATATAAACTACACAGAAGCATTCTTTGAAACTTCTTTCCGTTCGGTGCATTCAATTACCAGGGTTGAACCTTACTTTTGATTGAGCCGTTCTGAAACACTCTTTCTGTAGAAACTGTAATTGGACATTCTGAGCGCTAAGAGGCCTATATTGGGAAAAGAATATCTACAAATAAAAACTACACAGAAGCATTCTGTGAAACTTCTTTCTGTTCTGTTCGTTCAACTAATAGAGTTGAACCTTAGTTTTGATTGAGCCGTTCTGAAACACTCTTTCTGTAGAAAATGCAAGTGGGATTCAGAGCGTTAAGAGGGTAATAGTGGAAAAAGGAATGTCTTAAAATATAAACTACACAGAATCATGCTGTGAAACTTCTTTCTCTTCTGTGCATTCAACTACCAGGGTTGAACCTTACTTTTGATTGAGCCGTTCTGAAACACTCTTTCTGTAGAACCTTCAATTGGACATTCTGAGCGCTAAGAGGCCTATATTGGGAAAAAGAACATCTACAAATAAAAACTACACAGAAGCATTCTGTGAAACTTCTTTCTTTTCCGTTCATTCAACTAAAAGATTTGAACCTTAGTGTTGATTGAGCAGTTCTGAAACACTCTTTCTGTAGAAAATGCAATTGGAGATTCGGAGCGCTAAGAGGATAATAGTGGAAAAACGAATGTCTTCAAATATAAACTACACAGAATTATTCTCTGAAACTTCTTCCTGTTCTGTGCATTCAGCTAACAGAGTTAAACCATACTTTTGATTGAGCAGATCTGAACACTCTTTCTGAAGAAAATGCAACTGGACATTTGGAGCGCTAAGAGAGTAGTAGTGGAAAAAGGAATATATTCAAATATAAACTACACAGAAGCATTCTGTGAAACTTCTTTCTGATCTGAGCATTCAGCTAACAGAGTTAAACCATACTTTTGTTTGAGCAGTTTTGAAACACTCTGTCTGTAGAAAATGCAACTGGACATTCGTAGCGCTAAGTGGGTAATAGTGGAAAAAAGAATATGTTCAAATATAAACTACACAGAAGCATTGTATGAAACTTCTTTCTGTTCTGTGCATTCAACTAACAGAGTTGAACCTTACTTTTGATTGAGCCGATCTGAAACAGTCTTTCTGTAGCAACTGCAATTGGACGTTCTGAGCGCTAAGAGGCCTATATTGGGAAAAATAATATCTTCAAATAAAAACTACACTGAAGCATTGTGTGAAACTTATTTCTGATATGTGCATTCAGCTAACAGAGTTAAACCATACTTTTGATAGCGCAGTTCCGAACACTCTTTCCGTAGAAAATGCAAGTGGACATTCCGAGTGCTAAGAGGGTAATAGTGGAAAAAGGAATATATTCAAATATAAAATACACAGTAGCATTCTGTGAAACATCTTTCTGATATGTTCATTCAACTAACAGAGTTGAACCTTACTTTTGATTGAGCCGTTCTGAAACACTCTTTCTGTGGAAACTGCAATTGGATATTCTAAGTGCTAAGAGGCCCACATTGGGAAAAAGAATATCTTCAAATAAAAGCTACACAGATGCATTCTGTGAAACTTATTTCTGATCTGTAAGTTCAGTTAACAGAGCTAAACCATATTTTTGATTGAGCAGTTATGAAACTCTCTTTTTGTAGAAAATGCAAGTGGACATTCGGAGCGCTAAGATTGTAATAGAGGAAAAAGGAATATCTCCAATTAAAAACTACAGAGAAGCATTCTCTGAAACAACTTTCTGTTCTCCGAATTCAACTAACAGAGTTGAGCCTTACTTTTGAAGGAGCAGTTCTGAAACACTCTTCCTGTAGAAACTGCCAGTGGATATTCAGAGCACTAAGTGGGCAATAGTCCAAAAAGGAGTATCTTCAACTAAATACTACACAGAAGCATTCTGTGAAACTTCTTTCTGTTCTGTGCATTCAACTACCAGGGTTGAACCTTAATTTTGATTGAGCCGTTCTGAAACACTCTTTCTGTAGAAACTGCAATTGGACATTCTGAGCGCTAAGAGGCCTATATTGGGAAAAAGAATATCTACAAATAAAAACTACACAGAAGCATTCTGTGAAAGTTCTTTCTGATCTGAGCATTCAGCTAACAGAGTTAAACCATACTTTGATTGAGCAGTTTTGAAACACTCTGTCTGTAGAAAATGCAACTGGACATTCGTAGCGCTAAGTGGGTAATAGTGGAAAAAAGAATATGTTCAAATATAAACTACACAGAAGCATTGTATGAAACTTCTTTCTGTTCTGTGCATTCAACTAACAGAGTTGAACCTTACTTTTAATTGAGCCGTTCTGAAACAGTCTTTCTGTAGAAACTGCAATTGGACATTCTGAGCGCTAAGAGGCCTCTATTGGGAAAAAGAATATCTACAAATAAAGACTAAACAGAAGCATTCTGTGAAACTTGTTTCTGTTCTGTTCATTCAACTAAAAGAGTTGAACCTTAGTTTTGATTGAGCCGTTCTGAAACACTCTTTCTGTAGAAAATGCAAGTGGAGATTCGGAGCGCTAAGAGGGTAATAGTGGAAAAAGGAATGTCTCCAAATATAAACTACACAGAATCATTCTGTGAAACTTCTTTCTGATCTGTGCATTCAGCTAACAGAGTTAAACCATACTTTTGATTGAGCAGATCTGAACACTCTTTCTGTAGAAAATGCAACTGGACATTTGGAGCGCTCCGAGGGTAGTTGTGGAAAAAGGAATATATTCAAATACAAACTACACAGAAGCACTCTGTGAAACTTCTTTCTGATCTGAGCATTCAGCTAACAGAGTTAAACCATACATTTCATTGAGCAGTTTTGAAACACTCTGTCTGTAGAAAATGCAACTGGACATTCGTAGCGCTAAGTGGGTAATAGTGGAAAAAAGAATATGTTCAAATATAAACTACACAGAAGCATTGTATGAAACATCTTTCTGTTCTGTGCATTCAACTAACAGAGTTGAACCTTACTTTTGATTGAGCCATTCTGAAACGCTCTTTCTGTAGAAACTGCAATTGGACATTCTGAGCGCTAAGAGGCCTACATTGGGAAAAATAATATCTTCAAATAAAAACTACACAGAAGCATTGTGTGAAACTTATTTCTGATATGTGCATTCAGCTAACAGAGTTAAACCATACTTTTGATTGCGCAGTTCCGAACACTCTTTCTGTAGAAAATGCAAGTGGACATTCGGAGCGCTAAGAAGGTAATAGTGGAAAAAGGAATATATTGAAAAGTAAACTACACAGTAGCATTCTGTGAAAATACTTTCTGTTCTGTGCATTCAACTAACAGAGTTGAACCTTACTTTTGATTGAGCCGTTCTGAAACACTCTTTCTGTAGAAACTGCAATTGGACATTCTAAGCGCTAAGAGGCCTACATTGGGAAAAAGAATATCTTCAAATAAAAACTACACAGATGCATTCTGTGAAACTTATTTCTGATCTGTAAATTCAGTTAACAGAGCTAAACCATATTTTTGATTGAGCAGTTATGAAACACGCTTTTTGTAGAAAATGCAAGTGGACATTCGGAGCGCTCAGATTGTAACAGAGGAAAAAGGAATATCTCCAATTGAAAACTACACAGAAGCATTCTCTGAAACCCCTTTCTGTTCTCCGCATTCAACTAACAGAGTTGAGCCTTACTTTTGAAGGTGCAGTTCTGAAACACTCTTTGTGTAGAAACTGCCAGTGGATATTCGGATTGCTATGTGGATAATAGTCCAAAATCGAGTATCTTCAACTAAATACTACACAGAAGCATTCTGTGAAACTCCTTTCTGTTCTGTGCATTCAACTACCAGGGTTGAAACTTACTTTTGATTGAGCCGTTCTGAAACACTCTTTGTGAAGAAACTGCAATTGGACATTCTGAGCGCTAAGAGGCCTATATTGGGAAAAAGAATATCTACAAATAAAAACTACACAGAAGCATTCTGTGAAACTCCTTTCTGTTCTGTTCATTCAACTAAAAGAGTTGAACCTTAGTTTTGACTGAGCCGTTCTGAAACACTCTTTCTGTAGAAAATGCAAGTGGAGATTCGGAGCGCTAAGAGGGTAATAGTGGATAAAGGAATGTCTTCAAATATCAACTACACAGAATCATTCTGTGAAACTTCTTTCTGATCTGTGCATTCAACTAACAGAGTTAAACCATACTTTTGATTGAGCAGATCTGAACACTCTTTCTGTAGAAAATGCAACTGGACATTTGGAGCGCTAAGAGGATAGTAGTGGAAAAAGGAATATATTCAAATACAAACTACACAGAAGCATTCTGTCAAACTTCTTTCTGATCTGAGCATTCAGCTA
The DNA here is from genome assembly GCF_028878055.3 of Symphalangus syndactylus. Classification (NCBI taxonomy): domain Eukaryota; kingdom Metazoa; phylum Chordata; class Mammalia; order Primates; family Hylobatidae; genus Symphalangus; species Symphalangus syndactylus. The sequence continues at coordinate 164,532,134 of NC_072426.2, forward strand.
ACAGAGTTAAACGATACTTTTGATAGAGCAGATTTGAAACACTCTGTCTGTAGAAAATGCAACTGGACATTCGTAGCGCTAAGTGGGTAATAGTGGAAAAAAATATGTTCAAATATATACTACACAGAAGCATTGTATGTAACTTCTTTCTGTTCTGTGCATTCAACTAACAGAGTTGAACCTTACTTTTGATTGAGCCGTTCTGAAACACTCTTTCTGGAGAGACTGCAATTGGACTTTCTGAGCACTAAGAGGCCTATATTGGGAAAAAGAATATCTACAAATAAAAACTACACAGAAGCATTCTGTGAAACAACTTTCTGTTCTGTGCATTCAACTAAGAGAGTTGAACCTTACATTTGATTGAGCCGTTCTGAAATACTCTTTCTGTAGAAGCTGCAATTGGACATTCTGAGCGCTAAGGGGCCTATATTTGGAAAAATAATATCTTCAAATAAAAAGTACACAGAAGCATTGTGTGAAACTTATTTCTGATATGTGCATTCAGCTAACAGAGTTAAACCATACTTTTGATTGCGCACTTCCGAACACTCTTTCTGTAGAAAATGCAAGTGGACATTCGGAGCGCTAAGAGGGTAATAGTGGAAAAAGGAATATATTCAAATATGAACTACACAGTAGCATTCTGTGAAACTTCTTTCTGTTCTGTGCATTCAACTAACAGTGTTGAACCTTACTTTTGATTGAGCCGTTCTGAAACACTCTTTCTGTAGAAAATGCAATTGGACATTCTAAGCGCTAAGAGGCCTACATTGTGAAAAAGAATATCTCCAAATAAAAGCTACACAGATGCATTCTGTGAAACTTATTTCTGATCTGTAAATTCAGTAAACAGAGCTAAACCATATTTTTGATTGAGCAGTTATGAAACACTTTTTGTAGAAAATGCAAGTGGACATTCGGAGCGCTAAGTTTGTAATAGAGGAAAAAGTAATATCTCCAATTAAAAACTACACAGAAGCATTCTCTGAAACACCTTTCTGTTCTCAGCATTCAACTAACAGTGTTGAGCCTCACTTTTGAAGGAGCAGTTCTGAAACACTCTTTGTGTAGAAACTGCCAGTGGATATTCGGAGCGCTAAGTGGGTAATAGTCCAAAAAGGAGTATCTTCAACTAAATACTACACAGAAGCATTCTGTGAAACTTCTTTCTGTTCTGTGCATTCAACTAAGATAGTTGTACCTTACATTTGATTGAGCCGTTCTGAAACACTCTATCTCTAGAAACTGCAATTGGACATTCTGAGCGTTAAGAGGCATATATTGGGAAAAATAATATCTTCAAATAAAAACTACACAGAATCATTGTTTGAAACTTATTTCTGATATGTGCATTCAGCTAACAGAGTTAAACCATACTTTTGATTGCGCAGTTCAGAACACTCTTTCTGTAGAAAATGCAAGTGGACATTCGGAGCGCTAGGAGGGTAATAGTGGAAAAAGGAATATATTCAAATATAAACTACACAGAAGCATTCTGTGAAACTTCTTTCTGTTCTGTGCATTCAACTACGAGGGTTGAACCTTACTTTTGATTGAGCCGTTCTGAAACACTCTTTCTGTAGAAACTGCAATTGGACATTCTGAGCACTAAGAGGCCTATATTGGGAAAAAGAATATCTACAAATAAAAACTACACAGAAGCATTCTGTGAAACTTCTTTCTGTTCTGTTCATTCAACTAAAAGAGTTGAACCTTAGTTTTGATTGAGCCGTTCTGAAACACTCTTTCTGTAGAAAATGCAAGTGGAGATTCGGAGCGCTAAGAGGTTAATAGTGGAAAAAGGAATGTCTTCAAATATAAACTACACAGAATCATTCTGTGAAACTCCTTTCTGATCTGTGCATTCAGCTAACAGAGTTAAACCATACTTTTGATTGAGCAGATCTGAACACTCTTTCTGTAGATAATGCAACTGGACATTTGGAGCGCTAAGAGGGTAGTAGGGGAAAAAGGAATATATTCAAATATAAACTACACAGAAGCATTCTGTGAAACTTCTTTCTGATCTGAGCATTCAGCTAACAGAGTTAAACCATACATTTGATTGAGCAGTTTTGAAACACACTGTCTGTAGAAAATGCAACTGGACATTCGTAGCGCTAAGTGGGTAATAGTGGAAAAAAGAATATGTTCAAATATAAACTACACAGAAGCATTGTATGAAACTTCTTTCTGTTCTGTGCATTCAACTAACAGAGTTGAACCTTACTTTTGATTGAGCCTTTCTGAAACACTCTTTCTGTAGAAACTGCAATTGGACATTCTGAGCGCTAAGAGGCCTATATTGGGAAAAATAATATCTTCAAATAAAAACTTCACAGTAGCATTGTGTGAAACTTATTTCTGATATGTGCATTCAGCTAACAGAGTTAAACCATACTTTTGATTGGGCAGTTCCGAACACTCTTTCTGTAGAAAATGCAACTGGACATTCTGAGCGCTAAGAGGGTAATAGTGAAAAAGGAATATATTCAAATATAAACTACACAGAAGCATTCTGTGAAACTTCTTTCTGTTCTGTGCATTCAACTACCAGGGTTGAACCTTACTTTAGATTGAGCCCTTCTGAAACACACTTTCTGTAGAAACTGCAATTGGACATTCTGAGCTCTAAGAGGACTATATTGGGAAAAAGAATATCTACAAATGAAAACTACACAGAAGCATTCTGTGAAACTTCTTTCTGATCTGTGCATTCAGCTAACAGAGTTAAACCATACTTTTGATTGAGCAGTTTTGAAACACTCTGTCTGTAGAAAATGCAACTGGACATTCGTAGCGCTAAGTGGGTAATAGTGGAAAAAAGAATATGTTCAAATATAAACTACACAGAAGCATTGTATGAAACTTCTTTCTGTTCTGTGCATTCAACTAACAGAGTTGAACCTTACTTTTGATTGAGCAGTTCTGAAACACTCTTTCTGTAGAAACTGCAATTGGACATTCGGAGCGCTAAGAGGCATATATGGGAAAAAGAATATCTACAAATAAAAACTAAACAGAAATATTCTGTGAAAATTCTTTCTCTTCTGTTCATACAACTAAAAGAGTTGAACCTTAGTTTTGATTGAGCCGTTCTGAAACACTCTTTCTGCAGAAAATGCAAGTGGAGATTCGGAGCGCTAAGAGGGTAATAGTGGAAAAAGGAATGTCTCCAAATATAAACTACACAGAATCATTCTGTGAAACTTCTTTCTGATCTGTGCATTCAGCTAACAGAGTTAAACCATACTTTTGATTGAGCAGATCTGAACACTCTTTCTGTAGAAAATGCAACTGGACATTTGGTGCGCTAAGAGAGTAGTAGTGGAAAAAGGAATATATTCAAATATAAACTACACAGAAGCATTCTGGGAAACTTGTTTCTGATCTGAGCATTCAGCTAACAGAGTTAAACCATACTTTTGATTGAGCAGTTTTGAAACACTCTGTCTGTAGAAAATGCAACTGGACATTCGTAGCGCTAAGTGGGTAATAGTGGAAAAAATAATATGTTCAAATATAAACTAAACAGAAGCATTGTATGAAACTTCTTTCTGTTCTGTGCATTCAACTAACAGAGTTGAACCTTACTTTTGATTGAGCCTTTCTGAAACACTCTTTCTGTAGAAACTGCAATTGGACATTCTGAGCGCTAAGAGGCCTCTATTGGGAAAAATAATATCTTCAAATAAAAACTACACAGAAGCATTGTGTGAAACTTATTTCTGATATGTTCATTAAGCTAACAGAGTTAAACCATACTTTTGATTGCGCAGTTCTGAACACTCTTTCTGTAGAAAATGCAAGTGGACATTCGCAGCGCTAAGAGGGTAATAGTGGAAAAAGGAATATATTCAAATATAAAATACACAGTAGCATTCTGTGAAAATTCTTTCTGTTCTGTGCATTCAACTAACAGAGTTGAACCTTACTTTTGATTGAGCCGTTCTGAAACACTCTTTCTGTAGAAACTGCAATTGGACATGCTAAGCGCTAAGAGGCCTACATTGGGAAAAAGAATATCTTCAAATAAAAACTACACAGATGCATTCTGTGAAACTTATTTCTGATCTGTAAATTCAGTTAACAGAGATAAAACATATTTTTGATTGAGCAGTTATGAAACACTCTTTTTGTAGAAAATGCAAGTGGAGATTCGGAGCGCTAAGAGGGTAATAGTGGAAAAAGGAATGTCTTCAAATATAAACTACACAGAATCATTCGGTGAAACTTCTTTCTGATCTGTGCATTCAGCTAACAGAGTTAAACCATACTTTTGATTGAGCAGATCTGAACACTCTTTCTGTAGAAAATGCCACTGGACATTTGGAGCGCTAAGAGCGTAGTAGTGGAAAAAGGAATATATTCAAATATAAACTACACAGAAGCATTCTGTGAAACTTCTTTCTGATCTGAGCATTCAGCTAACAGAGTTAAACCATACTTTTGATTGAGCAGTTTTGAAACACTCTGTCTGTAGAAAATGCAACTGGACATTCGTAGCGCTAAGTGGGTAATAGTGGAAAAAAGAATATGTTCAAATATAAACTACACAGAAACATTGTATGAAACTTCTTTCTGTTCTGTGCATTCAACTAACAGAGTTGAACCTTACTTTTGATTGAGCCGTTCTGAAACCGTCTTTCTGTAGAAACTGCAATTGGACATTCTGAGCGCTAAGAGGCCTCTATTGGGAAAAATAATATCTTCAAATAAAAACTACACAGAAAAATTGTGTGAAACTTATTTCTGATATGTGCATTCAGCTTACAGAGTTAAACCATACTTTTGATTGCGCAGTTCCGAACACTCTTTCCGTAGAAAAGGCAAGTGGACATTCGGAGCGCTAAGAGGTTAATAGTGGAAAAAGGAATATATTCAAATATAAACTACACGGTAGCATTCTGTGAAACTTCTTTCTGTTCTGTGCATTCATCTAACAGAGTTGAACCTTACTTTTGATTGAGCCGTTCTGAAACACTCTTTCTGTAGAAACTGCAATTGGACATGCTAAGCGCTAAGAGGCCTACATTGGGAAAAAGAATATCTTCAAATAAAAACTACACAGATGCATTCTGTGAAACTTATTTCTGATCTGTAAATTCAGTTAACAGAGCTAAACCATATTTTTGATTGAGCAGTTATGAAACTCTCTTTTTATAGAAAATGCAAGTGGACATTCGGAGCGCTAAGATTGTAATAGAGGAAAAAGAATATCTCCAATTAAAAACTACAGAGAAGCATTCTCTGAAACAGCTTTCTGTTCTCCGCATTCAACTAACAGAGTTGAGCCTTACTTTTGAAGGAGCAGTTCTGAAACACTCTTTGTGTAGAAACTGCCAGTGGATATTCGGAGCGCTAAGTGGGTAATAGTCCAAAAAGGAGTATCTTCAACTAAATGCTACACAGAATCATTCTGTGAAACTTCTTTCTGTTCTGTGCATTCAACTAAGAGAGTGGAACCTTACATTTGATTGAGCCGTTCTGAAACACTCTTTCTGTAGAAACTGCAATTGGACATTCTGAGCGCTAAGAGGCCTATATTGGGAAAAATAATATCTTCAAATAAAAACTACACAGAAGCATTTTTTGAAACATATTTCTGATATGTGCATTCAGCTAACAGAGTTAAACCATACTTTTGATTGCGCAGTTCAGAACACTCTTTCTGTAGAAAATGCAAGTGGACATTCGGAGCGCTAAGAGGGTAATAGTGGAAAAAGGAATATATTCAAATATAAACTACACAGAAGCATTCTGTGAAACTTCTTTCTGTTCTGTGCATTCAACTACCAGGGTTGAACCTTACTTTTGATTGAGCCGTTCTGAAACACTCTTTCTGTAGAAACTGCAATTGGACATTCTGAGCGCTAAGAGGCCTATATTGGGAAAAAGAATATCTACAAATAAAAACTACACAGAAGCATTCTGTGAAACTCCTTTCTGTTCAGTTCATTCAACTAAAAGAGTTGAACCTTAGTTTTGATTGAGCCGTTCTGAAACACTCTTTCTGTAGAAAATGCAAGTGGAGATTCGGAGCGCTAAGTGGGTAATAGTGGAAAAAGGAATGTCTTCAAATATAAACTACACAGAATCATTCTATGAAACTTCTTTCTGATCTGTGCATTCAGCTAACAGAGTTAAACCATACTTTTGATGGATCAGATCTGAACACTCTTTCTGTAGAAAATGCAACTGGACAATTGGAGCGCTAAGAGCGTAGTAGTGGAAAAAGGAATATATTCAAATATAAACTACACAGAAGCATTCTGTGAAACTTCTTTCTGATCTTAGCATTCAGCTAACAGAGTTAAACCATACTTTTGATTGAGCAGTTTTGAAACACTCTGTCTGTAGAAAATGCAACTGGACATTCGTAGCGCTAAGTGGGTAATAGTGGAAAAAAGAATATGTTCAAATATAAACTACACAGAAGCATTGTATGAAACTTCTTTCTGTTCTCTGCATTCAACAAACAGAGTTGAACCTTACTTTTGATTGAGCCGTTCTGAAACACTCTTTCTGTAGAAAATGCAATTGGACATTCTGAGCGCTAAGAGGCCTATATTGGGAAAAAGAATTTCTACAAATAAAAACTACACAGAACTATTCTGTGAAACTACTTTCTGTTCTGTTCATTCCACTAAAAGAGTTGAACCTTAGTTTTGCTTGAGCCATTCTGAAACACTCTTTCTGTAGAAAATGCAAGTGGAGATTTGGAGCGTTAAGAGGGTAATAGTGGAAAAAGGAATGTCTTCAAATATAAACTACACAGAATCATTCTGTGAAACTTCTTTCTGACCTGTGCATTCAGCTAACAGAGTTAAAACATACTTTTGATTGAGCAGATCTGAACACTCTTTCTGTAGAAAATGCAACTGGACATTTGGAGCGCTAAGAGGGTAGTAGTGGAAAAAAGAATATTTTCAAATATAAACTACACAGAAGCATTGTATGAAACTTCTTTCTGTTCTGTGCATTCAACTAAGAGTGTTGAACCTTACATTTGATTGAGCCGTTCTGAAACACTCTTTCTGTAGAAACAGCAATTGGACATTATGGGCGTTAAGAGGCCTATATTGGGAAAAATAATATCTTCAAATAAAAACTACACAGAAGCATTGTTTGAAACTTATTTCTGATATGTGCATTCAGCTAACAGAGTTAAACCATACTTTTGATTGCGAAGTTCAGAACACACTTTCTGTAGAAAATGCAAGTGGACATTCGGAGCGCTAAGAGGGTAATAGTGGAAAAAGGAATATATTCAAATATAAACTACACAGAAGCATTCTGTGAAACTTCTTTCTGTTCTGTGCATTCAACTACCACGGTTGAACCTTACTTTTGATTGAGCCGTTCTGAAACACTCTTTCTGTAGAAACTGCAATTGGACATTCTGAGCTCTAAGAGGACTATATTGGGAAAAAGAATATCTACAAATGAAAACTACACTGAAGCATTCTGTGAAACTTCTTTCTGTTCTGTTCATTCAACTAAAAGAGTTGAACCTTAGTTTTGATTGATCCGTTCTGAAACACTCTTTCTGTAGTAAATGCAAGTGGAGATTCGGAGCGCTAAGAGGGTAATAGTGGAAAAAGGAATGTCTCCAAATATAAACTACACAGAATTATTCTGTGAAACTTCTTTCTGATCTGTGCATTCAGCTAACAGAGTTAAACCATACTTTTGATTGAGCAGTTTTGAAACACTCTGTCTGTAGAAAATGCAACTGGACATTCGTAGCGCTAAGTGGGTAATAGTGGAAAAAAGAATATGTTCAAATATAAACTACACAGAAGCATTGTATGAAACTTCTTTCTGTTCTGTGCATTCAACTATCAGAGTTGAACCTTACTTTTGATTGAGCCGTTCTGAAACACTCTTTCTGTAGAAACTGCAATTTGACATTCTGAGCGCTAAGAGGCATATATTGGGAAAAAGAATATCTACAAATAAAAACTAAACAGAAATATTCTGTGAAAATTCTTTCTCTTCTGTTCATTCAACTAAAAGAGTTGAACCTTAGTTTTGATTGAGCCGTTCTGAAACACTCTTTCTGTAGAAAACGCAAGTGGAGATTCGGAGCGCTAAGAGGGTAATAGTGGAAAAAGGAATGTCTCCAAATATAAACTACACAGAATCATTCTGTGAAACTTCTTTCTGATCTGTGCATTCAGCTAACAGAGTTAAACCATACTTTTGATTGAGCAGGTCTGAACACTCTTTCTGTAGAAAATGCAACTGGACATTTGGAGCGCTAAGAGAGTAGTAGTGGAAAAAGGAATATATTCAAATATAAACTACACAGAAGCATTCTGTGAAACTTCTTTCTGATCTGAGCATTCAGCTAACAGAGTTAAACCATACTTTTGATTGAGCAGTTTTGAAACACTCTGTCTGTAGAAAATGCAACTGGACATTCGTAGCGCTAAGTGGGTAATAGTGGAAAAAAGAATATGTTCAAATATAAACTACACAGAAGCATTGTATGAAACTTCTTTCTGTTCTGTGCATTCAACTAACAGAGTTGAACCTTACTTTTGATTGAGCCTTTCTGAAACACTCTTTCTGTAGAAACTGCAATTGGACATTCTGAGCGCTAAGAGGCCTCTATTGGGAAAAATAATATCTTCAAATAAAAACTACACAGAAGCATTGTGTGAAACTTATTTCTGATATGTTCATTAAGCTAACAGAGTTAAACCATACTTTTGATTGCGCAGTTCTGAACACTCTTTCTGTAGAAAATGCAAGTGGACATTCGCAGCGCTAAGAGGGTAATAGTGGAAAAAGGAATATATTAAAATATAAACTACACAGTAGCATTCTGTGAAAATTCTTTCTGTTCTGTGCATTCAACTAACAGAGTTGAACCTTACTTTTGATTGAGCCATTCTGAAACACTCTTTCTGTAGAAACTGCAATTGGACATGCTAAGCTCTAAGAGGCCTACATTGGGAAAAAGAATATCTTCAAATAAAAACTACACAGATGCATACTGTGAAACTTATTTCTGATCTGTAAATTCAGTTAACAGAGATAAAGCATATTTTTGATTGAGCAGTTATGAAACACTCTTTTTGTAGAAAATGCAAGTGGAGATTCGGAGCGCTAAGAGGGTAATAGTGGAAAAAGGAATGTCTTCAAATATAAACTACACAGAATCATTCGGTGAAACTTCTTTCTGATCTGTGCATTCAGCTAACAGAGTTAAACCATACTTTTGATTGAGCAGATCTGAACACTCTTTCTGTAGAAAATGCAACTGGACATTTGGAGCGCTAAGAGCGTAGTAGTGGAAAAAGGAATATATTCAAATATAAACTACACAGAAGCATTCTGTGAAACTTCTTTCTGATCTGAGCATTCAGCTAACAGAGTTAAACCATACTTTTGATTGAGCAGTTTTGAAACACTCTGTCTGTAGAAAATGCAACTGGACATTCGTAGCGCTAAGTGGGTAATAGTGGAAAAAAGAATATGTTCAAATATAAACTACACAGAAGCATTGTATGAAACTTCTTTCTGTTCTGTGCATTCAACTAACAGAGTTGAACCTTACTTTTGATTGAGCCGTTCTGAAACACTCTTTCTGTAGAAACTGCAATTGGACATTCTGAGCGCTAAGAGGCCTCTATTGGGAAAAATAATATCTTCAAATAAAAACTACACAGAAGCATTGTGTGAAACTTATTTCTGATATGTTCATTAAGCTAACAGAGTTAAACCATACTTTTGATTGCGCAGTTCTGAACACTCTTTCTGTAGAAAATGCAAGTGGACATTCGGAGCGCTAAGAGGGTAATAGTGGAAAAAGGAATATATTCAAATATAAACTACACAGTAGCATTCTGTGAAAATTCTTTCTGTTCTGTGCATTCAACTAACAGAGTTGAACCTTACTTTTGATTGAGCCGTTCTGAAACACTCTTTCTGTAGAAACTGCAATTGGACATGCTAAGCGCTAAGAGGCCTACATTGGGAAAAAGAATATCTTCACATAAAAACTACACAGATGCATTCTGTGAAACTTATTTCTGATCTGTAAATTCAGTTAACAGAGATAAAACATATTTTTGATTGAGCAGTTATGAAACACTCTTTTTGTAGAAAATGCAAGTGGAGATTCGGAGCGCTAAGAGGGTAATAGTGGAAAAAGGAATGTCTTCAAATATAAACTACACTGAAACATTGTATGAAACTTCTTTCTGTTCTGTGCATTCAATTAACAGAGTTGAACCTTACTTTTGATTGAGCCTTTCTGAAACACTCTTTCTGTAGAAACTGCAATTGGACATTCTGAGCGCTAAGAGGCTTCTATTGGGAAAAATAATATCTTCAAATAAAAAGTACACAGAAGCATTGTGTGAAACTTTTTTCTGATATGTTCATTAAGCTAACAGAGTTAAACCATACTTTTGATTGCGCAGTTCTGAACACTCTTTCTGTAGAAAATGCAAGTGGACATTCGCAGCGCTAAGAGGGTAATAGTGGAAAAAGGAATATATTCAAATATAAACTACACAGTAGCATTCTGTGAAAATTCTTTCTGTTCTGTGCATTCAACTAACAGCGTTGAACCTTACTTTTGATTGAGCCGTTCTGAAACACTCTTTCTGTAGAAACTGCAATTGGACATGCTAAGCGCTAAGAGGCCTACATTGGGAAAAAGAATATCTTCAAATAAAAACTACACAGATGCATTCTGTGAAACTTATTTCTGATCTGTAAATTCAGTTAACAGAGATAAAACATATTTTTGATTGAGCAGTTATGAAACACTCTTTTTGTAAAAAATGCAAGTGGAGATTCGGAGCGCTAAGAGGGTAATAGTGGAAAAAGGAATGTCTTCAAATATAAACTACACAGAATCATTCGGTGAAACTTCTTTCTGATCTGTGCATTCAGCTAACAGAATTAAACCATACTTTTGATTGAGCAGATCTGAACACTCTTTCTGTAGAAAATGCAACTGGACATTTGGAGCGATAAGAGCGTAGTAGTGGAAAAAGGAATATATTCAAATATAAACTACACAGAAGCATTCTGTGAAACTTCTTTCTGATCTGAGCATTCAGCAAACAGAGTTAAACCATACTTTTGATTGAGCAGTTTGGAAACACTCTGTCTGTAGAAAATGCAACTGGACATTCGTAGCGCTAAGTGGGTAATAGTGGAAAAAAGAATATGTTCAAATATAAACTACACAGAAGCATTGTATGAAACTTCTTTCTGTTCTGTGCATTCAACTAACAGAGTTGAACCTTACTTTTGATTGAGCCTTTCTGAAACACTCTTTCTGTAGAAACTGCAATTGGACATTCTGAGCGCTAAGAGGCCTATATTGGGAAAAAGAATGTCTACAAATAAAAACTACACTTAAGAATTGTGTGAAACTCCTTTCTGTTCTGTTTGTTCAACTAAAAGAGTTGAACCTTAGTTTTGATTGAGCCGTTCTGCAACACTCTTTCTGTAGAAAATGCAAGTGGAGATTCGGAGCGCTAAGAGGGTAATAGTGGAAAAAGGAATGTCTCCAAATATAAACTACACAGAATCATTCTGTGAAACTTCTTTCTGATCTGTGCATTCAGCTAACAGAGTTAAACCATACTTTTGATTGAGCAGATCTGAACTCTCTTTCTGTAGAAAATGCAACTGGACATTTGGAGCGCTAAGAGAGTAGTAGTGGAAAAAGGAATATATTCAAATATAAACTACACAGAAGCATTCTGTGAAACTTCTTTCTGATCTGAGCATTCAGCTAACAGAGTTAAACCATACTTTTGATTGAGCAGTTTTGAAACACTCTGTCTGTAGAAAATGCAACTGGACATTCGTAGCGCCAAGTGGGTAATAGTGGAAAAAAGAATATGTTCAAATATAAACTACACAGAAGCATTGTATGAAATTTCTTTCTGTTCTGTGCATTCAACTAACAGAGTTGAACCTTACTTTTGATTGAGCCTTTCTGAAACACTCTTTCTGTAGAAACTGCAATTGGACATTCTGAGCGCTAAGAGGCCTATATTGGGAAAAATAATATCTTCAAATAAAAATTACACAGAAGCATTGTGTGAAACTTATTTCTGATATGTTCATTAAGCTAACAGAGTTAAACCATACTTTTGATTGCGCAGTTCTGAACACTCTTTCTGTAGAAAATTCAAGTGGACATTCGGAGCGCTAAGAGGGTAATAGTGGAAAAAGGAATATATTCAAATATAAACTACACAGTAGCATTCTGTGAAAATTCTTTCTGTTCTGTGCATTCAACTAACAGAGTTGAACCTTACTTTTGATTGAGCCGTTCTGAAACACTCTTTCTGTAGAAACTGCAATTCGACTTGCTAAGCGCTAAGAGGCCTACATTGGGAAAAAGAATATCTTCAAATAAAAACTACACAGATGCATTCTGTGAAACTTATTTCTGATCTGTAAATTCAGTTAACAGAGATAAAACATATTTTTGATTGAGCAGTTATGAAACACTCTTTTTGTAGAAAATGCAAGTGGAGATTCGGAGCGCTAAGAGGGTAATAGTGGAAAAAGGAATGTCTTCAAATATAAACTACACAGAATCATTCGGTGAAACTTCTTTCTGATCTGTGCATTCAGCTAACAGAGTTAAACCATACTTTTGATTGAGCAGATCTGAACACTCTTTCTGTAGAAAATGCAACTGGACATTTGGAGCGCTAAGAGCGTAGTAGTGGAAAAAGGAATATATTCAAATATAAACTACACAGAAGCATTCTGTGAAACTTCTTTCTGATCTGAGCATTCAGCTAACAGAGTTAAACCATACTTTTGATTGAGCAGTTTTGAAACACTCTGTCTGTAGAAAATGCAACTGGACATTCGTAGCGCTAAGTGGGTAATAGTGGAAAAAAGAATATGTTCAAATATAAACTACACAGAAGCATTGTATGAAACTTCTTTCTGTTATGTGCATTCAACTAACAGAGTTGAACCTTACTTTTGATTGAGCCGTTCTGAAACACTCTTTCTGTAGAAACTGCAATTGGACATTCTGAGCGCTAAGAGGCCTATATTGGGAAAAAGAATGTCTACAAATAAAAACTACACTTAAGAATTGTGTGAAACTTCTTTCTGTTCTGTTTGTTCAACTAAAAGAGTTGAACCTTAGTTTTGATTGAGCCGTTCTGCAACACACTTTCTGTAGAAAATGCAAGTGGAGATTCGGAGCGCTAAGAGGGTAATAGTGGAAAAAGGAATGTCCCCAAATATAAACTACACAGAATCATTCTGTGAAACTTCTTTCTGATCTGTGCATTCAGCTAACAGAGTTAAACCATACTTTTGATTGAGCAGATCTGAACTCTCTTTCTGTAGAAAATGCAACTGGACATTTGGAGCGCTAAGAGAGTAGTAGTGGAAAAAGGAATATATTCAAATATAAACTACACAGAAGCATTCTGTGAAACTTCTTTCTGATCTGAGCATTCAGCTAACAGAGTTAAACCATACTTTTGATTGAGCAGTTTTGAAACACTCTGTCTGTAGAAAATGCAACTGGACATTCGTAGCACCAAGTGGGTAATAGTGGAAAAAAGAATATGTTCAAATATAAACTACAGAGAAGCATTGTATGAAACTTCTTTCTGTTCTGTGCATTCAACTAACAGAGTTGAACCTTACTTTTGATTGAGCCTTTCTGAAACACTCTTTCTGTAGAAACTGCAATTGGACATTCTGAGCGCTAAGAGGCCTATATTGGGAAAAATAATATCTTCAAATAAAAATTACACAGAAGCATTGTGTGAAACTTATTTCTGATATGTTCATTAAGCTAACAGAGTTAAACCATACTTTTGATTGCGCAGTTCTGAACACTCTTTCTGTAGAAAATTCAAGTGGACATTCGGAGCGCTAAGAGGGTAATAGTGGAAAAAGGAATATATTCAAATATAAACTACACAGTAGCATTCTGTGAAAATTCTTTCTGTTCTGTGCATTCAACTAACAGAGTTGAACCTTACTTTTGATTGAGCCGTTCTGAAACACTCTTTCTGTAGAAACTGCAATTCGACTTGCTAAGCGCTAAGAGGCCTACATTGGGAAAAAGTATATCTTCAAATAAAAACTACACAGATGCATTCTGTGAAACTTATTTCTGATCTGTAAATTCAGTTAACAGAGATAAAACATATTTTTGATTGAGCAGTTATGAAACACTCTTTTTGTAGAAAATGCAAGTGGAGATTCGGAGCGCTAAGAGGGTAATAGTGGAAAAAGGAATGTCTTCAAATATAAACTACACAGAATCATTCGGTGAAACTTCTTTCTGATCTGTGCATTCAGCTAACAGAGTTAAACCATACTTTTGATTGAGCAGATCTGAACACTCTTTCTGTAGAAAATGCAACTGGACATTTGGAGCGCTAAGAGCGTAGTAGTGGAAAAAGGAATATATTCAAATATAAACTACACAGAAGCATTCTGTGAAACTTCTTTCTGATCTGAGCATTCAGCTAACAGAATTAAACCATACTTTTGATTGAGCAGTTTTGAAACACTCTGTCTGTAGAAAATGCAACTGGACATTCGTAGCGCTAAGTGGGTAATAGTGGAAAAAAGAATATGTTCAAATATAAACTACACAGAAGCATTGTATGAAACTTCTTTCTGTTATGTGCATTCAACTAACAGAGTTGAACCTTACTTTTGATTGAGCCGTTCTGAAACACTCTTTCTGTAGAAACTGCAATTGGACATTCTGAGCGCTAAGAGGCCTATATTGGGAAAAAGAATGTCTACAAATAAAAACTACACAGAAGAATTGTGTGAAACTTCTTTCTGTTCTGTTTGTTCAACTAAAAGAGTTGAACCTTAGTTTTGATTGAGCCGTTCTGAAACACACTTTCTGTAGAAAATGCAAGTGGACATTCGGAGCGCTAAGAGGGTAATAGTGGAAAAAGGAATGTCCCCAAATATAAAGTACACAGAATCATTCTGTGAAACTTCTTTCTGATCTGTGCATTCAGCTAACAGAGTTAAACCATACTTTTGATTGAGCAGATCTGAACACTCTTTCTGTAGAAAATGCAACTGGACATTTGGAGCGCTAAGAGAGTAGTAGTGGAAAAAGGAATATATTCAAATATAAACTACACAGAAGCATTCTGTGAAACTTCTTTCTGATCTGAGCATTCAGCTAACAGAGTTAAACCATACTTTTGATTGAGCAGTTTTGAAACACTCTGTCTGTAGAAAATGCAACTGGACATTCGTAGCACCAAGTGGGTAATAGTGGAAAAAAGAATATGTTCAAATATAAACTACACAGAAGCATTGTATGAAACTTCTTTCTGTTCTGTGCATTCAACTAACAGAGTTGAACCTTACTTTTGATTGAGCCGTTCTGAAACACTCTTTCTGTAGAAACTGCAATTGGACATTCTGAGCGCTAAGAGGCCTATATTGGGAAAAAGAATGTCTACAAATAAAAACTACACAGAAGAATTGTGTGAAACTTCTTTCTGTTCTGTTTGTTCAACTAAAAGAGTTGAACCTTAGTTTTGATTGAGCCGTTCTGAAACACTCTTTCTGTAGAAAATGCAAGTGGAGATTCGGAGCGCTAAGAGGTTAATAGTGGAAAAAGGAATGTCTCCAAATATAAACTACAGAGAATCATTCTGTGAAACTTCTTTCTGATCTGTGCATTCAGCTAACAGAGTTAAACCATACTTTTGATTGAGCAGATCTGAACTCTCTTTCTGTAGAAAATGCAACTGGACATTTGGAGCGCTAAGAGAGTAGTAGTGGAAAAAGAAATATATTCAAATATAAACTACACAGAAGCATTCTGTGAAACTTCTTTCTGATCTGAGCATTCAGCTAACAGAGTTAAACCATACTTTTGATTGAGCAGTTTTGAAACATTCTGTCTGTAGAAAATGCAACTGGACATTCGTAGCGCCAAGTGGGTAATAGTGGAAAAAAGAATATCTTCAAATATAAACTACACAGAAGCATTGTATGAAATTTCTTTCTGTTCTGTGCATTCAACTAACAGAGTTGAACCTTACTTTTGATTGAGCCTTTCTGAAACACTCTTTCTGTAGAAACTGCAATTGGACATTCTGAGCGCTAAGAGGCCTCTATTGGGAAAAATAATATCTTCAAATTAAAACTACACAGAAGCATTTTGTGAAACTTATTTCTGATATGTTCATTAAGCTAACAGAGTTAAACCATACTTTTGATGGCGCAGTTCTGAACACTCTTTCTGTAGAAAATGCAAGTGGACATTCGGAGCGCTAAGAGGGTAATAGTGGAGAAAGGAATATATTCAAATATAAACTACACAGTAGCATTCTGTGAAAATTCTTTCTGTTCTGTGCATTCAACTAACAGAGTTGAACCTTACTTTTGATTGAGCCGTTCTGAAACACTCTTTCTGTAGAAACTGCAATTCGACATGCTAAGCGCTAAGAGGCCTACATTGGGAAAAAGAATATCTTCAAATAAAAACTACACAGATGCATTCTGTGAAACTTATTTCTGATCTGTAAATTCAGTTAACAGAGATAAAACATATTTTTGATTGAGCAGTTATGAAACACTCTTTTTGTAGAAAATGCAAGTGGAGATTCGGAGCGCTAAGAGGGTAATAGTGGAAAAAGGAATGTCTTCAAATATAAACTACACAGAATCATTCGGTGAAACTTCTTTCTGATCTGTGCATTCAGCTAACAGAGTTAAACCATACTTTTGATTGAGCAGATCTGAACACTCTTTCTGTAGAAAATGCAACTGGACATTTGGAGCGCTAAGAGCGTAGTAGTGGAAAAAGGAATATATTCAAATATAAACTACACAGAAGCATTCTGTGAAACTTCTTTCTGATCTGAGCATTCAGCTAACAGAATTAAACCATACTTTTGATTGAGCAGTTTTGAAACACTCTGTCTGTAGAAAATGCAACTGGACATTCGTAGCGCTAAGTGGGTAATAGTGGAAAAAAGAATATGTTCAATTATAAACTACACAGAAGCATTGTATGAAACTTCTTTCTGTTATGTGCATTCAACTAACAGAGTTGAACCTTACTTTTGATTGAGCCGTTCTGAAACACTCTTTCTGTAGAAACTGCAATTGGACATTCTGAGCGCTAAGAGGCCTATATTGGGAAAAAGAATGTCTACAAATAAAAACTACACAGAAGAATTGTGTGAAACTTCTTTCTGTTCTGTTTGTTCAACTAAAAGAGTTGAACCTTAGTTTTGATTGAGCCGTTCTGAAACACACTTTCTGTAGAAAATGCAACTGGACATTCGTAGCGCTAAGTGGGTAATAGTGGAAAAAAGAATATGTTCAAATATAAACTACACAGAAACATTGTATGAAACTTCTTTCTGTTCTGTGCATTCAACTAACAGAGTTGAACCTTACTTTTGATTGAGCCTTTCTGAAACACTCTTTCTGTAGAAACTGCAATTGGACGTTCTGAGCGCTAAGAGGCCTCTATTGGGAAAAATAATATCTTCAAATAAAAAGTACACAGAAGCATTGTGTGAAACTTTTTTCTGATATGTTCATTAAGCTAACAGAGTTAAACCATACTTTTTATTGCGCAGTTCTGAACACTCTTTCTGTACAAAATGCAAGTGGACATTCGCAGCGCTAAGAGGGTAATAGTGGAAAATGGAATATATTCAAATATAAACTACACAGTAGCATTCTGTGAAAATTCTTTCTGTTCTGTGCATTCAACTAACAGCGTTGAACCTTACTTTTGATTGAGCCGTTCTGAAACACTCTTTCTGTAGAAACTGCAATTGGACATGCTAAGCGCTAAGAGGCCTTCATTGGGAAAAAGAATATCTTCAAATAAAAACTACACAGATGCATTCTGTGAAACTTATTTCTGATCTGTAAATTCAGTTAACAGAGATAAAACATATTTTTGATTGAGCAGTTATGAAACACTCTTTTTGTAGAAAATGCAAGTGGAGATTCGGAGCGCTAAGAGGGTAATAGTGGAAAAAGGAATGTCTTCAAATATAAACTACGCAGAATCATTCGGTGAAACTTCTTTCTGATCTGTGCATTCAGCTAACAGAGTTAAACCATACTTTTGATTGAGCAGATCTGAACACTCTTTCTGTAGAAAATGCAACTGGACATTTGGAGCGCTAAGAGCATAGTAGTGGAAAAAGGAATATATTCAAATATAAACTACACCGAAGCATTCTGTGAAACTTCTTTCTGATCTGAGCATTCAGCTAACAGAGTTAAACCATACTTTTGATTGAGCAGTTTTGAAACACTCTGTCTGTAGAAAATGCAACTGGACATTCGTAGCGCTAAATGGGTAATAGTGGAAAAAAGAATATGTTCAAATATAAACTACACAGAAGCATTGTATGAAACTTCTTTCTGTTCTGTGCATTCAACTAACAGAGTTGAACCTTACTTTTGATTGAGCCTTTCTGAAACACTCTTTCTGTAGAAACTGCAATTGGACATTCTGAGCGCTAAGAGGCCTCTTTTGGGAAAAATAATATCTTCAAATAAAAACTACACAGAAGCATTGTGTGAAACTTATTTGTGATATGTTCATTAAGCTAACAGAGTTAAACCATACTTTTGATTGCGCAGTTCTGAACACTCTTTCTGTAGAAAATGCAAGTGGACATTCGGAGCGCTAAGAGGGTAATAGTGGAAAAAGGAATATATTCAAATATAAACTACACAGTAGCATTCTGTGAAAATTCTTTCTGTTCTGTGCATTCAACTAACAGAGTTGAACCTTACTTTTGATTGAGTCGTTCTGAAACACTCTTTCTGTAGAAACTGCAATGGGACATGCTAAGCGCTAAGAGGCCTACATTGGGAAAAAGAATATCTTCAAATAAAAACTACACAGATGCATTCTGTGAAACTTATTTCTGATCTGTAAATTCAGTTAACAGAGATAAAACATATTTTTGATTGAGCAGTTATGAAACACTCTTTTTGTAGAAAATGCAAGTGGAGATTCGGAGCGCTAAGAGGGTAATAGTGGAAAAAGGAATGTCTTCAAATATAAACTACACAGAATCATTCGGTGAAACTTCTTTCTGATCTGTGCATTCAGCTAACAGAGTTAAACCATACTTTTGATTGAGCAGATCTGAACACTCTTTCTGTAGAAAATGCAACTGGACATTTGGAGCGCTAAGAGCGTAGTAGTGGAAAAAGGAATATATTCAAATATAAACTACACAGAAGCATTCTGTGAAACTTCTTTCTGATCTGAGCATTCAGCTAACAGAGTTAAACCATACTTTTGATTGAGCAGTTTGGAAACACTCTGTCTGTAGAAAATGAAACTGGACATTCGTAGTGCTAAGTGGGTAATAGTGGAAAAAAGAATATGTTCAAATATAAACTACACAGAAGCATTGTATGAAACTTCTTTCTGTTCTGTGCATTCAACTAACAGAGTTGAACCTTACTTTTGATTGAGCCGTTATGAAACACTGTTTCTGTAGAAACTGCAGTTGGACATTCTGAGCGCTAAGAAGCCTATATTGGGAAAAAGAATGTCTACAAATAAAAACTACACAGAAGAATTGTGTGAAACTTCTTTCTGTTCTGTTTGTTCAACTAAAAGAACTGAACCTTAGTTTTGATTGAGCCGTTCTGAAACACTCTTTCTGTAGAAAATGCAAGTGGAGATTCGGAGCGCTAAGAGGGTAATAGTGGAAAAAGGAATGTCTCCAAATATAAACTACACAGAATCATTCTGTGAAACTTCTTTCTGATCTGTGCATTCAGCTAACAGAGTTAAACCATACTTTTGATTGAGCAGATCTGAGCAGTCCTTCTGTAGAAAATGCAACTGGACATTTGGAGCGCTAAGAGAGTAGTAGTGGAAAAAGGAATATATTCAAATATAAACTACACAGAAGCATTCTGTGAAACTTCTTTCTGATCTGAGCATTCAGCTAACAGAGTTAAACCATACTTTTGATTGAGCAGTTTTGAAACACTCTGTCTGTAGAAAATGCAACTGGACATTCGTAGCGCTAAGTGGGTAATAGTGGAAAAAAGAATATGTTCAAATATAAACTACACAGAAGCATTGTATGAAACTTCTTTCTGTTCTGTGCATTCAACTAACAGAGTTGAACCTTACTTTTGATTGAGCCTTTCTGAAACACTCTTTCTGTAGAAACTGCAATTGGACATTCTGAGCGCTAAGAGGCCTCTATTGGGAAAAATAATATCTTCAAATAAAAACTACACAGAAGCATTGTGTGAAACTTATTTCTGATATGTTCATTAAGCTAACAGAGTTAAACCATACTTTTGATTGCGCAGTTCTGAACACTCTTTCTGTAGAAAATGCAAGTGGACATTCGGAGCGCTAAGAGGGTAATAGTGGAAAAAGGAATATATTCAAATATAAACTACACAGTAGCATTCTGTGAAAATTCTTTCTGTTCTGTGCATTCAACTAACAGAGTTGAACCTTACTTTTGATTGAGCCGTTCTGAAACACTCTTTCTGTAGAAACTGCAATTGAACATGCTAAGCGCTAAGAGGCCTACATTGGGAAAAAGAATATCTTCAAATAAAAACTACACAGATGCATTCTGTGAAACTTATTTCTGATCTGTAAATTCAGTTAAGAGAGATAAAACATATTTTTGATTGAGCAGTTATGAAACACTCTTTTTGTAGAAAATGCAAGTGGAGATTCGGAGCGCTAAGAGGGTTATAGTGGAAAAAGGAATGTCTTCAAATATAAACTACACAGAATCATTCGGTGAAACTTCTTTCTGATCTGTGCATTCAGCTAACAGAGTTAAACCATACTTTTGATTGAGCAGATCTGAACACTCTTTCTGTAGAAAATGCAACTGGACATTTGGAGCGCTAAGAGCGTAGTAGTGGAAAAAGGAATATATTCAAATATAAACTACACAGAAGCATTCTGTGAAACTTCTTTCTGATCTGAGCATTCAGCTAAAAGAGTTAAACCATACTTTTGATTGAGCAGTTTGGAAACACTCTGTCTGTAGAAAATGCAACTGGACATTCGTAGTGCTAAGTGGGTAATAGTGGAAAAAAGAATATGTTCAAATATAAACTACACAGAAGCATTGTATGAAACTTCTTTCTGTTCTGTGCATTCAACTAACAGAGTTGAACCTTACTTTTGATTGAGCCGTTCTGAAACACTCTTTCTGTAGAAAATGCAAGTGGAGATTCGGAGCGCTAAGAGGGTAATAGTGGAAAAAGGAATGTCTCCAAATATAAACTACACAGAAGCATTCTGTGAAACTTCTTTCTGATCTGAGCATTCAGCTAACAGAGTTAAACCATACTTTTGATTGAGCAGTTTTGAAACACTCTTTCTGTAGAAAATGCAAGTGGAGATTCGGAGCGCTAAGAGGGTAATAGTGGAAAAAGGAATGTCTCCAAATATAAACTACACAGAAGCATTGTATGAAATTTCTTTTGTTCTGTGCATTCAACTAACAGAGTTGAACCTTACTTTTGATTGAGCCTTTCTGAAACACTCTTTCTGTAGAAACTGCAATTGGACATTCTGAGCGCTAAGAGGCCTATATTGGGAAAAATAATATCTTCAAATAAAAACTACACAGAAGCATTGTGTGAAACTTATTTCTGATATGTTCATTAAGCTAACAGAGTTAAACCATACTTTTGATTGCGCAGTTCTGAACACTCTTTCTGTAGAAAATGCAAGTGGACATTCGCAGCGCTAAGAGGGTAATAGTGGAAAAAGGAATATATTCAAATATAAACTACACAGTAGCATTCTGTGAAAATTCTTTCTGTTCTGTGCATTCAACTAACAGAGTTGAACCTTACTTTTGATTGAGCCGTTCTGAAACACTCTTTCTGTAGAAACTGCAATTGGACATGCTAAGCGCTAAGAGGCCTACATTGGGAAAAAGAATATCTTCAAATAAAAACTACACAGATGCATTCTGTGAAACTTATTTCTGATCTGTAAATTCAGTTAACAGAGATAAAACATATTTTTGATTGAGCAGTTATGAAACACTCTTTTTGGAGAAAATGCAAGTGGAGATTCGGAGCGCTAAGAGGGTAATAGTGGAAAAAGGAATGTCTTCAAATATAAACTACACAGAATCATTCGGTGAAACTCCTTTCTGATCTGTGCATTCAGCTAACAGAGTTAAACCATACTTTTGATTGAGCAGATCTGAACACTCTTTCTGTAGAAAATGCAACTGGACATTTGGAGCGCTAAGAGCGTAGTAGTGGAAAAAGGAATATATTCAAATATAAACTACACAGAAGCATTCTGTGAAACTTCTTTCTGATCTGAGCATTCAGCTAACAGAGTTAAACCATACTTTTGATTGAGCAGTTTTGAAACACTCTGTCTGTAGAAAATGCAACTGGACATTCGTAGCGCTAAGTGGGTAATAGTGGAAAAAATAATATGTTCAAATATAAACTACACAGAAGCATTGTATGAAACTACTTTCTGTTCTGTGCATTCAACTAACAGAGTTGAACCTTACTTTTGATTGAACCGTTCTGAAACACTCTCTCTGTAGAAACTGCAATTGGACATTCTGAGCGCTAAGAGGCCTATATTGGGAAAAAGAATGTCTACAAATAAAAACTACACAGAAGAATTGTGTGAAACTTCTTTCTGTTCTGTTTGTTCAACTAAAAGAGTTGAACCTTAGTTTTGATTGAGCCGTTCTGAAACACTCTTTCTGTAGAAAATGCAAGTGGAGATTCGGAGCGCTAAGAGGGTAATAGTGGAAAAAGGAATGTCTCCAAATATAAACTACACAGAATCATTCTGTGAAACTTCTTTCTGATCTGTGCATTCAGCTAACAGAGTTAAACCATACTTTTGATTGAGCAGATCTGAACACTCTTTCTGTAGAAAATGCAACTGGACATTTGGAGCGCTAAGAGAGTAGTAGTGGAAAAAGGAATATATTCAGATATAAACTACACGGAAGCATTCTGTGAAACTTCTTTCTGATCTGAGCATTCAGCTAACAGATTTAAACCATACTTTTGATTGAGCAGTTTTGAAACATTCTGTCTGTAGAAAATGCAACTGGACATGCGTAGCGCCAAGTGGGTAATAGTGGAAAAAAGAATATCTTCAAATATAAACTACACAGAAGCATTGTATGAAATTTCTTTCTGTTCTGTGCATTCAACTAACAGAGTTGAACCTTACTTTTGATTGAGCCTTTCTGAAACACTCTTTCTGTAGAAACTGCAATTGGACATTCTGAGCGCTAAGAGGCCTCTATTGGGAAAAATAATATCTTCAAATTAAAACTACACAGAAGCATTGTGTGAAACTTATGTCTGATATGTTCATTAAGCTAACAGAGTTAAACCATACTTTTGATGGCGCAGTTCTGAACACTCTTTCTGTAGAAAATGCAAGAGGACCTTCGGAGCGCTAAGAGGGTAATAGTGGAGAAAGGAATATATTCAATTATAAACTACACAGTAGCATTCTGTGAAAATTCTTTCTGTTCTGTGCATTCAACTAACAGAGTTGAACCTTACTTTTGATTGAGCCGTTCTGAAACACTCTTTCTGTAGAAACTGCAATTCGACATGCTAAGCGCTAAGAGGCCTACATTGGGAAAAAGAATATCTTCAAATAAAAACTACACAGATGCATTCTGTGAAACTTATTTCTGATCTGTAAATTCAGTTAACAGAGATAAAACATATTTTTGATTGAGCAGTTATGAAACACTCTTTCTGTAGAAAATGCAAGTGGAGATTCGGAGCGCTAAGAGGGTAATAGTGAAAAAAGGAATGTCTTCAAATATAAACTACACAGAATCATTCGGTGAAACTTCTTTCTGATCTGTGCATTCAGCTAACAGAGTTAAACCATACTTTTGATTGAGCAGATCTGAACACTCTTTCTGTAGAAAATGCAACTGGACATTTGGAGCGCTAAGAGCGTAGTAGTGGAAAAAGGAATATATTCAAATATAAACTACACAGAAGCATTCTGTGAAACTTCTTTCTGATCTGAGCATTCAGCTAACAGAATTAAACCATACTTTTGATTGAGCAGTTCTGAAACACTCTGTCTGTAGAAAATGCAACTGGACATTCGTAGCGCTAAGTGGGTAATAGTGGAAAAAAGAATATGTTCAAATATAAACTACACAGAAGCATTCTATGAAACTTCTTTCTGTTCTGTGCATTCAACTAACAGAGTTGAACCTTACCTTTGATTGAGCCGTTCTGAAACACTCTTTCTGTAGAAACTGAAATTGGACATTCTGAGCGCTAAGAGGCCTATATTGGGAAAAAGAATGTCTACAAATAAAAACTACACAGAAGAATTGTGTGAAACTTCTTTCTGTTCTGTTTGTTCAACTAAAAGAGTTGAACCTTAGTTTTGATTGAGCGGTTCTGAAACACTCTTTCTGTAGAAAATGCAAGTGGACATTCGGAGCGCTAAGAGGGTAATAGTGGAAAAAGGAATGTCCCCAAATATAAAGTACACAGAATCATTCTGTGAAACTTCTTTCTGATCTGTGCATTCAGCTAACAGAGTTAAACCATACTTTTGATTGAGCAGATCTGAACACTCTTTCTGTAGAAAATGCAACTGGACGTTTGGAGCGCTAAGAGAGTAGTAGTGGAAAAAGGAATATATTCAAATATAAACTACACAGAAGCATTCTGTGAAACTTCTTTCTGATCTGAGCATTCAGCTAAGAGAGTTAAACCGTACTTTTGATTGAGCAGTTTTGAAACACTCTGTCTGTAGAAAATGCAACTGGACATTCGTAGCGCTAAGTGGGTAATAGTGGAAAAAAGAATATGTTCAAATATAAACTACACAGAAACATTGTATGAAACGTCTTTCTGTTCTGTGCATTCAACTAACAGAGTTGAACCTTACTTTTGATTGAGCCTTTCTGAAACACTCTTTCTGTAGAAACTGCAATTGGACATTCTGAGCGCTAAGAGGCCTCTATTGGGAAAAATAATATCTTCAAATAAAAAGTACACAGAAGCATTGTGTGAAACTTATTTCTGATATGTTCATTAAGCTAACAGAGTTAAACCATACTTTTGATTGCGCAGTTCGGAACACTCTTTCTGTAGAAAATGCAAGTGGACATTCGGAGCGTTAAGAGGGTAATAGTGGAAAAAGGAATATATTCAAATATAAACTACACAGTAGCATTCTGTGAAAATTCTTTCTGTTCTGTGCATTCAACTAACAGAGTTGAACCTTACATTTGATTGAGCCGTTCTGAAACACTCTTTCTGTAGAAACTGCAATTGGACATGCTAAGCGCTAAGAGGCCTACATTGGGAAAAAGAATATCTTCAAATAAAAACTACACAGATGCATTCTGTGAAACTTATTTCTTATCTGTAAATTCAGTTAAGGGAGATAAAACATATTTTTGATTGAGCAGTTATGAAACACTCTTTTTGTAGAAAATGCAAGTGGAGATTCGGAGCGCTAAGAGGGTAATAGTGGAAAAAGGAATGTCTTCAAATATAAACTACACAGAATCATTCGGTGAAACTTCTTTCTGATCTGTGCATTCAGCTAACAGAGTTAAACCATACTTTTGATTGAGCAGATCTGAACACTCTTTCTGTAGAAAATGCAACTGGACATTTGGAGCGCTAAGAGCGTAGTAGTGGAAAAAGGAATATATTCAAATATAAACTACACAGAAGCATTCTGTGAAACTTCTTTCTGATCTGAGCATTCAGCTAACAGAGTTAAACCATACTTTTGATTGAGCAGTTTTGAAACACTCTGTCTGTAGAAAATGCAACTGGACATTCGTAGCGCTAAGTGGGTAATAGTGGAAAAAAGAATATGTTCAAATATAAACTACACAGAAGCATTGTATGAAACTTCTTTCTGTTCTGTGCATTCAACTAACAGAGTTGAACCTTACTTTTGATTGAACCGTTCTGAAACACTCTCTCTGTAGAAACTGCAATTGGACATTCTGAGCGCTAAGAGGCCTATATTGGGAAAAAGAATGTCTAAATATAAAAACTACACAGAAGAATTGTGTGAAACTTCTTTCTGTTCTGTTTGTTCAACTAAAAGAGTTGAACCTTAGTTTTGATTGAGCCGTTCTGAAACACTCTTTCTGTAGAAAATGCAAGTGGAGATTCGGAGCGCTAAGAGGGTAATAGTGGAAAAAGGAATGTCTCCAAATATAAACTACACAGAATCATTCTGTGAAACTTCTTTCTGATCTGTGCATTCAGCTAACAGAGTTAAACCATACTTTTGATTGAGCAGATCTGAACACTCTTTCTGTAGAAAATGCATCTGGACATTTCAGCGCTAAGAGAGTAGTAGTGGAAAAAGGAATATATTCAAATATAAACTACACAGAAGCATTCTGTGAAACTTCTTTCTGATCTGAGCATTCAGCTAACAGAGTTAAACCATACTTTTGATTGAGTAGTTTTGAAACACTCTGTCTGTAGAAAATGCAACTGGACATTCGTAGCGCCAAGTGGGTAATAGTGGAAAAAAGAATATGTTCAAATATAAACTACACAGAAGCATTGTATGAAACTTCTTTCTGTTCTGTGCATTCAACTAACAGAGTTGAACCTTACTTTTGATTGAGCCGCTCTGAAACACTCTTTCTGTAGAAACTGCAATTGGACATTCTGAGCGCTAAGAAGCCTATATTGGGAAAAAGAATGTCTACAAATAAAAACTACACAGAAGAATTGTGTGAAACTTCTTTCTGTTCTGTTTGTTCAACTAAAAGAGTTGAACCTTAGTTTTTATTGAGCCGTTATGAAACACTCTTTCTGTAGAAAATGCAAGTGGAGATTCGGAGCGCTAAGAGGTTAATAGTGGAAAAAGGAATGTCCCCAAATATAAACTACAGAGAATCATTCTGTGAAACTTCTTTCTGATCTGTGCATTCAGCTAACAGAGTTAAACCATACTTTTGATTGAGCAGATCTGAACACTCTTTCTGTAGAAAATGCAACTGGACATTTGGAGTGCTAAGAGAGTAGTAGTGGAAAAAGGAATATATTCAAATATAAACTACACGGAAGCATTCTGTGAAACTTCTTTCTGATCTGAGCATTCAGCTAACAGATTTAAACCATACTTTTGATTGAGCAGTTTTGAAACATTCTGTCTGTAGAAAATGCAACTGGACATTCGTAGCGCCAATTGGGTAATAGTGGAAAAAAGAATATCTTCAAATATAAACTACACAGAAGCATTGTATGAAATTTCTTTCTGTTCTGTGCATTCAACTAACAGAGTTGAACCTTACTTTTGATTGAGCCTTTCTGAAACACTCTTTCTGTAGAAACTGCAATTGGACATTCTGAGCGCTAAGAGGCCTCTATTGGGAAAAATAATATCTTCAAATTAAAACTACACAGAAGCATTGTGTGAAACTTATTTCTGATATGTTCATTAAGCTAACAGAGTTAAACCATACTTTTGATGGCGCAGTTCTGAACACTCTTTCTGTAGAAAATGCAAGTGGACATTCGGAGCGCTAAGAGGGTAATAGTGGAGAAAGGAATATATTCAATTATAAACTACACAGTAGCATTCTGTGAAAATTCTTTCTGTTCTGTGCATTCAACTAACAGAGTTGAACCTTACTTTTGATTGAGCCGTTCTGAAACACTCTTTCTGTAGAAAATGCAATTCGACATGCTAAGCGCTAAGAGGCCTACATTGGGAAAAAGAATATCTTCAAATAAAAACTACACAGATGCATTCTGTGAAACTTATTTCTGATCTGTAAATTCAGTTAACAGAGATAAAACATATTTTTGATTGAGCAGTTATGAAACACTCTTTTTGTAGAAAATGCAAGTGGAGATTCGGAGCGCTAAGAGGGTAATAGTGGAAAAAGGAATGTCTTCAAATATAAACTACACAGAATCATTCGGAGAAACTTCTTTCTGATCTGTGCATTCAGCTAACAGAGTTAAACCATACTTTTGATTGACCAGATCTGAACACTCTTTCTGTAGAAAATGCAACTGGACATTTGGAGCGCTAAGAGCGTAGTAGTGGAAAAAGGAATATATTCAAATATAAACTACACAGAAGCATTCTGTGAAACTTCTTTCTGATCTGAGCATTCAGCTAACAGAATTAAACCATACTTTTGATTGAGCAGTTTTGAAACCCTCTGTCTGTAGAAAATGCAACTGGACATTCGTAGCGCTAAGTGGGTAATAGTGGAAAAAAGAATATGTTCAAATATAAACTACACAGAAGCATTGTATGAAACTTCTTTCTGTTCTGTGCATTCAACTAACAGAGTTGAACCTTACCTTTGATTGAGCCGTTCTGAAACACTCTTTCTGTAGAAACTGCAATTGGACATTCTGAGCGCTAAGAGGCCTATATTGGGAAAAAGAATGTCTACAAATAAAAACTACACAGAAGAATTGTGTGAAACTTCTTTCTGTTCTGTTTGTTCAACTAAAAGAGTTGAACCTTAGTTTTGATTGAGCCGTTCTGAAACACTCTTTCTGTAGAAAATGCAAGTGGACATTCGGAGCGCTAAGAGTGTAATAGTGGAAAAAGGAATGTCCCCAAATATAAAGTACACAGAATCATTCTGTGAAACTTCTTTCTGATCTGTGCATTCAGCTAACAGAGTTAAACCATACTTTTCATTGAGCAGATCTGAACACTCTTTCTGTAGAAAATGCAACTGGACAATTGGAGCGCTAAGAGAGTAGTAGTGGAAAAAGGAATATATTCAAATATAAACTACACAGAAGCATTCTGTGAAACTTCTTTCTGATCTGAGCATTCAGCTAACAGAGTTAAACCATACTTTTGATTGAGCAGTTTTGAAACACTCTGTCTGTAGAAAATGCAACTGGACATTCGTAGCGCTAAGTGGGTAATAGTGGAAAAAAGTATATGTTCAAATATAAACTACACAGAAACATTGTATGAAACTTCTTTCTGTTCTGTGCATTCAACTAACAGAGTTGAACCTTACTTTTGATTGAGCCTTTCTGAAACACTCTTTCTGTAGAAACTGCAATTGGACATTCTGAGCGCTAAGAGGCCTCTATTGGGAAAAATAATATCTTCAAATAAAAAGTACACAGAAGCATTGTGTGAAACTTATTTCTGATATGTTCATTAAGCTAACAGAGTTAAACCATACTTTTGATTGCGCAGTTCTGAACACTCTTTCTGTAGAAAATGCAAGTGGACATTCGGAGCGCTAAGAGGGTAATAGTGGAAAAAGGAATATATTCAAATATAAACTACACAGTAGCATTCTGTGAAAATTCTTTCTGTTCTGTGCATTCAACTAACAGAGTTGAACCTTACTTTTGATTGAGCCGTTCTGAAACACTCTTTCTGTAGAAACTGCAATTGGACATGCTAAGCGCTAAGAGGCCTACATTGGGAAAAAGAATATCTTCAAATAAAAACTACACAGATTCATTCTGTGAAACTTATTTCTTATCTGTAAATTCAGTTAAGAGAGATAAAACATATTTTTGATTGAGCAGTTATGAAACACTCTTTTTGTAGAAAATGCAAGTGGAGTTTCGGAGCGCTAAGAGGGTAATAGTGGAAAAAGGAATGTCTTCAAATATAAACTACACAGAATCATTCGGTGAAACTTCTTTCTGATCTGTGCATTCAGCTAACAGAGTTAAACCATACTTTTGATTGAGCAGATCTGAACACTCTTTCTGTAGAAAATGCAACTGGACATTTGGAGCGCTAAGAGCGTAGTAGTGGAAAAAGGAATATATTCAAATATAAACTACACAGAAGCATTCTGTGAAACTTCTTTCTGATCTGAGCATTCAGCTAACAGAGTTAAACCATACTTTTGATTGAGCAGTTTGGAAACACTCTGTCTGTAGTAAATGCAACTGGACATTCGTAGAGCTAAGTGGGTAATAGTGGAAAAAAGAATATGTTCAAATATAAACTACACAGAAGCATTGTATGAAACTTCTTTCTGTTCTGTGCATTCAACTAACAGAGTTGAACCTTACTTTTGATTGAGCCGTTATGAAACACTGTTTCTGTAGAAACTGCAGTTGGACATTCTGAGCGCTAAGAAGCCTATATTGGGAAAAAGAATGTCTACAAATAAAAACTACACAGAAGAATTGTGTGAAACTTCTTTCTGTTCTGTTTGTTCAACTAAAAGAGTTGAACCTTAGTTTTGATTGAGCCGTTCTGAAACACTCTTTCTGTAGAAAATGCAAGTGGAGATTCGGAGCGCTAAGAGGGTAATAGTGGAAAAAGGAAGGTCTCCAAATATAAACTACACAGAATCATTCTGTGAAACTTCTTTCTGATCTGTGCATTCAGCTAACAGAGTTAAACCATACTTTTGATTGAGCAGATCTGAACACTCTTTCTGTAGAAAATGCAACTGGACATTTGGAGGGCTAAGAGAGTAGTAGTGGAAAAAGGAATATATTCAAATATAAACTACACAGAAGCATTCTGTGAAACTTCTTTCTGATCTGAGCATTCAGCTAACAGATTTAAACCATACTTTTGATTGAGCAGTTTTGAAACACTCTGTCTGTAGAAAATGCAACTGGACATTCGTAGCGCCAAGTGGGTAATAGTGGAAAAAAGAATATGTTCAAATATAAACTACACAGAAGCATTGTATGAAACTTCTTTCTGTTCTGTGCATTCAACTAACAGAGTTGAACCTTACTTTTGATTGAGCCTTTCTGAAACACTCTTTCTGTAGAAACTGCAATTGGACATTCTGAGCGCTAAGAGGCCTCTATTGGGAAAAATAATATCTTCAAATAAAAACTACACAGAAGCATTTTGTGAAACTTATTTCTGATATGTTCATTAAGCTAACAGAGTTAAACCATACTTTTGATTGCGCAGTTCTGAACACTCTTTCTGTAGAAAATGCAAGTGGACATTCGGAGCGCTAAGAGGGTAATAGTGGAAAAAGGAATATATTCAAATATAAACTACACAGTAGCATTCTGTGAAAATTCTTTCTGTTCTGTGCATTCAACTAACAGAGTTGAACCTTACTTTTGATTGAGCCGTTCTGAAACACTCTTTCTGTAGGAACTGCAATTGGACATGCTAAGCGCTAAGAGTCCTACATTGGGAAAAAGAATATCTTCAAATAAAAACTACACAGATGCATTCTGTGGACTTATTTCTGATCTGTAAATTCAGTTAACAGAGATAAAACATATTTTTGATTGAGCAGTTATGAAACACTCTTTTTGTAGAAAATGCAAGTGGAGATTCGGAGCGCTAAGAGGGTAATAGTGGAAAAAGGAATGTCTTCAAATATAAACTACACAGAATCATTCGGTGAAACTTCTTTCTGATCTGTGCATTCAGCTAACAGAGTTAAAGCATACTTTTGATTGAGCAGATCTGAACACTCTTTCTGTAGAAAATGCAACTGGACATTTGGAGCGCTAAAAGCGTAGTAGTGGAAAAAGGAATATATTCAAATATAAACTACACAGAAACATTCTGTGAAACTTCTTTCTGATCTGAGCATTCAGCTAACAGAGTTAAACCATACTTTTGATTGAGCAGTTTGGAAACACTCTGTCTGTAGAAAATGCAACTGGACATTCGTAGCGCTAAGTGGGTAATAGTGGAAAAAAGAATATGTTCAAATATAAACTACACAGAAGCATTGTATGAAACTTCTTGCTGTTCTGTGCATTCAACTAACAGAGTTGAACCTTACTTTTGATTGAGCCGTTCTGAAACACTCTTTCTGTAGAAACTGCAATTGGACATTCTGAGCGCTAAGAGGCCTATATTGGGAAAAAGAATGTCTACAAATAAAAACTACACAGAAGAATTGTGTGAAACTTCTTTCTGTTCTGTTTGTTCAACTAAAAGCGTTGAACCTTAGTTTTGATTGAGCCGTTCTGAAACACTCTTTCTGTAGAAAATGCAAGTGGAGATTCGGAGCGCTAAGAGGGTAATAGTGGAAAAAGGAATGTCTCCAAATATAAACTACACAGAATAATTCTGTGAAACTTCTTTCTGATCTGTGCATTCAGCTAATAGAGTTAAACCATACTTTTGATTGAGCAGATCTGAACACTCTTTCTGTAGAAAATTCAACTGGACATTTGGAGCGCTAAGAGAGTAGTAGTGGAAAAAGGAATATATTCAAATATAAACTACACAGAAGCATTCTGTGAAACTTCTTTCTGATTTGAGCATTCAGCTAACAGAGTTAAACCATACTTTTGATTGAGCAGTTTTGAAACACTCTGTCTGTAGTAAATGCAACTGGACATTCGTAGCTCTAAGTGGGTAATAGTGGAAAAAAGAATATGTTCAAATATAAACTACACAGAAGCATTGTATGAAACTTCTTTCTGTTCTGTGCATTCAACTAACAGAGTTGAACCTTAATTTTGATTGAGCCTTTCTGAAACACTCTTTCTGTAGAAACTGCAATTGGACATTCTGAGCGCTAAGAGGCCTCTATTGGGAAAAATAATATCTTCAAATAAAAACTACACAGAAGCATTGTGTGAAACTTATTTCTGATATGTTCATTAAGCTAACAGAGTTAAACCATACTTTTGATTGCTCAGTTCTGAACACTCTTTCTGTAGAAAATGCAAGTGGACATTCGGAGCGCTAAGAGGGTAATAGTGGAAAAAGGAATATATTCAAATAAAAACTACACAGTAGCATTCTGTGAAAATTCTTTCTGTTCTGTGCATTCAACTAACAGAGTTGAACCTGACTTTTGATTGAGCCGTTCTGAAACACTCTTTCTGTAGAAACTGCAATTGGAAATGCTAAGCGCTAAGAGGCCTACATTGGGAAAAATAATATCTTCAAATAAAAACTACACAGATGCACTCTGTGAAACTTATTTCTGATCTGTAAATTCAGTTAACAGAGATAAAACATATTTTTGATTGAGCAGTTATGAAACACTCTTTTTGTAGAAAATGCAAGTGGAGATTCGGAGCGCTAAGAGGGTAATAGTGGAAAAAGGAATGTCTTCAAATATAAACTACACAGAATCATTCGGTGAAACTTCTTTCTGATCTGTGCATTCAGCTAACGGAGTTAAACCATACTTTTGATTGAGCAGATCTGAACACACTTGCTGTTGAAAATGCAACTGGACATTTGGAGCGCTAAGAGCGTAGTAGTGGAAAAAGGAGTATATTCAAATATAAACTACACAGAAGCATTCTGTGAAACTTCTTTCTGATCTGAGCATTCAGCTAACAGAGTTAAACCATACTTTTGATTGAGCAGTTTTGAAACACTCTGTCTGTAGAAAATGCAACTGGACATTCGTAGCGCTAAGTGGGTAATAGTGGAAAAAAAATATGTTCAAATATAAACTACACAGAAGCATTGTATGAAACTTCTTTCTGTTCTGTGCATTCAACTAACAGAGTTGAACCTTACTTTTGATTGAGCCGTTCTGAAACACTCTTTCTGTAGAAACTGCAATTGGACATTCTGAGCGCTAAGAGGCCTATATTGGGAAAAAGAATGTCTACAAATAAAAACTACACAGAAGAATTGTGTGAAACTTCATTCTGTTCTGTTTGTTCAACTAAAAGAGTTGAACCTTAGTTTTGATTGAGCCGTTCTGAAACACTCTTTCTGTAGAAAATGCAAGTGGAGATTCGGAGCGCTAAGAGGGTAATAGTGGAAAAAGGAATGTCTCCAAATATAAACTACACAGAATCATTCTCTGAAACTTCTTTCTGATCTGTGCATTCAGCTAACAGAGTTAAACCTTACTTTTGATTGAGCAGATCTGAACTCTCTTTCTGTAGAAAATTCAACTGGACATTTGGAGCGCTAAGAGAGTAGTAGTGGAAAAAGGAATATATTCAAATATAAACTACACAGAAGCATTCTGTGAAACTTCTTTCTGATCTGAGCATTCAGCTAACAGAGTTAAACCATACTTTTGATTGAGCAGTTTTGAAACACTCTGTCTGTAGAAAATGCAACTGGACATTCGTAGCGCTAAGTGGGTAATAGTGGAAAAAAGAATATGTTCAAATATAAACTACACAGAAGCATTGTATGAAACTTCTTTCTGTTCTGTGCATTCAACTAACAGAGTTGAACCTTACTTTTGATTGAGCCGTTCTGAAACACTCTTTCTGTAGAAACTGCAATTGGACATTCTGAGCGCTAAGAGGCCTATATTGGGAAAAAGAATGTCTACAAATAAAAACTACACAGAAGAATTATGTGAAACTTCTTTCTGTTCTGTTTGTTCAACTAAAAGAGTTGAACCTTACTTTTGATTGAGCCGTTCTGAAACACTCTTTCTGTAGAAACTTCAATTGGACATGCTAAGCGCTAAGAGGCCTACATTGGGAAAAAGAATATCTTCAAATAAAAACTACACAGATGCATTCTGTGAAACTTATTTCTGATCTGTAAATTCAGTTAACAGAGATAAAACATATTTTTGATTGAGCAGTTATGAAACACTCTTTTTGTAGAAAATGCAAGTGGAGATTCGGAGCGCTAAGAGGGTAATAGTGGAAAAAGGAATGTCTTCAAATATAAACTACACAGAATCATTCGGTGAAACTTCTTTCTGATCTGTGCATTCAGCTAACAGAGTTAAACCATACTTTTGATTGAGATGATCTGAACACTCTTTCTGTAGAAAATGCAACTGGACATTTGGAGCACTAAGAGCGTAGTAGTGGAAAAACGAATATATTCAAATATAAACTACACAGAAGCATTCTGTGAAACTTCTTTCTGATCTGAGCATTCAGCTAACAGAGTTAAACCATACTTTTGATTGAGCAGTTTTGAAACACTCTGTCTGTAGAAAATGCAACTGGACATTCGTAGAGCTAAGTGGGTAACAGTGGAAAAAAGAGTAGGTTCAAATATAAACTACACAGAAGCATTGTATGAAACTTCTTTCTGTTCTGTGCATTCAACTAACAGAGTTGAACCTTACTTTTGATTGAGCCGTTCTGAAACACTCTTTCTGTAGAAACTGCAATTGGACATTCTGAGCGCTAAGATGCCTATATTGGGAAAAAGAATGTCTTCAAATAAAAACTACACAGATGCATTCTGTGAAACTTATTTCTGATCTGTAAATTCAGTTAACAGAGATAAAACATATTTTTGATGGAGCAGTTATGAAACACTCTTTTTGTAGAAAATGCAAGTGGAGATTCGGAGCGCTAAGAGGGTAATAGTGGAAAAAGGAATGTCTTCAAATATAAACTACACAGAATCATTCGGTGAAACTTCTTTCTGATCTGAGCATTCAGCTAACAGAGTGAAACCATACTTTTGATTGAGCAGTTTTGAAACACTCTGTCTGTAGAAAATGCAACTGGACATTCGTAGCGCTAAGTGGGTAAGAGTGGAAAAAAGAATATGTTCAAATATAAACTACACAGAAGCATTGTATGAAACTTCTTTCTGTTCTGTGCATTCAACTAACAGAGTTGAACCTTACTTTTGATTGAGCCTTTCTGAAACACTCTTTCTGTAGAAACTGCAATTGGACATTCTGAGCGCTAAGAGGCCTCTATTGGGAAAAATAATATCTTCAAATAAAAACTACACAGAAGCATTGTGTGAAACTTATTTCTGATATGTTCATTAAGCTAACAGAGTTAAACCATACTTTTGATTGCGCAGTTCTGAACACTCTTTCTGTAGAAAATGCAAGTGGACATTCGGAGCGCTAAGAGGGTAATAGTGGAAAAAGGAATATATTCAAATATAAACTACACAGTAGCATTCTGTGAAAACTCTTTCTGTTCTGTGCATTCAGCTAACAGAGTTGAACCTTACTTTTGATTGAGCCGTTCTGAAACACTCTTTCTGTAGAAACTGCAATTGGACATGCTAAGTGCTAAGAGGCCTACATTGGGAAAAAGAATATCTTCAAATAAAAACTACACAGATGCATTCTGTGAAACTTATTTCTGATCTGTAAATTCAGTTAACAGAGATAAAACATATTTTTGATTGAGCAGTTATGAAACACTCTTTTTGTAGAAAATGCAAGTGGAGATTCGGAGCGCTAAGAGGGTAATAGTGGAAAAAGGAATGTCTTCAAATATAAACTACACAGAATCATTCGGTGAAACTTCTTTCTGATCTGTGCATTCAGCTAACAGAGTTAAACCATACTTTTGATTGAGCAGATCTGAACACTCTTTCTGTTGAAAATGCAACTGGACATTTGGAGCGCTAAGAGCGTAGTAGTGGAAAAAGGAATATATTCAAATATAAACTACACAGAAGCATTCTGTGAAACTTCTTTCTGATCTGAGCATTCAGCTAACAGAGTTAAACCATACTTTTGATTGAGCAGTTTTGAAACACTCTGTCTGTAGAAAATGCAACTGGACATTCGTAGCGCTAAGTGGGTAATAGTGGAAAAAAGAATATGTTCAAATATAAACTACACAGAAGCATTGTATGAAACATCTTTCTGTTCTGTGCATTCAACTAACACAGTTGAACCTTACTTTTGATCGAGCCTTTCTGAAACACTCTTTCTGTAGAAACTGCAATTGGACATTCTGAGTGCTAAGAGGCCTCTATTGGGAAGAATAATATCTTCAAATAAAAACTACACAGAAGCATTGTGTGAAACTTATTTCTGATATGTTCATTAAGCTAACAGAGTTAAACCATACTTTTGATTGCGGAGTTCTGAACACTCATTCTGTAGAAAATGCAAGTGGACATTCGGAGCGCTAAGAGGGTAATAGTGGAAAAAGGAATATATTCAAATATAAATTACACAGTAGCATTCTGTGAAAATACTTTCTGTTCTGTGCATTCAACTAACAGAGTTGAACCTTACTTTTGATTGAGCCGTTCTGAAACACTCTTTCTGTAGAAACTGCAATTGGACATGCTAAGCGCTAAGAGGCCTACATTGGGAAAAAGAATATCTTCAAATAAAAACTACACAGATGCATTCTGTGAAACTTATTTCTGATCTGTAAATTCAGTTAACAGAGATAAAACATATTTTTGATTGAGCAGTTATGAAACACTCTTTTTGTAGAAAATGCAAGTGGAGATTCGGAGCGCTAAGAGGGTAATAGTGGAAAAAGGAATGTCTTCAAATATAAACTACACAGAATCATTCGGTGAAACTTCTTTCTGATCTGTGCATTCAGCTAACAGAGTTAAACCATACTTTTGATTGAGATGATCTGAACACTCTTTCTGTAGAAAATGCAACTGGACATTTGGAGCACTAAGAGCGTAGTAGTGGAAAAAGGAATATATTCAAATATAAACTACACAGAAGCATTCTGTGAAACTTCTTTCTGATCTGAGCATTCAGCTAACAGAGTTAAACCATACTTTTGATTGAGCAGTTTTGAAACACTCTGTCTGTAGAAAATGCAACTGGACATTCGTAGCGCTAAGTGGGTAATAGTGGAAAAAAGAGTAGGTTCAAATATAAACTACACAGAAGCATTGTATGAAACTTCTTTCTGTTCTGTGCATTCAACTAACAGAGTTGAACCTTACTTTTGATTGAGCCGTTCTGAAACACTCTTTCTGTAGAAACTGCAATTGGACATTCTGAGCGCTAAGAGGCCTATATTGGGAAAAAGAATGTCTTCAAATAAAAACTACACAGATGCACTCTGTGAAACTTATTTCTGATCTGTAAATTCAGTTTACAGAGATAAAACAAAATTTTGATTGAGCAGTTATGAAACACTCTTTTTGTAGAAAATGCAAGTGGAGATTCGGAGCGCTAAGAGGGTAATAGTGGAAAAAGGAATGTCTTCAAATATAAACTACACAGAATCATTCGGTGAAACTTCTTTCTGATCTGTGCATTCAGCTAACAGAGTTAAACCATACTTTTGATTGAGCAGATCTGAACACTCTTTCTGTTGAAAATGCAACTGGACATTTGGAGCGCTAAGAGCGTAGTAGTGGAAAAAGGAATATATTAAAATATAAACTACACAGAAGCATTCTGTGAAACTTCTTTCTGATCTGAGCATTCAGCTAACAGAGTTAAACCATACTTTTGATTGAGCAGTTTTGAAACACTCTGTCTGTAGAAAATGCAACTGGACATTCGTAGCGCTAAGTGGGTAATAGTGGAAAAAAGAATATGTTCAAATATAAACTACACAGAAGCATTGTATGAAACTTCTTTCTGTTCTGTGCATTCAACTAACAGAGTTGAACGTTACTTTTGATTGAGCCGTTCTGAAACACTCTTTCTGTAGAAACTGCAATTGGACATTCTGAGCGCTAAGAGGCCTATATTGGGAAAAAGAATGTCTACAAATAAAAACTACACAGAAGAATTGTGTGAAACTTCTTTCTGTTCTGTTTGTTCAACTAAAAGATTTGAACCTTAGTTTTGATTGAGCCGTTCTGAAACACTCTTTCTGTAGAAAATGCAAGTGGAGATTCGGAGCGCTAAGAGGGTAATAGTGGAAAAAGGAATGTCTCCAAATATAAACTACACAGAATCATTCTGTGAAACTTCTTTCTGATCTGTGCATTCAGCTAACAGAGTTAAACCATACTTTTGATTGAGCAGATCTGAACACTCTTTCTGTAGAAAATGCAACTGGACATTTGGAGCGCTAAGAGATTAGTAGTGGGAAAAGGAATATATTCAAATATAAACTACACAGAAGCATTCTGTGAAACTTCTTTCTGATCTGAGCATTCAGCTAACAGAGTTAAACCATACTTTTGATTGAGCAGTTTTGAAACACTCTGTCTGTAGAAAATGCAACTGGACATTCGTAGCGCTAAGTGGGTAATAGTGGAAAAAAGAATATGTTCAAATATAAACTACACAGAAGCATTGTATGAAACTTCTTTCTGTTCTGTGCATTCAACTAACAGAGTTGAACCTTACTTTTGATTGAGCCTTTCTGAAACACTCTTTCTGTAGAAACTGCAATTGGACATTCTGAGCGCTAAGAGGCCTCTATTGGGAAAAATAATATCTTCAAATAAAAACTATACAGAAGCATTGTGTGAAACTTATTTCTGATATGTTCATTAAGCTAACAGAGTTAAACCATACTTTTGATTGCGCAGTTCTGAACACTCTTTCTGTAGAAAATGCAAGTGGACATTCGGAGCGCTAAGAGGGTAATAGTGGAAAAAGGAATATATTCAAATAAAAACTACACAGTAGCATTCTGTGAAAATTCTTTCTGTTCTGTGCATTCAACTAACAGAGTTGAACCTTACTTTTGATTGAGCCGTTCTGAAACACTCTTTCTGTAGAAACTGCAATTGGACATGCTAAGCGCTAAGAGGCCTACATTGGGAAAAATAATATCTTCAAATAAAAACTACACAGAGGCACTCTGTGAAACTTATTTCTGATCTGTAAATTCAGTTAACAGAGATAAAACATATTTTTGATTGAGCAGTTATGAAACACTCTTTTTGTAGAAAATGCAAGTGGAGATTCGGAGCGCTAAGAGGGTAATAGTGGAAAAAGGAATGTCTTCAAATATAAACTACACAGAATCATTCGGTGAAACTTCTTTCTGATCTGTGCATTCAGCTAACGGAGTTAAACCATACTTTTGATTGAGCAGATCTGAACACACTTGCTTTTGAAAATGCAACTGGACATTTGGAGCGCTAAGAGCGTAGTAGTGGAAAAAGGAATATATTCAAATATAAACTACACAGAAGCATTCTGTGAAACTTCTTTCTGATCTGAGCATTCAGCTAACAGAGTTAAACCATACTTTTGATTGAGCAGTTTTGAAACACTCTGTCTGTAGAAAATGCAACTGGACATTCGTAGCGCTAAGTGGGTAATAGTGGAAAAAAGAGTATGTTCAAATATAAACTACACAGAAGCATTGTATGAAACTTCTTTCTGTTCTGTGCATTCAACTAACAGAGTTGAACCTTACTTTTGATTGAGCCGTTCTGAAACACTCTTTCTGTAGAAACTGCAATTGGACATTCTGAGCGCTAAGAGGCCTATATTGGGAAAAAGAATGTCTACAAATAAAAACTACACAGAAGAATTGTGTGAAACTTCTTTCTGTTCAGTTTGTTCAACTAAAAGAGTTGAACCTTAGTTTTGATTGAGCCGTTCTGAAACACTCTTTCTGTAGAAAATGCAAGTGGAGGATCGGAGCGCTAAGAGGGTAATAGTGGAAAAAGGAATGTCTCCAAATATAAACTACACAGAATCATTCTGTGAAACTTCTTTCTGATCTGTGCATTCAGCTAACAGAGTTAAACCATACTTTTTATTGAGCAGATCTGAACACTCTTTCTGTAGAAAATGCAACTGGACATTTGGAGCGCTAAGAGAGTAGTAGTGGAAAAAGGAATATATTCAAATATAAACTACACAGAAGCATTCTGTGAAACTTCTTTCTGATCTGAGCATTCAGCTAACAGAGTTAAACCATACTTTTGATTGA
This sequence comes from Symphalangus syndactylus, assembly GCF_028878055.3. Lineage (NCBI taxonomy): Eukaryota > Metazoa > Chordata > Mammalia > Primates > Hylobatidae > Symphalangus > Symphalangus syndactylus. The sequence continues at coordinate 164,572,610 of NC_072426.2, forward strand.
GCAGTTTTGAAACACTCTGTCTGTAGAAAATGCAACTGGACATTCGTAGCGCTAAGTGGGTGATAGTGGAAAAAATAATATGTTCAAATATAAACTACACAGAAGCATTGTATGAAACTTCTTTCTGTTCTGTGCATTCAACTAACAGAGTTGAACCTTACTTTTGATTGAGCCTTTCTGAAACACCTTTTCTGTAGAAATTGCAATTGGACATTCTGAGCGCTAAGAGGCCTCTATTGGGAAAAATAATATCTTCAAATAAAAACTACACAGAAGCATTGTGTGAAACTTATTTCTGATATGTTCATTAAGCTAACAGAGTTAAACCATAGTTTTGATTGCGCAGTTCTGAACACTCTTTCTGTAGAAAATGCAAGTGGACATTCGGAGCGCTAAGAGGGTAATAGTGGAAAAAGGAATACATTCAAATATAAACTACACAGTAGCATTCTGTGAAAACTCTTTCTGTTCTGTGCATTCAGCTAACAGAGTTGAACCTTACTTTTGATTGAGCCATTCTGAAACACTCTTTCTGTAGAAACTGCAATTGGACATGCTAAGCGCTAAGAGGCCTACATTGGGAAAAAGAATATCTTCAAATAAAAACTACACAGATGCATTCTGTGAAACTTATTTCTGATCTGTAAATTCAGTTAACAGAGATAAAACATATTTTTGATTGAGCAGTTATGAAACACTCTTTTTGTAGAAAATGCAAGTGGAGATTCGGAGCGCTAAGAGGGTAATAGTGGAAAAAGGAATGTCTTCAAATATAAACTACACAGAATCATTCGGTGAAACTTCTTTCTGATCTGTGCATTCAGCTAACAGAGTTAAACCATACTTTTGATTGAGCAGATCTGAACACTCTTTCTGTTGAAAATGCAACTGGACATTTGGAGCGCTAAGAGCGTAGTAGTGGAAAAAGGAATATATTAAAATATAAACTACACAGAAGCATTCTGTGAAACTTCTTTCTGATCTGAGCATTCAGCTAACAGAGTTAAACCATACTTTTGATTGAGCAGTTTTGAAACACTCTGTCTGTAGAAAATGCAACTGGACATTCGTAGCGCTAAGTGGGTAATAGTGGAAAAAAGAATATGTTCAAATATAAACTACACAGAAGCATTGTATGAAACTTCTTTCTGTTCTGTGCATTCAACTAACAGAGTTGAACGTTACTTTTGATTGAGCCGTTCTGAAACACTCTTTCTGTAGAAACTGCAATTGGACATTCTGAGCGCTAAGAGGCCTATATTGGGAAAAAGAATGTCTACAAATAAAAACTACACAGAAGAATTGTGTGAAACTTCTTTCTGTTCTGTTTGTTCAACTAAAAGATTTGAACCTTAGTTTTGATTGAGCCGTTCTGAAACACTCTTTCTGTAGAAAATGCAAGTGGAGATTCGGAGCGCTAAGAGGGTAATAGTGGAAAAAGGAATGTCTCCAAATATAAACTACACAGAATCATTCTGTGAAACTTCTTTCTGATCTGTGCATTCAGCTAACAGAGTTAAACCATACTTTTGATTGAGCAGATCTGAACACTCTTTCTGTAGAAAATGCAACTGGACATTTGGAGCGCTAAGAGATTAGTAGTGGGAAAAGGAATATATTCAAATATAAACTACACAGAAGCATTCTGTGAAACTTCTTTCTGATCTGAGCATTCAGCTAACAGAGTTAAACCATACTTTTGATTGAGCAGTTTTGAAACACTCTGTCTGTAGAAAATGCAACTGGACATTCGTAGCGCTAAGTGGGTAATAGTGGAAAAAAGAATATGTTCAAATATAAACTACACAGAAGCATTGTATGAAACTTCTTTCTGTTCTGTGCATTCAACTAACAGAGTTGAACCTTACTTTTGATTGAGCCTTTCTGAAACACTCTTTCTGTAGAAACTGCAATTGGACATTCTGAGCGCTAAGAGGCCTCTATTGGGAAAAATAATATCTTCAAATAAAAACTATACAGAAGCATTGTGTGAAACTTATTTCTGATATGTTCATTAAGCTAACAGAGTTAAACCATACTTTTGATTGCGCAGTTCTGAACACTCTTTCTGTAGAAAATGCAAGTGGACATTCGGAGCGCTAAGAGGGTAATAGTGGAAAAAGGAATATATTCAAATAAAAACTACACAGTAGCATTCTGTGAAAATTCTTTCTGTTCTGTGCATTCAACTAACAGAGTTGAACCTTACTTTTGATTGAGCCGTTCTGAAACACTCTTTCTGTAGAAACTGCAATTGGACATGCTAAGCGCTAAGAGGCCTACATTGGGAAAAATAATATCTTCAAATAAAAACTACACAGAGGCACTCTGTGAAACTTATTTCTGATCTGTAAATTCAGTTAACAGAGATAAAACATATTTTTGATTGAGCAGTTATGAAACACTCTTTTTGTAGAAAATGCAAGTGGAGATTCGGAGCGCTAAGAGGGTAATAGTGGAAAAAGGAATGTCTTCAAATATAAACTACACAGAATCATTCGGTGAAACTTCTTTCTGATCTGTGCATTCAGCTAACGGAGTTAAACCATACTTTTGATTGAGCAGATCTGAACACACTTGCTTTTGAAAATGCAACTGGACATTTGGAGCGCTAAGAGCGTAGTAGTGGAAAAAGGAATATATTCAAATATAAACTACACAGAAGCATTCTGTGAAACTTCTTTCTGATCTGAGCATTCAGCTAACAGAGTTAAACCATACTTTTGATTGAGCAGTTTTGAAACACTCTGTCTGTAGAAAATGCAACTGGACATTCGTAGCGCTAAGTGGGTAATAGTGGAAAAAAGAATATGTTCAAATATAAACTACACAGAAGCATTGTATGAAACTTCTTTCTGTTCTGTGCATTCAACTAACAGAGTTGAACCTTACTTTTGATTGAGCCGTTCTGAAACACTCTTTCTGTAGAAACTGCAATTGGACATTCTGAGCGCTAAGAGGCCTATATTGGGAAAAAGAATGTCTACGAATAAAAACTACACAGAAGAATTGTGTGAAACTTCATTCTGTTCTGTTTGTTCAACTAAAAGAGTTGAACCTTAGTTTTGATTGAGCCGTTCTGAAACACTCTTTCTGTAGAAAATGCAAGTGGAGATTCGGAGAGCTAAGAGGGTAATAGTGGAAAAAGGAATGTCTCCAAATATAAACTACACAGAATCATTCTGTGAAACTTCTTTCTGATCTGTGCATTCAGCTAACAGAGTTAAACCATACTTTTGATTGAGCAGATCTGAACACTCTTTCTGTAGAAAATGCAACTGGACATTTGGAGCGCTAAGAGAGTAGTAGTGGAAAAAGGAATATATTCAAATATAAACTACACAGAAGCATTCTGTGAAACTTCTTTCTGATCTGAGCATTCAGCTAACAGAGTTAAACCATACTTTTGATTGAGCAGTTTTGAAACACTCTGTCTGTAGAAAATGCAACTGGACATTCGTAGCGCTAAGTGGGTAATAGTGGAAAAAAGAGTATGTTCAAATATAAACTACACAGAAGCATTGTATGAAACTTCTTTCTGTTCTGTGCATTCAACTAACAGAGTTGAACCTTACTTTTGATTGAGCCGTTCTGAAACACTCTTTCTGTAGAAACTGCAATTGGACATTCTGAGCGCTAAGAGGCCTATATTGGGAAAAAGAATGTCTACAAATAAAAACTACACAGAAGAATTGTGTGAAACTTCTTTCTGTTCAGTTTGTTCAACTAAAAGAGTTGAACCTTAGTTTTGATTGAGCCGTTCTGAAACACTCTTTCTGTAGAAAATGCAAGTGGAGGATCGGAGCGCTAAGAGGGTAATAGTGGAAAAAGGAATGTCTCCAAATATAAACTACACAGAATCATTCTGTGAAACTTCTTTCTGATCTGTGCATTCAGCTAACAGAGTTAAACCATACTTTTGATTGAGCAGATCTGAACACTCTTTCTGTAGAAAATGCAACTGGACATTTGGAGCGCTAAGAGAGTAGTAGTGGAAAAAGGAATATATTCAAATATAAACTACACAGAAGCATTCTGTGAAACTTCTTTCTGATCTGAGCATTCAGCTAACAGAGTTAAACCATACTTTTGATTGAGCAGTTTTGAAACACTCTGTCTGTAGAAAATGCAACTGGACATTCGTAGCGCTAAGTGGGTGATAGTGGAAAAAATAATATGTTCAAATATAAACTACACAGAAGCATTGTATGAAACTTCTTTCTGTTCTGTGCATTCAACTAACAGAGTTGAACCTTACTTTTGATTGAGCCTTTCTGAAACACCTTTTCTGTAGAAATTGCAATTGGACATTCTGAGCGCTAAGAGGCCTCTATTGGGAAAAATAATATCTTCAAATAAAAACTACACAGAAGCATTGTGTGAAACTTATTTCTGATATGTTCATTAAGCTAACAGAGTTAAACCATAGTTTTGATTGCGCAGTTCTGAACACTCTTTCTGTAGAAAATGCAAGTGGACATTCGGAGCGCTAAGAGGGTAATAGTGGAAAAAGGAATATATTCAAATATAAACTACACAGTAGCATTCTGTGAAAACTCTTTCTGTTCTGTGCATTCAGCTAACAGAGTTGAACCTTACTTTTGATTGAGCCGTTCTGAAACACTCTTTCTGTAGAAACTGCAATTGGACATGCTAAGCGCTAAGAGGCCTACATTGGGAAAAAGAATATCTTCAAATAAAAACTACACAGATGCATTCTGTGAAACTTATTTCTGATCTGTAAATTCAGTTAGCAGAGATAAAACATATTTTTGATTGAGCAGTTATGAAACACTCTTTTTGTAGAAAATGCAAGTGGAGATTCGGAGCGCTAAGAGGGTAATAGTGGAAAAAGGAATGTCTTCAAATATAAACTACACAGAATCATTCGGTGAAACTTCTTTCTGATCTGTGCATTCAGCTAACAGGGTTAAACCATACTTTTGATTGAGCAGATCTGAACACTCTTTCTGTTGAAAATGCAACTGGACATTTGGAGCGCTAAGAGCGTAGTAGTGGAAAAAGGAATATATTCAAATATAAAATACACAGAAGCATTCTGTGAAACTTCTTTCTGATCTGAGCATTCAGCTAACACAGTTAAACCATACTTTTGATTGAGCAGTTTTGAAACACTCTGTCTGTAGAAAATGCAACTGGACATTCGTAGCGCTAAGTGGGTAATAGTGGAAAAGAGAATATATTCAAATATAAACTACACAGAAGCATTGTATGAAGCTTCTTTCTGTTCTGTGCATTCAACTAACAGAGTTGAACCTTACTTTTGATTGAGCCTTTCTGAAACACTCTTTCTGTAGAAACTGCAATTGGACATTCTGAGCGCTAAGAGGCCTATATTGGGAAAAATGAATGTCTACAAATAAAAACTACACAGAAGAATTGTGTGAAACTTCTTTCTTTTCTGTTTGTTCAACTAAAAGAGTTGAACCTTAGTTTTGATTGAGCCGTTCTGAAACACTCTTTCTGTAGAAAATGCAAGTGGAGATTCGGAGCGCTAAGAGGGAAATAGTGGAAAAAGGAATGTCTCCAAATATAAACTACACAGAATCATTCTGTGAAACTTCTTTCTGATCTGTGCATTCAGCTAACAGAGTTAAACCATACTTTTGATTGAGCAGATCTGAACACTCTTTCTGTAGAAAATGCAACTGGACATTTGGAGCGCTAAGAGAGTAGTAGTGGAAAAAGGAATATATTCAAATATAAACTACACAGAAGCATTCTGTGAAACATCTTTCTGATCTGAGCATTCAGCTAACAGAGTTAAACCATACTTTTGATTGAGCAGTTTTGAAACACTCTGTCTGTAGAAAATGCAACTGGACATTCGTAGCGCTAAGTGGGTAATAGTGGAAAAAAGAATATGTTCAAATATAAACTACACAGAAGCATTGTATGAAACTTCTTTCTGTTCTGTGCATTCAACTAACAGAGTTGAACCTTACATTTGATTGAGCCTTTCTGAAACACTCTTTCTGTAGAAACTGCAATTGGACATTCTGAGCACTAAGAGGCCTCTATTGGGAAAAATAATATCTTCAAATAAAAACTACACAGAAGCATTGTGTGAAACTTATTTCTGATATGTTCATTAAGCTAACAGAGTTAAACCATACTTTTGATTGCGCAGTTCTGAACACTCTTTCTGTAGAAAATGCAAGTGGACATTCGGAGCAGTAAGAGGGTAATAGTGGAAAAGGGAATATATTCAAATATAAACTACACAGTAGCATTCTGTGAAAACTCTTTCTGTTCTGTGTATTCAGCTAACAGAGTTGAACCTTACTTTTGATTGAGCCGTTCTGAAACACTCTATCTGTAGAAACTGCAATTGGACATGCTAAGCGCTAAGAGGCCTACATTGGGAAAAAGAATATCTTCAAATAAAAACTACACAGATGCATTCTGTGAAACTTATTTCTGATCTGTAAATTCAGTTAACAGAGATAAAACATATTTTTGATTGAGCAGTTATGAAACACTCTTTTTGTAGAAAATGCAAGTGGAGATTCAGAGCGCTAAGAGGGTAATAGTGGAAAAAGGAATGTCTTCAAATATAAACTACACAGAATCATTCGGTGAAACTTCTTTCTGATCTGTGCATTCAGCTAACAGAGTTAAACCATACTTTTGATTGAGCAGATCTGAACACTCTTTCTGTTGAAAATGCAACTGGACATTTGGAGCGCTAAGAGCGTAGTAGTGGAAAAAGGAATATATTCAAATATAAACTACACAGAAGCATTCTGTGAAACTTCTTTCTGATCTGAGCATTCAGCTAACAGAGTTAAACCATACTTTTGATTGAGCAGTTTTGAAACACTCTGTCTGTAGAAAATGCAACTGGACATTCGTAGCGCTAAGTGGGTATTAGTGGAAAAAAGAATATGTTCAAATATAAACTACACAGAAGCATTGTATGAAACTTCTTTCTGTTCTGTGCATTCAACTAACAGAGTTGAACCTTAGTTTTGATTGAGCCGTTCTGAAACACTCTTTCTGTAGAAACTGCAATTGGACATTCTGAGCGCTAAGAGGCCTATAATGGGAAAAAGAGTGTCTACAAATAAAAACTTCACAGAAGAATTGTGTGAAACTTCTTTCTGTTCTGTTTGTTCAACTAAAAGTGTTGAACCTTACTTTTGATTGAGCCGTTCTGAAACACTCTTTCTGTAGAAAATGCAAGTGGAGATTCGGAGCGCTAAGTGGGTAATAGTGGAAAAAGGAATGTCTCCAAATATAAACTACTCAGAATCATTCTGTGAAACTTCTTTCTGATCTGTGCATTCAGCTAACAGAGTTAAACCATACTTTTGATTGAGCAGATCTGAACACTCTTTCTGTAGAAAATGCAACTGGACATTTGGAGCGCTAAGAGAGTAGTAGTGGAAAAAGGAATATATTCAAATATAAACTACACAGAAGCATTCTGTGAAACTTCTTTCTGATCTGAGCATTCAGCTAACAGAGTTAAACCATACTTTTGATTGAGCAGTTTTGAAACACTCTGTCTGTAGAAAATGCAACTGGACATTCGTAGCGCTAAGTGGGTAATAGTGGAAAAAAGTATATGTTCAAATATAAACTACACCGAAGCATTGTATGAAACTTCTTTCTGTTCTGTGCATTCAACTAACAGAATTGAACCTTACATTTGATTGAGCCTTTCTGAAACACTCTTTCTGTAGAAACTGCAATTGGACATTCTGAGCGCTAAGAGGCCTCTATTGTTAAAAATAATATCTTCAAATAAAAACTACACAGAAGCATTTTGTGAAACTTATTTCTGATATGTTCATTAAGCTAACAGAGTTAAACCATACTTTTGATTGCGCAGTTCTGAACACTCTTTCTGTAGAAAATGCAAGTGGACATTCAGAGCGCTAAGAGGGTAATAGTGGAAAAAGGAATATATTCAAATATAAACTACACAGTAGCATTCTGTGAAAATTCTTTCTGTTCTGTGCATTCAACTAACAGAGTTGAACCTTACTTTTGATTGAGCCGTTCTGAAACACTCTTTCTGTAGAAACTGCAATTGGACATGCTAAGCGCTAAGAGGCCTACATTGGGAAAAAGAATATCTTCAAATAAAAACTACACAGATGCATTCTGTGAAACTTATTTCTGATCTGTAAATTCAGTTAACAGAGGTAAAACATATTTTTGATTGAGCAGTTATGAAACACTCTTTTTGTAGAAAATGCAAGTGGAGATTCGGAGCGCTAAGGGGGTAATAGTGGAAAAAGTAATGTCTTCAAATATAAACTACACAGAATCATTCGGTGAAACTTCTTTCTGATCTGTGCATTCAGCTAACAGAGTTAAACCATACTTTTGATTGAGCAGATCTGAACACTCTTTCTGTTGAAAATGCAACTGGACATTTGGAGCGCTAAGAGCGTAGTAGTGGAAAAAGGAATATATTCAAATATAAACTACACAGAAGCATTCTGTGAAACTTCTTTCTGATCTGAGCATTCAGCTAACAGAGTTAAACCATACTTTTGATTGAGCAGTTTTGAAACACTCTGTCTGTAGAAAATGCAACTGGACATTCGTAGCGCTAAGTGGGTAATAGTGGAAAAAAGAATATGTTCAGATATAAACTACACAGAAGGATTGTATGAAACTTCTTTCTGTTCTGTGCATTCAACTAACAGAGTTGAACCTTACTTTTGATTGAGCCGTTCTGAAACACTCTTTCTGTAGAAACTGCAATTGGACATTCTGAGCGCTAAGAGGCCTATATTGGGAAAAAGAATGTCTACAAATAAAAACTACACAGAAGAATTGTGTGAAACTTCTTTCTGTTCTGTTTGTTCAACTAAAAGAGTTGAACCTTAGTTTTGATTGAGCCGTTCTGAAACACTCTTTCTGTAGAAAATGCAAGTGGAGATCCGGAGCGCTAAGAGTGTAATAGTGGAAAAAGGGATGTCTCCAAATATAAACTACACAGAATCATTCTGAGAAACTTCTTTCTGATCTGTGCATTCAGCTAACAGAGTTAAACCATACTTTTGATTGAGCAGATCTGAACACTCTTTCTGTAGAAAATGCAACTGGACATTTGGAGCGCTAAGAGAGTAGTAGTGGAAAAAGGAATATATTCAAATATAAACTACACAGAAGCATTCTGTGAAACTTCTTTCTGATCTGAGCATTCAGCTAACAGAGTTAAACCATACTTTTGATTGAGCAGTTGTGAAACACTCTGTCTGTAGAAAATGCAACTGGACATTCGTAGCGCTAAGTGGGTAATAGTGGAAAAAAGTATATGTTCAAATATAAACTACACCGAAGCATTGTATGAAACTTCTTTCTGTTCTGTGAATTCAACTAACAGAGTTGAACCTTACATTTGATTGAGCCTTTCTGAAACACTCTTTCTGTAGAAACTGCAATTGGACATTCTGAGCGCTAAGAGGCCTCTATTGTTAAAAATAATATCTTCAAATAAAAACTACACAGAAGCATTTTGTGAAACTTATTTCTGATATGTTCATTAAGCTAACAGAGTTAAACCATACTTTTGATTGCGCAGTTCTGAACACTCTTTCTGTAGAAAATGCAAGTGGACATTCAGAGCGCTAAGAGGGTAATAGTGGAAAAAGGAATATATTCAAATATAAACTACACAGTAGCATTCTGTGAAAATTCTTTCTGTTCTGTGCATTCAACTAACAGAGTTGAACCTTACTTTTGATTGAGCCGTTCTGAAACACTCTTTCTGTAGAAACTGCAATTGGACATGCTAAGCGCTAAGAGGCCTACATTGGGAAAAAGAATATCTTCAAATAAAAACTACACAGATGCATGCTGTGAAACTTATTTCTGATCTGTAAATTCAGTTAACAGAGATAAAACATATTTTTGATTGAGCAGTTATGAAACACTCTTTTTGTAGAAAATGCAAGTGGAGATTCGGAGCACTAAGAGGGTAATAGTGGAAAAAGGAATGTCTTCAAATATAAACTACACAGAAACATTCGATGAAACTTCTTTCTGATCTGTGCATTCAGCTAACAGAGTTAAACCATACTTTTGATTGAGCAGATCTGAACACTCTTTCTGTTGAAAATGCAACTGGACATTTGGAGCGCTAAGAGCGTAGTAGTGGAAAAAGGAATATATTCAAATATAAACTACACAGAAGCATTCTGTGAAACTTCTTTCTGATCTGAGCATACAGCTAACAGAGTTAAACCATACTTTTGATTGAGCAGTTTTGAAACACTCTGTCTGTAGAAAATGCAACTGGACATTCGTAGCGCTAAGTGGGTAATAGTGGAAAAGAGAATATGTTCAAATATAAACTACACAGAAGCATTGTATGAAGCTTCTTTCTGTTCTGTGCATTCAACTAACAGAGTTGAACCTTACTTTTGATTGAGCCTTTCTGAAACACTCTTTCTGTAGAAACTGCAATTGGACATTCTGAGCGCTAAGAGGCCTATATTGGGAAAAATGAATGTCTACAAATAAAAACTACACAGAAGAATTGTGTGAAACTTCTTTCTGTTCTGTTTGTTCAACTAAAAGATTTGAACCTTAGTTTTGATTGAGCCGTTCTGAAACACTCTTTCTGTAGAAAATGCAAGTGGAGATTCGGAGCGCTAAGAGGGAAATAGTGGAAAAAGGAATGTCTCCAAATATAAACTACACAGAATCATTCTGTGAAACTTCTTTCTGATCTGTGCATTCAGCTAACAGAGTTAAACCATACTTTTGATTGAGCAGATCTGAACACTCTTTCTGTAGAAAATGCAACTGGACATTTGGAGCGCTAAGAGAGTAGTAGTGGAAAAAGGAATATATTCAAATATAAACTACACAGAAGCATTCTGTGAAACATCTTTCTGATCTGAGCATTCAGCTAACAGAGTTAAACCATACTTTTGATTGAGCAGTTTTGAAACACTCTGTCTGTAGAAAATGCAACTGGACATTCGTAGCGCTAAGTGGGTAATAGTGGAAAAAAGAATATGTTCAAATATAAACTACACAGAAGCATTGTATGAAACTTCTTTCTGTTCTGTGCATTCAACTAACAGAGTTGAACCTTACTTTTGATTGAGCCTTTCTGAAACACTCTTTCTGTAGAAACTGCAATTGGACATTCTGAGCACTAAGAGGCCTCTATTGGGAAAAATAATATCTTCAAATAAAAACTACACAGAAGCATTGTGTGAAACTTATTTCTGATATGTTCATTAAGCTAACAGAGTTAAACCATACTTTTGATTGCGCAGTTCTGAACACTCTTTCTGTAGAAAATGCAAGTGGACATTCGGAGTGGCAAGAGGGTAATAGTGGAACAGGGAATATATTCAAATATAAACTACACAGTAGCATTCTGTGAAAACTCTTTCTGTTCTGTGCATTCAGCTAACAGAGTTGAACCTTACTTTTGATTGAGCCGTTCTGAAACACTCTTTCTGTAGAAACTGCAATTGGACATGCTAAGCGCTAAGAGGCCTACATTGGGAAAAAGAATATCTTCAAATAAAAACTACACAGATGCATTCTGTGAAACTTATTTCTGATCTGTAAATTCAGTTAACAGAGATAAAACATATTTTTGATTGAGCAGTTATGAAACACTCTTTTTGTAGAAAATGCAAGTGGAGATTCGGAGCGCTAAGAGGGTAATAGTGGAAAAAGGAATGTCTTCAAATATAAACTACACAGAATCATTCGGTGAAACTTCTTTCTGATCTGTGCATTCAGCTAACAGAGTTAAACCATACTTTTGATTGAGCAGATCTGAACACTCTTTCTGTTGAAAATGCAACTGGACATTTGGAGCGCTAAGAGCGTAGTAGTGGAAAAAGGAATATATTCAAATATAAACTACACAGAAGCATTCTGTGAAACTTCTTTCTGATCTGAGCATTCAGCTAACAGAGTTAAACCATACTTTTGATTGAGCAGTTTTGAAACACTCTGTCTGTAGAAAATGCAACTGGACATTCGTAGCGCTAAGTGGGTAATAGTGGAAAAAAGAATATGTTCAAATATAAACTACACAGAAGCATTGTATGAAACTTCTTTCTGTTCTGTGCATTCAACTAACAGAGTTGAACCTTACTTTTGATTGAGCCGTTCTGAAACACTCTTTCTGTAGAAACTGCAATTGGACATTCTGAGCGCTAAGAGGCCTATATTGGGAAAAAGAGTGTCTACAAATAAAAACTTCACAGAAGAATTGTGTGAAACTTCTTTCTGTTGTGTTTGTTCAACTAAAAGTGTTGAACCTTACTTTTGATTGAGCCGTTCTGAAACACTCTTTCTGTAGAAAATGCAAGTGGAGATTCGGAGCGCTAAGTGGGTAATAGTGGAAAAAGGAATGTCTCCAAATATAGACTACACAGAATCATTCTGTGAAACTTCTTTCTGATCTGTGCATTCAGCTAACAGAGTTAAACCATGCTTTTGATTGAGCAGATCTGAACACTCTTTCTGTAGAAAATGCAACTGGACATTTGGAGCGCTAAGAGAGTAGTAGTGGAAAAAGGAATATATTCAAATATAAACTACACAGAAGCATTCTGTGAAACTTCTTTCTGATCTGAGCATTCAGCTAACAGAGTTAAACCATACTTTTGATTGAGCAGTTTTGAAACACTCTGTCTGTAGAAAATGCAACGGGACATTCGTAGCGCTAAGTGGGTAATAGTGGAAAAAAGAATATGTTCAAATATAAACTACACAGAAGCATTGTATGAAACTTCTTTCTGTTCTGTGCATTCAACTAACAGAGTTGAACCTTACTTTTGATTGAGCCTTTCTGAAACACTTTTTCTGTAGAAACTGCAATTGGACATTCTGAGCGCTAAGAGGCCTCTATTGGGAAAAATAATATCTTCAAATAAAAACTACACAGAAGCATTGTCTGAAACTTATTTCTGATATGTTAATTAAGCAAACAGAGTTAAACCATACTTTTGATTGCGCAGTTCTGAACACTCTTTCTGTAGAAAATGCAAGTGGACTTTCGGAGCGCTAAGAGGGTAATAGTGGAAAAAGGAATATATTCAAATATAAACTACACAGTAGCATTCTGTGAAAATTCTTTCTGTTCTGTGCATTCAACTAACAGAGTTGAACCTTACTTTTGATTGAGCCGTTCTGAAACACTCTTTCTGTAGAAACTGCAATTGGACATGCTAAGCGCTAAGAGGCCTACATTGGGAAAAAGAATATCTTCAAATAAAAACTACACAGATGCATTCTGTGAAACTTATTTCTGATCTGTAAATTCAGTTAACAGAGATAAAACATATTTTTTATTGAGCAGTTATGAAACACTCTTTTTGTAGAAAATGTAAGTGGAGATTCGGAGCGCTAAGAGGGTAATAGTGGAAAAAGGAATGTCTTCAAATATAAACTAGACAGAATCATTCGGTGAAACTTCTTTCTGATCTGTGCATTCAGCTAACAGAGTTAAACCATACTTTTGATTGAGCAGATCTGAACACTCTTTCTGTTGAAAATGCAACTGGACATTTGGAGCGCTAAGAGCGTAGTAGTGGAAAAAGGAATATATTCAAATATAAACTACACAGAAGCATTCTGTGAAACTTCTTTCTGATCTGAGCATTCAGCTAACAGAGTTAAACCAAACTTTTGATTGAGCACTTTTGAAACACTCTGTCTGTAGAAAATGTAACTGGACATTCGTAGCGCTAAGTGGGTAATAGTGGAAACAAAGAATATGTTCAAATATAAACTACACAGAAGCATTGTATGAAACTTCTTTCTGTTCTGTGCATTCAACTAACAGAGTTGAACCTTACTTTTGATTGAGCCGTTCTGAAACACTCTTTCTGTAGAAACTGCAATTGGACATTCTGAGCGCTAAGAGGCCTATATTGGGAAAAAGAATGTCTACACATAAAAACTACACAGAAGAATTGTGTGAAACTTCTTTCTGTTCTGTTTGTTCAACTAAAAGATTTGAACCTTAGTTTTGATTGAGCCGTTCTGAAACACTCTTTCTGTAGAAAATTCAAGTGGAGATTAGGAGCGCTAAGAGGGTAATAGTGGAAAAAGGAATGTCTCCAAATATAAACTACACAGAATCATTCTGTGAAACTTCTTTCTGATCTGTGCATTCAGCTAACAGAGTTAAAGCATACTTTTGATTGAGCAGATCTGAACACTCTTTCTGTAGAAAATGCAACTGGACATTTGGAGCGCTAAGAGAGTAGTAGTGGAAAAAGGAATATATTCAAATATAAACTACACTGAAGCATTCTGTGAAACTTCTTTCTGATCTGAGCATTCAGCTAACAGAGTTAAACCATACTTTTGATTGAGCAGTTTTGAAACACTCTGTCTGTAGAAAATGCAACTGGACATTCGTAGCGCTAAGTGGGTAATAGTGGAAAAAAGAATATGTTCAAATATAAACTACACAGAAACATTGTATGAAACTTCTTTCTGTTCTGTGCATTCAACCAACAGAGTTGAACCTTACTTTTGATTGAGCCTTTCTGAAACACTCTTTCTGTAGAAACTGCAATTGGACATTCTGAGCGCTAAGAGGCCTCTATTGGGAAAAATAATATCTTCAAATAAAAACTACACAGAAGCATTGTGTGAAACTTATTTCTGATATGTTCATTAAGCTAACAGAGTTAAACCATACTTTTGATTGCGCAGTTCTGAACACTCTTTCTGTAGAAAATGCAAGTGGACATTCGGAGCGCTAAGAGGGTAATAGTGGAAAAAGGAATATATTCAAATAAAAACTACACAGTAGCATTCTGTGAAAATTCTTCCTGTTCTGTGCATTCAACTAACAGAGTTGAACCTTACTTTTGATTGAGCCGTTCTGAAACACTCTTTCTGTAGAAACTGCAATTGGACATGCTAAGCGCTAAGAGGCCTACATTGGGAAAAAGAATATCTTCAAATAAAAACTACACAGATGCACTCTGTGAAACTTATTTCTGATCTGTAAATTCAGTTAACAGAGATAAAACATATTTTTGATTGAGCAGTTATGAAACACTCTTTTTGTAGTAAATGCAAGTGGAGATTTGGAGCGCTAAGAGGGTAATAGTGGAAAAAGGAATGTCTTCAAATACAAACTACACAGAATCATTCGGTGAAACTTGTTTCTGATCTGTGCATTCAGCTAACAGAGTTAAACCATACTTTTGATTGAGCAGATCTGAACACTCTTTCTGTTGAAAATGCAACTGGACATTCGTAGCGCTAAGTGGGTAATAGTGGAAAAAAGTATATGTTCAAATATAAACTACACCGAAGCATTGTATGAAACTTCTTTCTGTTCTGTGAATTCAACTAACAGAATTGAACCTTACATTTGATTGAGCCTTTCTGAAACACTCTTTCTGTAGAAACTGCAATTGGACATTCTGAGCGCTAAGAGGACTCTATTGTTAAAAATAATATCTTCAAATAAAAACTACACAGAAGCATTTTGTGAAACTTATTTCTGATATGTTCATTAAGCTAACAGAGTTAAACCATACTTTTGATTGCGCAGTTCTGAACACTCTTTCTGTAGAAAATGCAAGTGGACATTCAGAGCGCTAAGAGGGTAATAGTGGAAAAAGGAATATATTCAAATATAAACTACACAGTAGCATTCTGTGAAAATTCTTTCTGTTCTGTGCATTCAACTAACAGAGTTGAACCTTACTTTTGATTGAGCCGTTCTGAAACACTCTTTCTGTAGAAACTGCAATTGGACATGCTAAGCGCTAAGAGGCCTACATTGGGAAAAAGAATATCTTCAAATAAAAACTACACAGATGCATTCTGTGAAACTTATTTCTGATCTGTAAATTCAGTTAACAGAGATAAAACATATTTTTGATTGAGCAGTTATGAAACACTCTTTTTGTAGAAAATGCAAGTGGAGATTCGGAGCGCTAAGGGGGTAATAGTGGAAAAAGTAATGTCTTCAAATATAAACTACACAGAATCATTCGGTGAAACTTCTTTCTGATCTGTGCATTCAGCTAACAGAGTTAAACCATACTTTTGATTGAGCAGATCTGAACACTCTTTCTGTTGAAAATGCAACTGGACATTTGGAGCGCTAAGAGCGTAGTAGTGGAAAAAGGAATATATTCAAATATAAACTACACAGAAGCATTCTGTGAAACTTCTTTCTGATCTGAGCATTCAGCTAACAGAGTTAAACCATACTTTTGATTGAGCAGTTTTGAAACACTCTGTCTGTAGAAAATGCAACTGGACATTCGTAGCGCTAAGTGGGTAATAGTGGAAAAAAGAATATGTTCAGATATAAACTACACAGAAGGATTGTATGAAACTTCTTTCTGTTCTGTGCATTCAACTAACAGAGTTGAACCTTACTTTTGATTGAGCCGTTCTGAAACACTCTTTCTGTAGAAACTGCAATTGGACATTCTGAGCGCTAAGAGGCCTATATTGGGAAAAAGAATGTCTACAAATAAAAACTACACAGAAGAATTGTGTGAAACTTCTTTCTGTTCTGTTTGTTCAACTAAAAGAGTTGAACCTTAGTTTTGATTGAGCCGTTCTGAAACACTCTTTCTGTAGAAAATGCAAGTGGAGATCCGGAGCGCTAAGAGTGTAATAGTGGAAAAAGGGATGTCTCCAAATATAAACTACACAGAATCATTCTGAGAAACTTCTTTCTGATCTGTGCATTCAGCTAACAGAGTTAAACCATACTTTTGATTGAGCAGATCTGAACACTCTTTCTGTTGAAAATGCAACTGGACATTTGGAGCGCTAAGAGCGTAGTAGTGGAAAAAGGAATATATTCAAATATAAACTACACAGAAGCATTCTGTGAAACTTCTTTCTGATCTGAGCATTCAGCTAACAGAGTTAAACCAAACTTTTGATTGAGCAGTTTTGAAACACTCTGTCTGTAGAAAATGCAACTGGACATTCGTAGCGCTAAGTGGGTAATAGTGGAAACAAAGAATATGTTCAAATATAAACTACACAGAAGCATTGTATGAAACTTCTTTCTGTTCTGTGCATTCAACTAACAGAGTTGAACCTTACTTTTGATTGAGCCGTTCTGAAACACTCTTTCTGTAGAAACTGCAATTGGACATTCTGAGCGCTAAGAGGCCTATATTGGGAAAAAGAATGTCTACACATAAAAACTACACAGAAGAATTGTGTGAAACTTCTTTCTGTTCTGTTTGTTCAACTAAAAGATTTGAACCTTAGTTTTGATTGAGCCGTTCTGAAACACTCTTTCTGTAGAAAATTCAAGTGGAGATTAGGAGCGCTAAGAGGGTAATAGTGGAAAAAGGAATGTCTCCAAATATAAACTACACAGAATCATTCTGTGTAACTTCTTTCTGATCTGTGCATTCAGCTAACAGAGTTAAAGCATACTTTTGATTGAGCAGATCTGAACACTCTTTCTGTAGAAAATGCAACTGGACATTTGGAGCGCTAAGAGAGTAGTAGTGGAAAAAGGAATATATTCAAATATAAACTACACTGAAGCATTCTGTGAAACTTCTTTCTGATCTGAGCATTCAGCTAACAGAGTTAAACCATACTTTTGATTGAGCAGTTTTGAAACACTCTGTCTGTAGAAAATGCAACTGGACATTCGTAGCGCTAAGTGGGTAATAGTGGAAAAAAGAATATGTTCAAATATAAACTACACAGAAACATTGTATGAAACTTCTTTCTGTTCTGTGCATTCAACCAACAGAGTTGAACCTTACTTTTGATTGAGCCTTTCTGAAACACTCTTTCTGTAGAAACTGCAATTGGACATTCTGAGCGCTAAGAGGCCTCTATTGGGAAAAATAATATCTTCAAATAAAAACTACACAGAAGCATTGTGTGAAACTTATTTCTGATATGTTCATTAAGCTAACAGAGTTAAACCATACTTTTGATTGCGCAGTTCTGAACACTCTTTCTGTAGAAAATGCAAGTGGACATTCGGAGCGCTAAGAGGGTAATAGTGGAAAAAGGAATATATTCAAATAAAAACTACACAGTAGCATTCTGTGAAAATTCTTCCTGTTCTGTGCATTCAACTAACAGAGTTGAACCTTACTTTTGATTGAGCCGTTCTGAAACACTCTTTCTGTAGAAACTGCAATTGGACATGCTAAGCGCTAAGAGGCCTACATTGGGAAAAAGAATATCTTCAAATAAAAACTACACAGATGCACTCTGTGAAACTTATTTCTGATCTGTAAATTCAGTTAACAGAGATAAAACATATTTTTGATTGAGCAGTTATGAAACACTCTTTTTGTAGTAAATGCAAGTGGAGATTTGGAGCGCTAAGAGGGTAATAGTGGAAAAAGGAATGTCTTCAAATACAAACTACACAGAATCATTCGGTGAAACTTGTTTCTGATCTGTGCATTCAGCTAACAGAGTTAAACCATACTTTTGATTGAGCAGATCTGAACACTCTTTCTGTTGAAAATGCAACTGGACATTCGTAGCGCTAAGTGGGTAATAGTGGAAAAAAGTATATGTTCAAATATAAACTACACCGAAGCATTGTATGAAACTTCTTTCTGTTCTGTGAATTCAACTAACAGAATTGAACCTTACATTTGATTGAGCCTTTCTGAAACACTCTTTCTGTAGAAACTGCAATTGGACATTCTGAGCGCTAAGAGGACTCTATTGTTAAAAATAATATCTTCAAATAAAAACTACACAGAAGCATTTTGTGAAACTTATTTCTGATATGTTCATTAAGCTAACAGAGTTAAACCATACTTTTGATTGCGCAGTTCTGAACACTCTTTCTGTAGAAAATGCAAGTGGACATTCAGAGCGCTAAGAGGGTAATAGTGGAAAAAGGAATATATTCAAATATAAACTACACAGTAGCATTCTGTGAAAATTCTTTCTGTTCTGTGCATTCAACTAACAGAGTTGAACCTTACTTTTGATTGAGCCGTTCTGAAACACTCTTTCTGTAGAAACTGCAATTGGACATGCTAAGCGCTAAGAGGCCTACATTGGGAAAAAGAATATCTTCAAATAAAAACTACACAGATGCATTCTGTGAAACTTATTTCTGATCTGTAAATTCAGTTAACAGAGATAAAACATATTTTTGATTGAGCAGTTATGAAACACTCTTTTTGTAGAAAATGCAAGTGGAGATTCGGAGCGCTAAGGGGGTAATAGTGGAAAAAGTAATGTCTTCAAATATAAACTAAACAGAATCATTCGGTGAAACTTCTTTCTGATCTGTGCATTCAGCTAACAGAGTTAAACCATACTTTTGATTGAGCAGATCTGAACACTCTTTCTGTTGAAAATGCAACTGGACATTTGGAGCGCTAAGAGCGTAGTAGTGGAAAAAGGAATATATTCAAATATAAACTACACAGAAGCATTCTGTGAAACTTCTTTCTGATCTGAGCATTCAGCTAACAGAGTTAAACCATACTTTTGATTGAGCAGTTTTGAAACACTCTGTCTGTAGAAAATGCAACTGGACATTCGTAGCGCTAAGTGGGTAATAGTGGAAAAAAAATATGTTCAGATATAAACTACACAGAAGGATTGTATGAAACTTCTTTCTGTTCTGTGCATTCAACTAACAGAGTTGAACCTTACTTTTGATTGAGCCGTTCTGAAACACTCTTCCTGTAGAAACTGCAATTGGACATTCTGAGCGCTAAGAGGCCTATATTGGGAAAAAGAATGTCTACAAATAAAAACTACACAGAAGAATTGTGTGAAACTTCTTTCTGTTCTGTTTGTTCAACTAAAAGAGTTGAACCTTAGTTTTGATTGAGCCGTTCTGAAACACTCTTTCTGTAGAAAATGCAAGTGGAGATCCGGAGCGCTAAGAGTGTAATAGTGGAAAAAGGGATGTCTCCAAATATAAACTACACAGAATCATTCTGAGAAACTTCTTTCTGATCTGTGCATTCAGCTAACAGAGTTAAACCATACTTTTGATTGAGCAGATCTGAACACTCTTTCTGTAGAAAATGCAACTGGACATTTGGAGCGCTAAGAGAGTAGTAGTGGAAAAAGGAATATATTCAAATATAAACTACACAGAAGCATTCTGTGAAACTTCTTTCTGATCTGAGCATTCAGCTAACAGAGTTAAACCATACTTTTGATTGAGCAGTTGTGAAACACTCTGTCTGTAGAAAATGCAACTGGACATTCGTAGCGCTAAGTGGGTAATAGTGGAAAAAAGTATATGTTCAAATATAAACTACACCGAAGCATTGTATAAAACTTCTTTCTGTTCTGTGAATTCAACTAACAGAGTTGAACCTTACATTTGATTGAGCCTTTCTGAAACACTCTTTCTGTAGAAACTGCAATTGGACATTCTGAGCGCTAAGAGGCCTCTATTGTTAAAAATAATATCTTCAAATAAAAACTACACAGAAGCATTTTGTGAAACTTATTTCTGATATGTTCATTAAGCTAACAGAGTTAAACCATACTTTTGATTGCGCAGTTCTGAACACTCTTTCTGTAGAAAATGCAAGTGGACATTCAGAGCGCTAAGAGGGTAATAGTGGAAAAAGGAATATATTCAAATATAAACTACACAGTAGCATTCTGTGAAAATTCTTTCTGTTCTGTGCATTCAACTAACAGAGTTGAACCTTACTTTTGATTGAGCCGTTCTGAAACACTCTTTCTGTAGAAACTGCAATTGGACATGCTAAGCGCTAAGAGGCCTACATTGGGAAAAAGAATATCTTCAAATAAAAACTACACAGATGCATGCTGTGAAACTTATTTCTGATCTGTAAATTCAGTTAACAGAGATAAAACATATTTTTGATTGAGCAGTTATGAAACACTCTTTTTGTAGAAAATGCAAGTGGAGATTCGGAGCACTAAGAGGGTAATAGTGGAAAAAGGAATGTCTTCAAATATAAACTACACAGAAACATTCGATGAAACTTCTTTCTGATCTGTGCATTCAGCTAACAGAGTTAAACCATACTTTTGATTGAGCAGATCTGAACACTCTTTCTGTTGAAAATGCAACTGGACATTTGGAGCGCTAAGAGCGTAGTAGTGGAAAAAGGAATATATTCAAATATAAACTACACAGAAGCATTCTGTGAAACTTCTTTCTAATCTGAGAATTCAGCTAACAGAGTTAAACCATACTTTTGATTGAGCAGTTTTGAAACACTCTGTCTGTAGAAAATGCAACTGGACAATCGTAGCGCTAAGTGGGTAATAGTGGAAAAAAGAATATGTTCAAATATAAACTACACAGAAGCATTGGATGAAACTTCTTTCTGTTCTGTGCATTCAACTAACAGAGTTGAACCTTACTTTTGATTGAGCCGTTCTGAAACACTCTTTCTGTAGAAACTGCAATTGGACATTCTGAGCGCTAAGAGGCCTAGATTGGGAAAAAGAATGTCTACAAATAAAAACTACACAGAAGAATTGTGTGAAACATCTTTCTGTTCTGTTTGTTCAACTAAAAGAGTTGAACCTTAGTTTTGATTGAGCCGTTCTGAAACACTCTTTCTGTAGAAAATGCAAGTGGAGATTCGGAGTGCTAAGAGGGTAATAGTGGAAAAAGGGATGTCTCCAAATATAAACTACACAGAATCATTCTGTGAAACTTCTTTCTGATCTGTGCATTCAGCTAACAGATTTAAACCATACTTTTGATTGAGCAGATCTGAACACTCTTTCTGTAGAAAATGCAACTGGACATTTGGAGCGCTAAGAGAGTAGTAGTGGAAAAAGGAATATATTCAAATATAAACTACACAGAAGCATTCTGTGAAACTTCTTTCTGATCTGAGCATTCAGCTAACAGAGTTAAACCATACTTTTGATTGAGCAGTTTTGAAACACTCTGTCTGTAGAAAATGCAACGGGACATTCGTAGCGCTAAGTGGGTAATAGTGGAAAAAAGAATATGTTCAAATATAAACTACACAGAAGCATTGTATGAAACTACTTTCTGTTCTGTGCATTCAACTAACAGAGTTGAACCTTACTTTTGATTGAGCCTTTCTGAAACACTCTTTCTGTAGAAACTGCAATTGGACATTCTGAGCGCTAAGAGGCCTCTATTGGGAAAAATAATATCTTCAAATAAATACTACACAGAAGCATTGTGTGAAACTTATTTCTGATATGTTCATTAAGCTAACAGAGTTAAACCATACTTTTGATTGCGCAGTTCTGAACACTCTTTCTGTAGAAAATGCAAGTGGACATTCGGAGCGCTAAGAGGGTAATAGTGGAAAAAGGAATATATTCAAATATAAACTACACAGTAGCATTCTGTGAAAATTCTTTCTGTTCTGTGCATTCAACTAACAGAGTTGAACCTTACTTTTGATTGAGCCGTTCTGAAACACTCTTTCTGTAGAAACTGCAATTGGACATGCTAAGCGATAAGAGGCCTACATTGGGAAAAAGAATATCTTCAAATAAAAACTACACAGATGCATTCCGTGAAACTTATTTCTGATCTGTAAATTCAGTTAACAGAGATAAAACATATTTTTGATTGAGCAGTTATGAAACACTCTTTTTGTAGAAAATGCAAGTGGAGATTCGGAGCGCTAAGAGGGTAATAGTGGAAAAAGGAATGTCTTCAAATATAAACTACACAGAATCATTCGGTGAAACTTCTTTCTGATCTGTGCATTCAGCTAACAGAGTTAAACCATACTTTTGATTGAGCAGATCTGAACACTCTTTCTGTAGAAAATGCAACTGGACATTTGGAGCGCTAAGAGCGTAGTAGTGGAAAAAGGAATATATTCAAATATAAACTACACAGAAGCATTCTGTGAAACTTCTTTCTGATCTGAGCATTCAGCTAACAGAGTTAAACCATACTTTTGATTGAGCAGTTTTGATACACTCTGTCTGTAGAAAATGCAACTGGACATTCGTAGCGCTAAGTGGGTAATAGTGGAAAAAAGAATATGTTCAAATATAAACTACACAGAAGCATTGTATGAAACTTCTTTCTGTTCTGTGCATTCAACTAACAGAGTTGAACCTTACTTTTGATTGAGCCTTTCTGAAACACTCTTTCTGTAGAAACTGCAATTGGACATTCTGAGCGCTAAGAGGCCTCTATTGGGAAAAATAATATCTTCAAATAAAAACTACACAGAAGCATTGTGTGAAACTTATTTATGATATGTTCATTAAGCTAACAGAGTTAAACCATACTTTTGATTGCGCAGTTCTGAACACTCTTTCTGTAGAAAATGCAAGTGGACATTCGGAGCGCTAAGAGGGTAATAGTGGAAAAAGGAATATATTCAAATATATACTACACAGTAGCATTCTGTGAAAATTCTTTCTGTTCTGTGCATTCAACTAACAGAGTTGAACCTTACTTTTGATTGAGCCGTTCTGAAACACTCTTTCTGTAGAAACTGCAATTGGACATGCTAAGCGCTAAGAGGCCTACATTGGGAAAAAGAATATCTTCAAATAAAAACTACACAGATGCATTCTGTGAAACATATTTCTGATCTGTAAATTCAGTTAACAGAGATAAAACATATTTTTGATTGAGCAGTTATGAAACACTCTTTTTGTAGAAAATGCAAGTGGAGATTCGGAGCGCTAAGAGGGTAATAGTGGAAAAAGGAATGTCTTCAAATATAAACTACACAGAATCATTCGGTGAAACTTCTTTCTGATCTGTGCATTCAGCTAACAGAGTTAAACCATACTTTTGATTGAGCAGATCTGAACACACTTTCTGTAGAAAATGCAACTGGACATATGGAGCGCTAAGAGCGTAGTAGTGGAAAAAGGAATATATTCAAATATAAACTACACAGAAGCATTCTGTGAAACTTCTTTCTGATCTGAGCATTCAGCTAACAGAGTTAAACCATACTTTTGATTGAGCAGTTTTGAAACACTCTGTCTGTAGAAAATGCAACTGGACATTCGTAGCGCTAAGTGGGTAATAGTGGAAAAAAGAATATGTTCAAATATAAACTACACAGAAGCATTGTATGAAACTTCTTTCTGTTCTGTGCATTCAACTAACAGAGTTGAACCTTACTTTTGATTGAGCCGTTCTGAAACACTCTTGCTGTAGAAACTGCAATTGGACATTCTGAGCGCCAGGAGGCCTATATTGGGAAAAAGAATGTCTACAAATAAAAACTACACAGAAGAATTGTGTGAAACATCTTTCTGTTCTGTTTGTTCAACTAAAAGAGTTGAACCTTAGTTTTGATTGAGCCGTTCTGAAACACTCTTTCTGTAGAAAATGCAAGTGGAGATTCGGAGAGCTAAGAGGGTAATAGTGGAAAAAGGAATGTCTCCAAATATAAACTACACAGAATCATTCTGTGAAACTTCTTTCTGATATGTGCATTCAGTTAACAGAGTTAAACCATACTTTTGATTGAGCAGATCTGAACACTCTTTCTCTAGAGAATGCAACTGGACATTTGGAGCGCTAAGAGAGTAGTAGTGGAAAAAGGAATATATTCAAATATAAACTACACAGAAGCATTCTGTGAAACTTCTTTCTGATCTGAGCATTCAGCTAACAGAGTTAAACCATACTTTTGATTGAGCAGTTTTGAAACACTCTGTCTGTAGAAAATGCAACGGGACTTTCGTAGCGCTAAGTGGGTAATAGTGGAAAAAAGAATATGTTCAAATAGAAACTACACAGAAGCATTGTATGAAACTTCTTTCTGTTCTGTGCATTCAACTAACAGAGTTAAACCTTACTTTTGATTGAGCCTTTCTGAAACACTCTTTCTGTAGAAACTGCAATTGGACATTCTGAGCGCTAAGAGGCCTCTATTGGGAAATATAATATCTTCAAATAAAAACTACACAGAAGCATTCTTTGAAACTTATTTCTGATATGTTCATTAAGCTAACAGAGTTAAACCATACTTTTGATTGCGCAGTTCTGAACACTCTTTCTGTAGAAAATGCAAGTGGACATTCGGAGCGCTAAGAGGGTAATAGTGGAAAAAGGAATATATTCAAATATAAACTACACAGTAGCATTCTGTGAAAATTCTTTCTGTTCTGTGCATTCAACTAACAGAGTTGAACCTTAATTTTGATTGAGCCGTTCTGAAACACTCTTTCTGTAGAAACTGCAATTGGACATGCTAAGCGCTAAGAGGCCTACATTGGGAAAAAGAATATCTTCAAATAAAAACTACACAGATGCATTCTGTGAAACTTATTTCTGATCTGTAAATTCAGTTAACAGAGATAAAACATATTTTTGATTGAGCAGTTATGAAACACTCTTTTTGTAGAAAATGCAAGTGGAGATTCGGAGCGCTAAGAGGGTAATAGTGGAAAAAGGAATGTCTTCAAATATAAACTACACAGAATCATTCGGTGAATCTTCTTTCTGATCTGTGCATTCAGCTAACAGAGTTAAACCATACTTTTGATTGAGCAGATCTGAACACTCTTTCTGTAGAAAATGCAAGTGGACATTTGGAGCGCTAGGAGCGTAGTAGTGGAAAAAGGAATATATTCAAATATAAACTACACAGAAGCATTCTGTGAAACTTCTTTCTGATCTGAGCATTCAGCTAACAGAGTTAAACCATACTTTTGATTGAGCAGTTTTGAAACACTCTGTCTGTAGAAAATGCAACTGGACATTCGTAGCGCTAAGTGGGTTATAGTGGAAAAAAGAATATGTTCAAATATAAACTACACAGAAGCATTGTATGAAACTTCTTTCTGTTCTGTGCATTCAACTAACAGAGTTGAACCTTACTTTTGATTGAGCCGTTCTGAAACACTCTTTCTGTAGAAACTGCAATTGGACATTCTGAGCGCTAGGAGGCCTATATTGGGAAAAAGAATGTCTACAAATAACAACTACACAGAAGAATTTTGTGAAACTTCTTTCTGTTCTGTTTGTTCAACTAAAAGAGTTGAACCTTAGTTTTGATTGAGCCGTTCTGAAACACTCTTTCTGTAGAAAATGCAAGTGGAGATTCGGAGCGCTAAGAGGGTAATAGTGGAAAAAGGAATGTCTCCAAATATAAACTACACAGAATCATTCTGTGAAACTTCTTTCTGATCTGTGCATTCAGCTAACAGAGTTAAACCATACTTTTGATTGAGCAGATCTGAACACTCTTTCTGTAGAAAATGCAACTGGACATTTGGAGCGCTAAGAGAGTAGTAGTGGAAAAAGGAATATATTCAAATATAAAATACACAGAAGCATTCTGTGAAACTTCTTTCTGATCTGAGCATTCAGCTAACAGAGTTAAACCAAACTTTTTATTGAGCAGTTTTGAAACACTCTGTCTGTAGAAAATGCAACGGGACATTCGTAGCGCTAAGTGGGTAATAGTGGAAAAAAGAATATGTTCAAATATAAACTACACAGAAGCATTGTATGAAACTTCTTTCTGTTCTGTGCATTCAACTAACAGGGTTGAACCTTATTTTTGATTGAGCCTTTCTGAAACACTCTTTCTGTAGAAACTGCAATTGGACATTCTGAGCGCTAAGAGGCCTCTATTGGTAAAAATAATATCTTCAAATAAAAACTACACAGAAGCATTGTGTGAAACTTATTTCTGATATGTTCATTAAGCTAACAGAGTTAAACCATACTTTTGATTGCGCAGTTCTGAACACTCTTTCTGTAGAAAATGCAAGTGGACATTCGGAGCGCTAAGAGGGTAATAGTGGAAAAAGGAATATATTCAAATATAAACTACACAGTAGCATTCTGTGAAAATTCTTTCTGTTCTGTGCATTCAACTAACAGAGTTGAACCTTACTTTTGATTGAGCCGTTCTGAAACACTCTTTCTGTAGAAACTGCAATTGGACATGCTAAGCGCTAAGAGGCCTACATTGGGAAAAAGAATATCTTCAAATAAAAACTACACAGATGCATTCTGTGAAACATATTTCCGATCTGTAAATTCAGTTAACAGAGATAAAACATATTTTTGATTCAGCAGTTATGAAACACTCTTTTTGTAGAAAATGCAAGTGGAGATTCGGAGCGCTAAGAGGGTAATAGTGGAAAAAGGAATGTCTTCAAATATAAACTACACAGAATCATTCGGTGAAACTTCTTTCTGATCTGTGCATTCAGCTAACAGAGTTAAACCATAGTTTTGATTGAGCAGATCTGAACACCCTTTCTGTAGAAAATGCAACTGGACATATGGAGCGCTAAGAGCGTAGTAGTGGAAAAAGGAATATATTCAAATATAAACTACACAGAAGCATTCTGTGAAACTTCTTTCTGATCTGAGCATTCAGCTAACAGAGTTAAACCATACTTTTGATTGAGCAGTTTTGAAACACTCTGTCTGTAGAAAATGCAACTGGACATTCGTAGCACTAAGTGGGTAATAGTGGAAAAAAGAATATGTTCAAATATAAACTACACAGAAGCATTGTATGAAACTTCTTTCTGTTCTGTGCATTCAACTAACAGAGTTGAACCTTACTTTTGATTGAGCCGTTCTGAAACACTCTTGCTGTAGAAACTGCAATTGGACATTCTGAGCGCCAGGAGGCCTATATTGGGAAAACGAATGTCTACAAATAAAAACTACACAGAAGAATTGTGTGAAACTACTTTCTGTTCTGTTTGTTCAACTAAAAGAGTTGAACCTTAGTTTTGATTGAGCCGTTCTGAAACACTCTTTCTGTGGAAAATGCAAGTGGAGTTTCGGAGCGCTAAGAGGGTAATAGTGGAAAAAGGAATGTCTCCAATTATAAACTACACAGAATCATTCTGTGAAACTTCTTTCTGATCTGTGCATTCAGCTAACAGAGTTAAACCATACTTTTGATTGAGCAGATCTGAACACTCTTTCTGTAGAAAATGCAACTGGACATTTGGAGCGCTAAGAGAGTAGTAGTGGAAAAAGGAATATATTCAAATATAAACTACACAGAAGCATTGTATGAAACTTCTTTCTGTTCTGTGCATTCAACTAACAGGGTTGAACCTTATTTTTGATTGAGCCTTTCTGAAACACTCTTTCTGTAGAAACTGCAATTGGACATTCTGAGCGCTAAGAGGCCTCTATTGGGAAAAATAATATCTTCAAATAAAAACTACACAGAAGCATTGTGTGAAACTTATTTCTGATATGTTCATTAAGCTAACAGATTTAAACCATACTTTTGATTGCGCAGTTCTGAACACTCTTTCTGTAGAAAATGCAAGTGGACATTCGGAGCGCTAAGAGGGTAATAGTGGAAAAAGGAATATATTCAAATATAAACTACACAGTAGCATTCTGTGAAAATTCTTTCTGTTCTGTGCATTCAACTAACAGAGTTGAACATTACTTTTGATTGAGCCGTTCTGAAACACTCTTTCTGTAGAAACTGCAATTGGACATGCTAAGCGCTAAGAGGCCTATATTGTGAAAAAGAATATCTTCAAATAAAAACTACACTGATGCATTCTGTGAAACTTATTTCTGATCTGTAAATTCAGTTAACAGAGATAAAACTTATTTTTGATTGAGCAGTTATGAAACACTCTTTTTGTAGAAAATGCAAGTGGAGATTCGGAGCGCTAAGAGGGTAATAGTGGAAAAAGTAATGTCTTCAAATATAAACTACACAGAATCATTCGGTGAAACTTCTTTCTCATCTGTGCATTCAGCTAACAGAGTTAAACCATACTTTTGATTGAGCAGATCTGAACACTCTTTCTGTAGAAAATGCAACTGGACATTTGGAGCGCTAAGAGCGTAGTAGTGGAAAAAGGAATATATTCAAATATAAACTACACAGAAGCATTCTGTGAAACTTCTTTCTGATCTGAGCATTCAGCTAACAGAGTTAAACCATACTTTTGATTGAGCAGTTTTGAAACACTCTGTCTGTAGAAAATGCAACTGGACATTCGTAGCGCTAAGTGGGTAATAGTGGAAAAAAGAATATGTTCAAATATAAACTACACAGAAGCATTGTATGAAACTTCTTTCTGTTCTGTGCATTCAACTAACAGAGTTGAACCTTACATTTGATTGAGCCGTTCTGAAAAACTCTTTCTGTAGAAACTGCAATTGGTCATTCTGAGCGCTAAGAGGCCTCTATTGGGAAAAATAATATCTTCAAATAAAAACTACACAGAAGCATTGTGTGAAACTTATTTCTGATATGTTCATTAAGCTAACAGAGTTAAACCATACTTTTGATTGCGCAGTTCTGAACACTCTTTCTGTAGAAAATGCAAGTGGACATTCGGAGCGCTAAGAGGGTAATAGTGGAAAAAGGAATATATTCAAATATAAACTACACAGTAGCATTCTGTGAAAATTCTTTCTGTTCTGTGCATTCAACTAACAGAGTTGAACCTTACTTTTGATTGAGCCGTTCTGAAACACTCTTTCTGTAGAAACTGCAATTGGACATGCTAAGCGCTAAGAGGACTACATTGTGAAAAAGAATATCTTCAAATAAAAACTACACAGATGCATTCTGTGAAACTTATTTCTGATCTGTAAATTCAGTTAACAGAGATAAAACATATTTTTGATTGAGCAGTTATGAAACACTCTTTTTGTAGAAAATGCAAGTGGAGATTCGGAGCGCTAAGAGGGTAATAGTGGAAAAAGGAATGTCTTCAAATATAAACTACACAGAAACATTCTGTGAAACTTCTTTCTGATCTGTGCATTCAGCTAACAGAGTTAAACCATACTTTTGATGGAGCAGATCTGAACACTCTTTCTGTAGAAAATGCAACTGGACATTTTGAGCGCTAAGAGCGTAGTAGTGGAAAAAGGAATATATTCAAATATAAACTACACAGAAGCATTCTGTGAAACTTCTTTCTGATGTGAGCATTCAGCTAACAGAGTTAAACCATACTTTTGATTGAGCAGTTTTGAAACACTCTGTCTGTAGAAAATGCAACTGGACATTCGTAGCGCTAAGTGGGTAATAGTGGAAAAAAGAATATGTTCAAATATAAACTACACAGAAGCATTGTATGAAACTTCTTTCTGTTATGTGCATTCAACTAACAGAGTTGAACCTTACTTTTGATTGAGCCGTTCTGAAACACTCTTTCTGTAGAAACTGCAATTGGACATTCTGAGCGCTAAGAGGCCTATATTGGGAAAAAGAATGTCTACAAATAAAAACTACACAGAAGAATTGTGTGAAACTTCTTTCTGTTCTGTTTGTTCAACTAAAAGAGTGGAACCTTAGTTTTGATTGAGCCGTTCTGAAACACTCTTTCTGTAGAAAATGCAAGTGGAGATTCGGAGCGCTAAGAGGGTAATAGTGGAAAAAGGAATGTCTCCAAATATAAACTACACAGAATCATTCTGTGAAACTTCTTTCTGATCTGTGCATTCAGCTAACAGAGTTAAAACATACTTTTGATTGAGCAGATCTGAACACTCTTTCTGTAGAAAATGCAACTGCACATTTGGAGCGATAAGAGAGTAGTAGTGGAAAAAGGAATACATTCAAATATAAACTACACAGAAGCATTCTGTGAAACTTCTTTCTGATCTGAGCATTCAGCTAACAGAGTTAAACCATACTTTTGATTGAGCAGATTTGAAACACTCTGTCTGTAGAAAATGCAACTGGACATTCGTAGCGCTAAGTACGTAATAGTGGAAAAAAGAAAATGTTCAAATATAAACTACACAGAAGCATTGTATGAAACTTCTTTCTGTTCTGTGCATTCAACTAACAGAGTTGAACCTTACTTTTGATTGAGCCGTTCTGAAACACTCTTTCTGTAGAAACTGCAATTGGACATTCTGAGCGCTAAGAGGCCTCTATTGGGAAAAATAATATCTTCAAATAAAAACTACACAGAAGCATTGTGTGAAACTTATTTCTGATATGTTCATTAAGCTAACAGAGTTAAACCATACTTTTGATTGCGCAGTTCTGAACACTCTTTCTGTAGAAAATGCAAGTGGACATTCGGAGCGCTAAGAGGGTAATAGTGGAAAAAGGAATATATTCAAATATAAACTACACAGTAGCATTCTGTGAAAATTCTTTCTGTTCTGTGCATTCAACTAACAGAGTTGAACCTTACTTTTGATTGAGCCATTCTGAAACACTCTTTCTGTAGAAACTGCCATTGGATATGCTAAGCGCTAAGAGGCCTACATTGGGAAAAAGAATATCTTCAAATAAAAACTACACAGATGCATTCTGTGAAACTTATTTCTGATCTGTAAATTCAGTTAACAGAGATAAAACATATTTTTGATTGAGCAGTTATGAAACACTCTTTTTGTAGAAAATGCAAGTGGAGACTCGGAGCGCTAAGAGGGTAATAGTATAAAAAGGAATGTCTTCAAATATAAACTACACAGAATCATTCGGTGAAACTTCTTTCTGATCTGTGCATTCAGCTAACAGAGTTAAACCATACTTTTGATTGAGCAGATCTGAACACTCTTTCTGTAGAAAATGCAAGTGGACATTTGGAGCGCTAGGAGCGTAGTAGTGGAAAAAGGAATATATTCAAATATAAACTACACAGAAGCATTCTGTGAAACTTCTTTATGATCTGAGCATTCAGCTAACAGAGTTAAACCATACTTTTGATTGAGCAGTTTTGAAACACTCTGTCTGTAGAAAATGCAACTGGACATTCGTAGCGCTAAGTGGGTTATAGTGGAAAAAAGAATATGTTCAAATATAAACTACACAGAAGCATTGTATGAAACTTCTTTCTGTTCTGTGCATTCAACTAACAGAGTTGAACCTTACTTTTGATTGAGCCGTTCTGAAACACTCTTTCTGTAGAAACTGCAATTGGACATTCTGAGCGCTAGGAGGCCTATATTGGGAAAAAGAATGTCTACAAATAACAACTACACAGAAGAATTGTGTGAAACTTCTTTCTGTTCTGTTTGTTCAACTAAAAGAGTTGAACCTTAGTTTTGATTGAGCCGTTCTGAAACACTCTTTCTGTGGAAAATGCAAGTGGAGATTCTGAGCGCTAAGAGGGTAATAGTGGAAAAAGTAATGTCTCCAATTATAAACTACACAGAATCATTCTGTGAAACTTCTTTCTGATCTGTGCATTCAGCTAACAGAGTTAAACCATACTTTTGATTGAGCAGATCTGAACACTCTTTCTGTAGAAAATGCAACTGGACATTTGGAGCGCTAAGAGAGTAGTAGTGGAAAAAGGAATATATTCAAATATAAACTACACAGAAGCATTGTATGAAACTTCTTTCTGTTCTGTGCATTCAACTAACAGGGTTGAACCTTATTTTTGATTGAGCCTTTCTGAAACACTCTTTCTGTAGAAACTGCAATTGGACATTCTGAGCGCTAAGAGGCCTCTATTGGGAAATATAATATCTTCAAATAAAAACTACACAGAAGCATTGTGTGAAACTTATTTCTGATATGTTAATTAAGCTAACAGAGTTAAACCATACTTTTGATTGCGCAGTTCTGAACACTCTTTCTGTAGAAAATGCAAGTGGACATTCGGAGCGCTAAGAGGGTAATAGTGGAAAAAGGAATATATTCAAATATAAACTACACAGTAGCATTCTGTGAAAATACTTTCTGTTCTGTGCATTCAACTAACAGAGTTGAACATTACTTTTGATTGAGCCGTTCTGAAACACTCTTTCTGTAGAAACTGCAATTGGACATCCTAAGCGCTAAGAGGCCTACATTGTGAAAAAGAATATCTTCAAATAAAAACTACACAGATGCATTCTGTGAAACTTATTCCTGATCTGTAAATTCAGTTAACAGAGATAAAACATATTTTTGATTGAGCAGTTATGAAACACTCTTTTTGTAGAAAATGCAAGCGGAGATTCGGAGCGCTAAGAGGGTAATAGTGGAAAAAGGAATGTCTTCAAATATAAACTACACAGAATCATTCGGTGAAACTTCTTTCTGATCTGTGCATTCAGCTAACAGAGTTAAACCATACTTTTGATTGAGCAGATCTGAACACTCTTTCTGTAGAAAATGCAACTGGACATTTGGAGTGCTAAGAGCGTAGTAGTGGAAAAAGGAATATATTCAAATATAAACTACACAGAAGCATTCTGTGAAACTTCTTTCTGATCTGAGCATTCAGCTAACAGAGTTAAACCATACTTTTGATTGAGCAGTTTTGAAACACTCTGTCTGTAGAAAATGCAACTGGACATTCGTAGCGCTAAGTGGGTAATAGTGGAAAAAAGAATATGTTCAAATATAAACTACACAGAAGCATTGTATGAAACTTCTTTCTGTTCTGTGCATTCAACTAACAGAGTTGAACCTTACTTTTGATTGAGCCGTTCTGAAACACTCTGTCTGTAGAAACTGCAATTGGACATTCTGAGCGCTAAGAGGCTTATATTGGGAAAAAGAATGTCTACAAATAAAAACTACACAGAAGAATTGTGTGAAACTTCTTTCTGTTCTGTTTGTTCAACTAAAAGACTGGAACCTTAGTTTTGATTGAGCCGTTCTGAAACACTCTTTCTGTAGAAAATGCAAGTGGAGATTCGGAGAGCTAAGAGGGTAATAGTGGAAAAAGGAATGTCTCCAAATATAAACTACACAGAATCATTCTGTGAAACTTCTTTCTGATATGTGCATTCAGCTAACAGAGTTAAACCATACTTTTGATTGAGCAGATCTGAACACTCTTTCTGTAGAAAATGAAACTGGACATTCGTAGCGCTAAGTGGGTAATAGTGGAAAAAAGAATATGTTCAAATATAAACTACACAGAAGCATTGTATGAAACTTCTTTCTGTTCTGTGCATTCAACTAACAGAGTTGAACCTTAGTTTTGATTGAGCCTTTCTGAAACACTCTTTCTGTAGAAACTGCAATTGGACATTCTGAGCGCTAAGAGGCCTCTATTGGGAAATATAATATCTTCAAATAAAAACTACACAGAAGCATTGTGTGAAACTTATTTCTGATATGTTAATTAAGCTAACAGAGTTAAACCATACTTTTGATTGCGCAGTTCTGAACACTCTTTCTGTAGAAAATGCAAGTGGACATTCGGAGCGCTAAGAGGGTAATAGTGGAAAAAGGAATATATTCAAATATAAACTACACAGTAGCATTCTGTGAAAATACTTTCTGTTCTGTGCATTCAACTAACAGAGTTGAACATTACTTTTGATTGAGCCGTTCTGAAACACTCTTTCTGTAGAAACTGCAATTGGACATCCTAAGCGCTAAGAGGCCTACATTGTGAAAAAGAATATCTTCAAATAAAAACTACACAGATGCATTCTGTGAAACTTATTCCTGATCTGTAAATTCAGTTAACAGAGATAAAACATATTTTTGATTGAGCAGTTATGAAACACTCTTTTTGTAGAAAATGCAAGCGGAGATTCGGAGCGCTAAGAGGGTAATAGTGGAAAAAGGAATGTCTTCAAATATAAACTACACAGAATCATTCGGTGAAACTTCTTTCTGATCTGTGCATTCAGCTAACAGAGTTAAACCATACTTTTGATTGAGCAGATCTGAACACTCTTTCTGTAGAAAATGCAACTGGACATTTGGAGTGCTAAGAGCGTAGTAGTGGAAAAAGGAATATATTCAAATATAAACTACACAGAAGCATTCTGTGAAACTTCTTTCTGATCTGAGCATTCAGCTAACAGAGTTAAACCATACTTTTGATTGAGCAGTTTTGAAACACTCTGTCTGTAGAAAATGCAACTGGACATTCGTAGCGCTAAGTGGGTAATAGTGGAAAAAAGAATATGTTCAAATATAAACTACACAGAAGCATTGTATGAAACTTCTTTCTGTTCTGTGCATTCAACTAACAGAGTTGAACCTTACTTTTGATTGAGCCGTTCTGAAACACTCTGTCTGTAGAAACTGCAATTGGACATTCTGAGCGCTAAGAGGCTTATATTGGGAAAAAGAATGTCTACAAATAAAAACTACACAGAAGAATTGTGTGAAACTTCTTTCTGTTCTGTTTGTTCAACTAAAAGACTGGAACCTTAGTTTTGATTGAGCCGTTCTGAAACACTCTTTCTGTAGAAAATGCAAGTGGAGATTCGGAGAGCTAAGAGGGTAATAGTGGAAAAAGGAATGTCTCCAAATATAAACTACACAGAATCATTCTGTGAAACTTCTTTCTGATATGTGCATTCAGCTAACAGAGTTAAACCATACTTTTGATTGAGCAGATCTGAACACTCTTTCTGTAGAAAATGAAACTGGACATTCGTAGCGCTAAGTGGGTAATAGTGGAAAAAAGAATATGTTCAAATATAAACTACACAGAAGCATTGTATGAAACTTCTTTCTGTTCTGTGCATTCAACTAACAGAGTTGAACCTTAGTTTTGATTGAGCCTTTCTGAAACACTCTTTCTGTAGAAACTGCAATTGGACATTCTGAGCGCTAAGAGGCCTCTATTGGGAAATATAATATCTTCAAATAAAAACTACACAGAAGCATTGTGTGAAACTTATTTCTGATATGTTAATTAAGCTAACAGAGTTAAACCATACTTTTGATTGCGCAGTTCTGAACACTCTTTCTGTAGAAAATGCAAGTGGACATTCGGAGCGCTAAGAGGGTAATAGTGGAAAAAGGAATATATTCAAATATAAACTACACAGTAGCATTCTGTGAAAATACTTTCTGTTCTGTGCATTCAACTAACAGAGTTGAACATTACTTTTGATTGAGCCGTTCTGAAACACTCTTTCTGTAGAAACTGCAATTGGACATCCTAAGCGCTAAGAGGCCTACATTGTGAAAAAGAATATCTTCAAATAAAAACTACACAGATGCATTCTGTGAAACTTATTCCTGATCTGTAAATTCAGTTAACAGAGATAAAACATATTTTTGATTGAGCAGTTATGAAACACTCTTTTTGTAGAAAATGCAAGCGGAGATTCGGAGCGCTAAGAGGGTAATAGTGGAAAAAGGAATGTCTTCAAATATAAACTACACAGAATCATTCGGTGAAACTTCTTTCTGATCTGTGCATTCAGCTAACAGAGTTAAACCATACTTTTGATTGAGCAGATCTGAACACTCTTTCTGTAGAAAATGCAACTGGACATTTGGAGTGCTAAGAGCGTAGTAGTGGAAAAAGGAATATATTCAAATATAAACTACACAGAAGCATTCTGTGAAACTTCTTTCTGATCTGAGCATTCAGCTAACAGAGTTAAACCATACTTTTGATTGAGCAGTTTTGAAACACTCTGTCTGTAGAAAATGCAACTGGACATTCGTAGCGCTAAGTGGGTAATAGTGGAAAAAAGAATATGTTCAAATATAAACTACACAGAAGCATTGTATGAAACTTCTTTCTGTTCTGTGCATTCAACTAACAGAGTTGAACCTTACTTTTGATTGAGCCGTTCTGAAACACTCTGTCTGTAGAAACTGCAATTGGACATTCTGAGCGCTAAGAGGCTTATATTGGGAAAAAGAATGTCTACAAATAAAAACTACACAGAAGAATTGTGTGAAACTTCTTTCTGTTCTGTTTGTTCAACTAAAAGACTGGAACCTTAGTTTTGATTGAGCCGTTCTGAAACACTCTTTCTGTAGAAAATGCAAGTGGAGATTCGGAGAGCTAAGAGGGTAATAGTGGAAAAAGGAATGTCTCCAAATATAAACTACACAGAATCATTCTGTGAAACTTCTTTCTGATATGTGCATTCAGCTAACAGAGTTAAACCATACTTTTGATTGAGCAGATCTGAACACTCTTTCTGTAGAAAATGAAACTGGACATTCGTAGCGCTAAGTGGGTAATAGTGGAAAAAAGAATATGTTCAAATATAAACTACACAGAAGCATTGTATGAAACTTCTTTCTGTTCTGTGCATTCAACTAACAGAGTTGAACCTTAGTTTTGATTGAGCCTTTCTGAAACACTCTTTCTGTAGAAACTGCAATTGGACATTCTGAGCGCTAAGAGGCCTCTATTGGGAAATATAATATCTTCAAATAAAAACTACACAGAAGCATTGTGTGAAACTTATTTCTGATATGTTAATTAAGCTAACAGAGTTAAACCATACTTTTGATTGCGCAGTTCTGAACACTCTTTCTGTAGAAAATGCAAGTGGACATTCGGAGCGCTAAGAGGGTAATAGTGGAAAAAGGAATATATTCAAATATAAACTACACAGTAGCATTCTGTGAAAATACTTTCTGTTCTGTGCATTCAACTAACAGAGTTGAACATTACTTTTGATTGAGCCGTTCTGAAACACTCTTTCTGTAGAAACTGCAATTGGACATCCTAAGCGCTAAGAGGCCTACATTGTGAAAAAGAATATCTTCAAATAAAAACTACACAGATGCATTCTGTGAAACTTATTCCTGATCTGTAAATTCAGTTAACAGAGATAAAACATATTTTTGATTGAGCAGTTATGAAACACTCTTTTTGTAGAAAATGCAAGCGGAGATTCGGAGCGCTAAGAGGGTAATAGTGGAAAAAGGAATGTCTTCAAATATAAACTACACAGAATCATTCGGTGAAACTTCTTTCTGATCTGTGCATTCAGCTAACAGAGTTAAACCATACTTTTGATTGAGCAGATCTGAACACTCTTTCTGTAGAAAATGCAACTGGACATTTGGAGTGCTAAGAGCGTAGTAGTGGAAAAAGGAATATATTCAAATATAAACTACACAGAAGCATTCTGTGAAACTTCTTTCTGATCTGAGCATTCAGCTAACAGAGTTAAACCATACTTTTGATTGAGCAGTTTTGAAACACTCTGTCTGTAGAAAATGCAACTGGACATTCGTAGCGCTAAGTGGGTAATAGTGGAAAAAAGAATATGTTCAAATATAAACTACACAGAAGCATTGTATGAAACTTCTTTCTGTTCTGTGCATTCAACTAACAGAGTTGAACCTTACTTTTGATTGAGCCGTTCTGAAACACTCTGTCTGTAGAAACTGCAATTGGACATTCTGAGCGCTAAGAGGCTTATATTGGGAAAAAGAATGTCTACAAATAAAAACTACACAGAAGAATTGTGTGAAACTTCTTTCTGTTCTGTTTGTTCAACTAAAAGACTGGAACCTTAGTTTTGATTGAGCCGTTCTGAAACACTCTTTCTGTAGAAAATGCAAGTGGAGATTCGGAGAGCTAAGAGGGTAATAGTGGAAAAAGGAATGTCTCCAAATATAAACTACACAGAATCATTCTGTGAAACTTCTTTCTGATATGTGCATTCAGCTAACAGAGTTAAACCATACTTTTGATTGAGCAGATCTGAACACTCTTTCTGTAGAAAATGAAACTGGACATTCGTAGCGCTAAGTGGGTAATAGTGGAAAAAAGAATATGTTCAAATATAAACTACACAGAAGCATTGTATGAAACTTCTTTCTGTTCTGTGCATTCAACTAACAGAGTTGAACCTTAGTTTTGATTGAGCCTTTCTGAAACACTCTTTCTGTAGAAACTGCAATTGGACATTCTGAGCGCTAAGAGGCCTCTATTGGGAAATATAATATCTTCAAATAAAAACTACACAGAAGCATTGTGTGAAACTTATTTCTGATATGTTAATTAAGCTAACAGAGTTAAACCATACTTTTGATTGCGCAGTTCTGAACACTCTTTCTGTAGAAAATGCAAGTGGACATTCGGAGCGCTAAGAGGGTAATAGTGGAAAAAGGAATATATTCAAATATAAACTACACAGTAGCATTCTGTGAAAATACTTTCTGTTCTGTGCATTCAACTAACAGAGTTGAACATTACTTTTGATTGAGCCGTTCTGAAACACTCTTTCTGTAGAAACTGCAATTGGACATCCTAAGCGATAAGAGGCCTACATTGTGAAAAAGAATATCTTCAAATAAAAACTACACAGATGCATTCTGTGAAACTTATTCCTGATCTGTAAATTCAGTTAACAGAGATAAAACATATTTTTGATTGAGCAGTTATGAAACACTCTTTTTGTAGAAAATGCAAGCGGAGATTCGGAGCGCTAAGAGGGTAATAGTGGAAAAAGGAATGTCTTCAAATATAAACTACACAGAATCATTCGGTGAAACTTCTTTCTGATCTGTGCATTCAGCTAACAGAGTTAAACCATACTTTTGATTGAGCAGATCTGAACACTCTTTCTGTAGAAAATGCAACTGGACATTTGGAGTGCTAAGAGCGTAGTAGTGGAAAAAGGAATATATTCAAATATAAACTACACAGAAGCATTCTGTGAAACTTCTTTCTGATCTGAGCATTCAGCTAACAGAGTTAAACCATACTTTTGATTGAGCAGTTTTGAAACACTCTGTCTGTAGAAAATGCAACTGGACATTCGTAGCGCTAAGTGGGTAATAGTGGAAAAAAGAATATGTTCAAATATAAACTACACAGAAGCATTGTATGAAACTTCTTTCTGTTCTGTGCATTCAACTAACAGAGTTGAACCTTACTTTTGATTGAGCCGTTCTGAAACACTCTGTCTGTAGAAACTGCAATTGGACATTCTGAGCGCTAAGAGGCTTATATTGGGAAAAAGAATGTCTACAAATAAAAACTACACAGAAGAATTGTGTGAAACTTCTTTCTGTTCTGTTTGTTCAACTAAAAGACTGGAACCTTAGTTTTGATTGAGCCGTTCTGAAACACTCTTTCTGTAGAAAATGCAAGTGGAGATTCGGAGAGCTAAGAGGGTAATAGTGGAAAAAGGAATGTCTCCAAATATAAACTACACAGAATCATTCTGTGAAACTTCTTTCTGATATGTGCATTCAGCTAACAGAGTTAAACCATACTTTTGATTGAGCAGATCTGAACACTCTTTCTGTAGAAAATGAAACTGGACATTCGTAGCGCTAAGTGGGTAATAGTGGAAAAAAGAATATGTTCAAATATAAACTACACAGAAGCATTGTATGAAACTTCTTTCTGTTCTGTGCATTCAACTAACAGAGTTGAACCTTAGTTTTGATTGAGCCTTTCTGAAACACTCTTTCTGTAGAAACTGCAATTGGACATTCTGAGCGCTAAGAGGCCTCTATTGGGAAATATAATATCTTCAAATAAAAACTACACAGAAGCATTGTGTGAAACTTATTTCTGATATGTTAATTAAGCTAACAGAGTTAAACCATACTTTTGATTGCGCAGTTCTGAACACTCTTTCTGTAGAAAATGCAAGTGGACATTCGGAGCGCTAAGAGGGTAATAGTGGAAAAAGGAATATATTCAAATATAAACTACACAGTAGCATTCTGTGAAAATACTTTCTGTTCTGTGCATTCAACTAACAGAGTTGAACATTACTTTTGATTGAGCCGTTCTGAAACACTCTTTCTGTAGAAACTGCAATTGGACATCCTAAGCGCTAAGAGGCCTACATTGTGAAAAAGAATATCTT
The DNA here is from genome assembly GCF_028878055.3 of Symphalangus syndactylus. NCBI lineage: Eukaryota > Metazoa > Chordata > Mammalia > Primates > Hylobatidae > Symphalangus > Symphalangus syndactylus. The sequence continues at coordinate 164,612,979 of NC_072426.2, forward strand.
CAAATAAAAACTACACAGATGCATTCTGTGAAACTTATTCCTGATCTGTAAATTCAGTTAACAGAGATAAAACATATTTTTGATTGAGCAGTTATGAAACACTCTTTTTGTAGAAAATGCAAGCGGAGATTCGGAGCGCTAAGAGGGTAATAGTGGAAAAAGGAATGTCTTCAAATATAAACTACACAGAATCATTCGGTGAAACTTCTTTCTGATCTGTGCATTCAGCTAACAGAGTTAAACCATACTTTTGATTGAGCAGATCTGAACACTCTTTCTGTAGAAAATGCAACTGGACATTTGGAGTGCTAAGAGCGTAGTAGTGGAAAAAGGAATATATTCAAATATAAACTACACAGAAGCATTCTGTGAAACTTCTTTCTGATCTGAGCATTCAGCTAACAGAGTTAAACCATACTTTTGATTGAGCAGTTTTGAAACACTCTGTCTGTAGAAAATGCAACTGGACATTCGTAGCGCTAAGTGGGTAATAGTGGAAAAAAGAATATGTTCAAATATAAACTACACAGAAGCATTGTATGAAACTTCTTTCTGTTCTGTGCATTCAACTAACAGAGTTGAACCTTACTTTTGATTGAGCCGTTCTGAAACACTCTGTCTGTAGAAACTGCAATTGGACATTCTGAGCGCTAAGAGGCTTATATTGGGAAAAAGAATGTCTACAAATAAAAACTACACAGAAGAATTGTGTGAAACTTCTTTCTGTTCTGTTTGTTCAACTAAAAGACTGGAACCTTAGTTTTGATTGAGCCGTTCTGAAACACTCTTTCTGTAGAAAATGCAAGTGGAGATTCGGAGCGCTAAGAGGGTAATAGTGGAAAAAGGAATGTCTCCAAATATAAACTACACAGAATCATTCTGTGAAACTTCTTTCTGATCTGTGCATTCAGCTAACAGAGTTAAAACATACTTTTGATTGAGCAGATCTGAACACTCTTTCTGTAGAAAATGCAACTGGACATTTGGAGCGCTAAGAGAGTAGTAGTGGAAAAAGGAATATATTCAAATATAAACTACACAGAAGCATTCTGTGAAACTTCTTTCTGATCTGAGCATTCAGCTAACAGAGTTAAACCATACTTTTGATTGAGCAGTTTTGAAACACTCTGTCTGTAGAAAATGCAACTGGACATTCGTAGCGCTAAGTGCGTAATAGTGGAAAAAAGAATATGTTCAAATATAAACTACACAGAAGCATTGTATGAAACTTCTTTCTGTTCTGTGCATTCAACTAACAGAGTTGAACCTTACTTTTGATTGAGCCGTTCTGAAACACTCTTTCTGTAGAAACTGCAATTGGACATTCTGAGCGCTAAGAGGCCTCTATTGGGAAAAATAATATCTTCAAATAAAAACTACACAGAAGCATTGTGTGAAACTTATTTCTGATATGTTCATTAAGCTAACAGATTTAAACCATACTTTTGAGTGCGCAGTTCTGAACACTCTTTCTGTAGATAATGCAAGTGGACATTCGGAGCGCTAAGAGGGTAATAGTGGAAAAAGGAATATATTCAAATATAATCTACACAGTAGCATTCTGTGAAAATTCTTTCTGTTCTGTGCATTCAACTAACAGTGTTGAACCTTACTTTTGATTGAGCCGTTCTGAAACACTCTTTCTGTAGAAACTGCAATTGGACATGCTAAGCGCTAAGAGGCCTATATTGGGAAAAAGAATATCTTCAAATAAAAACTACACAGATGCATTCTGTGAAACATATTTCTGATCTGTAAATTCAGTTAACAGAGATAAAACATATTTTTGATTGAGCAGATATGAAACACTCTTTTTGTAGAAAATGCAAGTGGAGATTCGGAGCGCTAAGTGGGTAATAGTGGAAAAAGGAATGTCTTCAAATATAAACTACACAGAATCATTCGGTGAAACTTCTTTCTGATCTGTGCATTCAGCTAACAGAGTTAAACCATACTTTTGATTGAGCAGATCTGAACACTCTTTCTGTAGAAAATGCAACTGGACATTTGGAGCGCTAAGAGCGTAGTAGTGGAAAAAGGAATATATTCAAATATAAACTACACAGAAGCATTCTGTGAAACTTCTTTCTGATCTGAGCATTCAGCTAACAGAGTTAAACCATACTTTTGATTGAGCAGTTTTGAAACACTCTGTCTGTAGAAAATGCAACTGGACATTCGTAGCGCTAAGTGGGTAATAGTGGAAAAAAGAATATGTTCAAATATAAACTACACAGAAGCATTGTATGAAACTTCTTTCTGTTATGTGCATTCAACTAACAGAGTTGAACCTTACTTTTGATTGAGCCGTTCTGAAACACTCTTTCTGTAGAAACTGCAATTGGACATTCTGAGCGCTAAGAGGCCTATATTGGGAAAAAGAATGTCTACAAATAAAAACTACACAGAAGAATTGTGTGAAACTTCTTTCTGTTCTGTTTGTTCAACTAAAAGAGTGGAACCTTAGTTTTGATTGAGCCGTTCTGAAACACACTTTCTGTAGAAAATGCAAGTGGAGATTCGGAGCGCTAAGAGGGTAATAGTGGAAAAAGGAATGTCTCCAAATATAAACTACACAGAATCATTCTGTGAAACTTCTTTCTGATCTGTGCATTCAGCTAACAGAGTTAAAACATACTTTTGATTGAGCAGATCTGAACACTCTTTCTGTAGAAAATGCAACTGCACATTTGGAGCGCTAAGAGAGTAGTAGTGGAAAAAGGAATACATTCAAATATAAACTACACAGAAGCATTCTGTGAAACTTCTTTCTGATCTGAGCATTCAGCTAACAGAGTTAAAAAATACTTTTGATTGAGCAGTTTTGAAACACTCTGTCTGTAGAAAATGCAACTGGACATTCGTAGCGCTAAGTGCGTAATAGTGGAAAAAAGAATATGTTCAAATATAAACTACACAGAAGCATTGTATGAAACTTCTTTCTGTTCTGTGCATTCAACTAACAGAGTTGAACCTTACTTTTGATTGAGCCGTTCTGAAACACTCTTTCTGTAGAAACTGCAATTGGACATTCTGAGCGCTATGAGGCCTCTATTGGGAAAAATAATATCTTCAAATAAAAACTACACAGAAGCATTGTGTGAAACTTATTTCTGATATGTTCATTATGCTAACAGAGTTAAACCATACTTTTGATTGCGCAGTTCTGAACACTCTTTCTGTAGATAATGCAAGTGGACATTCGGAGCGCTAAGAGGGTAATAGTGGAAAAAGGAATATATTCAAATATAATCTACACAGTAGCATTCTGTGAAAATTCTTTCTGTTCTGTGCATTCAACTAACAGAGTTGAACCTTACTTTTGATTGAGCCGTTCTGAAACACTCTTTCTGTAGAGACTGCAATTGGACATGCTAAGCGCTAAGAGGCCTACATTGGGAAAAAGAATATCTTCAAATAAAAACTACACAGATGCATTCTGTGAAACTTATTTCTGATCTGTAAATTCAGTAAACAGAGATAAAACATATTTTTGATTGAGCAGATATGAAACACTCTTTTTGTAGAAAATGCAAGTGGAGATTCGGAGCGCTAAGTGGGTAATAGTGGAAAAAGGAATGTCTTCAAATATAAACTACACAGAATCATTCGGTGAAACTTCTTTCTGATCTGTGCTTTCAGCTAACAGAGTTAAACCATAATTTTGATTGAGCAGATCTGAACACTCATTCTGTAGAAAATGCAACTGGACATTTGGAGCGCTAAGAGCGTAGTAGTGGAAAAAGGAATATATTCAAATATAAACTACACAGAAGCATTCTGTGAAACTTCTTTCTGATCTGAGCATTCAGCTAACAGAGTTAAACCATACTTTTGATTGAGCAGTTTTGAAACACTCTGTCTGTAGAAAATGCAACTGGATATTCGTAGCGCTAAGTGGGTAATAGTGGAAAAAAGAATATGTTCAAATATAAACTACACAGAAGCATTGTATGAAACTTCTTTCTGTTCTGTGCATTCAACTAACAGAGTTGAACCTTACTTTTGATTGAGCCGTTCTGAAACACTCTTTCTGTAGAAACTGCAATTGGACATTCTGAGCGCTAAGAGGCCTATATTGGGAAAAAGAATGTCTACAAATAAAAACTACACAGAAGAATTGTGTGAAAATTTTTTCTGTTCTGTTTGTTCAACTAAAAGAGTTGAACCTTAGTTTTGATTGAGCCGTTCTGAAACACTCTTTGTGTAGAAAATGCAAGTGGAGATTCGGAGCGCTAAGAGGGTAATAGTGGAAAAAGGAATGTCTCCAAATATAAACTACACAGAATCATCCTGTGAAACTTCTTTCTGATCTGTGCATTCAGCTAACAGAGTTAAACCATACTTTTGATTGAGCAGATCTGAACACTCTTTCTGTAGAAAATGCAACTGGACATTTGGAGCGCTAAGAGAGTAGTAGTGGAAAAAGGAATATATTCAAATATAAACTACACGGAAGCATTCTGTGAAACTTCTTTCTGATCTGAGCATTCAGCTAACAGAGTTAAACCATACTTTTGATTGAGCAGTTTTGAAACACTCTGTCTGTAGAAAATGCAACTGGACATTCGTAGCGCTAAGTGGGTAATAGTGGAAAAAAGAATATGTTCAAATATAAACTACACAGAAGCATTGTATGAAACTTCTCTCTGTTCTGTGCATTCAACTAACAGAGTTGAACCTTACTTTTGATTGAGCCGTTCTGAAACACTCTTTCTGTAGAAACTGCAATTGGACATTCTGAGCGCTAAGAGGCCTATATTGGGAAAAAGAATGTCTACAAATAAAAACTACACAGAAGAATTGTGTGAAATTTCTTTCTGTTCTGTTTGTTCAACTAAAAGAGTTGAACCTTAGTTTTGATTGAGCCGTTCTGAAGCACTCTTTCTGTAGAAAATGCAAGTGGAGATTCGGAGCGCTAAGAGGGTAATAGTGGAAAAAGGAATGTCTCCAAATGTAAACTACACAGAATCATTCGGTGAAACTTCTTTCTGATCTGTGCATTCAGCTAACAGAGTTAAACCATACTTTTGATTGTGCAGATCTGAACACTCTTTCTGTAGAAAATGCAACTGGACATTGGGAGCGCTAAGAGAGTAGTAGTGGAAAAAGGAATATATTCAAATATAAACTACACAGAAGCATTCTGTGAAACTTCTTTCTGATCTGAGCATTCAGCTAACAGAGTTAAACCATACTTTTGATTGAGCAGTTTTGAAACACTCTGTCTGTAGAAAATGCAACTGGACATTCGTATTGCTAAGTGGGTAATAGTGGAAAAAAGAATATGTTCAAATATAAACTACACAGAAGCATTGTATGAAACTTCTTTCTGTTCTGTGCATTCAACTAACAGAGTTGAACCTTACTTTTGATTGAGCCGTTCTGAAACACTCTTTCTGTAGAAAATGCAAGTGGAGATTCGGAGCGCTAAGAGGGTATAGTGGAAAAAGGAATGTCTCCAAATATAAACTACACAGAATCATTCGGTGAAACTTCTTTCTGATCTGTGCATTCAGCTAACAGAGTTAAACCATACTTTTGATTGAGCAGATCTGAACACTCTTTCTGTAGAAAATGCAACTGGACATTGGGAGCGCTAAGAGACTAGTAGTGGAAAAAGGAATATATTCAAATATAAACTACACAGAAGCATTCTGTGAAACTTCTTTCTGATCTGAGCATTCAGCTAACAGAGTTAAACCATACTTTTGATTGAGAAGTTTTGAAACACTCTGTCTGTAGAAAATGCAACTGGACATTCGTAGTGCTAAGTGGGTAATAGTGGAAAAAAGAATATGTTCAAATATAAACTACACAGAAGCATTGTATGAAACTTCTTTCTGTTCTGTGCATTCAACTAACAGAGTTGAACCTTACTTTTGATTGAGCCGTTCTGAAACACTCTTTCTGTAGAAACTGCAATTGGACATTCTGAGCGCTAAGAGGCCTATATTGGGAAAAAGAATGTCTACAAATAAAAACTACGCAGAAGAATTGTGTGAAACTTCTTTCTGTTCTGTTTGTTCAACTAAAAGATTTGAACATTAGTTTTGATTGAGCCGTTCTGAAACACTCTTTCTGTAGAAAATGCAAGTGGAGATTCTGAGCGCTAAGAGGGTAATAGTGGAAAAAGGAATGTCTCCAAATATAAACTACACAGAATCATTCGGTGAAACTTCTTTCTGATCTGTGCATTCAGCTAATAGAGTTAAACCATACTTTTGATTGAGCAGATCTGAACACTCTTTCTGTAGAAAATGCAACTGGACATTTGGAGCGCTAAGAGAGTAGTAGTGGAAAAAGGAATATATTCAAATATAAACTACACAGAAGCATTCTGTGAAACTTCTTTCTGATCTGAGCATTCAGCTAACAGAGTTAAACCATACTTTTGATGGAGCAGTTTTGAAACACTCTGTCTGTAGAAAATGCAACTGGACATTCGTAGCGCTCAGTGGGTAATAGTGGAAAAAAGAATATGTTCAAATATAAACTACACAGAAGCATTGTATGAAACTTCTTTCTGTTCTGTGCATTCAACTAACAGAGTTGAACCTTACATTTGATTGAGCCTTTCTGAAACACTCTTTCTGTAGAAAGTGCAATTGGACATTCTGAGCGCTAAGAGGCCTCTATTGGGAAAAATAATATCTTCAAATAAAAACTACACAGAAGCATTGTGTGAAACTTATTTCTGATATGTTCATTAAGCTAACAGAGTTAAACCACACTTTTGATTGCACAGTTCTGAACACTCTTTCTGTAGAAAATGCAAGTGGACATTCGGAGCGCTAAGAGGGTAATAGTGGAAAAAGGAGTATATTCAAATATAAACTACACAATAGCATTCTGTGAAAATACTTTCTGTTCTGTGCATTCAACTAACGGAGTTGACCCTTACTTTTGATTGAGCCGTTCTGAAACACTCTTTCTGTAGAAACTGCAATTGGACATGCTAAGCGCTAAGAGGCCTACATTGGGAAAAAGAATATCTTCAAATAAAAACTACACAGATGCATTCTGTGAAACTTATTTCTGATCTGTAAATTCAGTTAACAGAGATAAAACATATTTTTGATTGAGCAGTTATGAAACACTCTTTTTGTAGAAAATGCAAGTGGAGATTCGGAGCGCTAAGAGGGTAATAGTGGAAAAAGGAATGTCTTCAAATATAAACTACACAGAATCATTCGGTGAAACTTCCTTCTGATCTGTGCATTCAGCTAACAGAGTTAAACCATACTTTTGGTTGAGCAGATCTGAACACTCTTTCTGTAGAAAATGCAACTGGACATTTGGAGCGCTAAGAGAGTAGTAGTGGAAAAAGGAATATATTCAAATATAAACTACACGGAAGCATTCTGTGAAACTTCTTTCTGATCTGAGCATTCAGCTAACAGAGTTAAACCATACTTTTGATTGAGCAGTTTTGAAACACTCTGTCTGTAGAAAATGCAACTGGACATTCGTAGCGCTAAGTGGGTTATAGTGGAAAAAAGAATATGTTCAAATATAAACTACACAGAAGCATTGTATGAAACTTCTTTCTGTTCTGTGCATTCAACTAACAGAGTTGAACCTTACTTTTGAATGAGCCGTTCTGAAACACTCTTTCTGTAGAAACTGCAATTGGACATTCTGAGCGCTAAGAGGCCTATATTGGGAAAAAGAATGTCTACAAATAAAAACTACGCAGAAGAATTGTGTGAAACTTCTTTCTGTTCTGTTTGTTCAACTAAAAGATTTGAACATTAGTTTTGATTGAGCCGTTCTGAAACACTCTTTCTGTAGAAAATGCAAGTGGAGATTCTGAGCGCTAAGAGGGTAATAGTGGAAAAAGGAATGTCTCCAAATATAAACTACACAGAATCATTCGGTGAAACTTCTTTCTGATCTGTGCATTCAGCTAACAGAGTTAAACCATACTTTTGATTGAGCAGATCTGAACACTCTTTCTGTAGAAAATGCAACTGGACATTTGGAGCGCTAAGAGAGTAGTAGTGGAAAAAGGAATATATTCAAATATAAACTACACAGAAGCATTCTGTGAAACTTCTTTCTGATCTGAGCATTCAGCTAACAGAGTTAAACCATACTTTTGATGGAGCAGTTTTGAAACACTCTGTCTGTAGAAAATGCAACTGGACATTCGTAGCGCTCAGTGGGTAATAGTGGAAAAAAGAATATGTTCAAATATAAACTACACAGAAGCATTGTATGAAACTTCTTTCTGTTCTGTGCATTCAACTAACAGAGTTGAACCTTACATTTGATTGAGCCTTTCTGAAACACTCTTTCTGTAGAAAGTGCAATTGGACATTCTGAGCGCTAAGAGGCCTCTATTGGGAAAAATAATATCTTCAAATAAAAACTACACAGAAGCATTGTGTGAAACTTATTTCTGATATGTTCATTAAGCTAACAGAGTTAAACCACACTTTTGATTGCACAGTTCTGAACACTCTTTCTGTAGAAAATGCAAGTGGACATTCGGAGCGCTAAGAGGGTAATAGTGGAAAAAGGAGTATATTCAAATATAAACTACACAATAGCATTCTGTGAAAATACTTTCTGTTCTGTGCATTCAACTAACGGAGTTGACCCTTACTTTTGATTGAGCCGTTCTGAAACACTCTTTCTGTAGAAACTGCAATTGGACATGCTAAGCGCTAAGAGGCCTACATTGGGAAAAAGAATATCTTCAAATAAAAACTACACAGATGCATTCTGTGAAACTTATTTCTGATCTGTAAATTCAGTTAACAGAGATAAAACATATTTTTGATTGAGCAGTTATGAAACACTCTTTTTGTAGAAAATGCAAGTGGAGATTCGGAGCGCTAAGAGGGTAATAGTGGAAAAAGGAATGTCTTCAAATATAAACTACACAGAATCATTCGGTGAAACTTCCTTCTGATCTGTGCATTCAGCTAACAGAGTTAAACCATACTTTTGGTTGAGCAGATCTGAACACTCTTTCTGTAGAAAATGCAACTGGACATTTGGAGCGCTAAGAGAGTAGTAGTGGAAAAAGGAATATATTCAAATATAAACTACACGGAAGCATTCTGTGAAACTTCTTTCTGATCTGAGCATTCAGCTAACAGAGTTAAACCATACTTTTGATTGAGCAGTTTTGAAACACTCTGTCTGTAGAAAATGCAACTGGACATTCGTAGCGCTAAGTGGGTTATAGTGGAAAAAAGAATATGTTCAAATATAAACTACACAGAAGCATTGTATGAAACTTCTTTCTGTTCTGTGCATTCAACTAACAGAGTTGAACCTTACTTTTGAATGAGCCGTTCTGAAACACTCTTCCTGTAGAAACTGCAATTGGACATTCTGCGCGCTAGGAGGCCTCTATTAGGAAAAAGAATGTCTACAAATAAAAACTACACACAATAATTGTGTGAAACTTCTTTCTGTTCTGTTTGTTCAACTAAAAGAGTTGAACCTTAGTTTTGATTGAGCCGTTCTGAAACACTCTTTCTGTAGAAAATGCAAGTGGAGATTCGGAGCGCTAAGAGGGTAATAGTGGAAAAAGGAATGTCTCCAAATATAAACTACACAGAATCATTCTGTGAAACTTCTTTCTGATCTGTGCATTCAGCTAACAGAGTTAAACCATACTTTTGATTGAGCAGTTTTGAAACACTCTGTCTGTAGAAAATGCAACTGGACATTCATAGCGCTAAGTGGGTAATAGTGGAAAAAAGAATATGTTCAAATATAAACTACACAGAAGCATTGTATGAAACTTCTTTCTGTTCTGTGCATTCAACTAACAGAGTTGAACCTTACTTTTGATTGAGCCTTTCTGAAACACTCTTTCTGTAGAAACTGCAATTGGACATTCTGAGCGCTAAGAGGCCTATATTGGGAAAAATAATATCTTCAAATAAAAACTACACAGAAGCATTGTGTGAAACTTATTTCTGATATGTTCATTAAGCTAACAGAGTTAAACCACACTTTTGATTGCACAGTTCTGAACACTCTTTCTGTAGAAAATGCAAGTGGACATTCGGAGCGCTAAGAGGGTAATAGTGGAAAAAGGAATATATGCAAATATAAACTACACAGTAGCATTCTGTGAAAATTCTTTCTGTTCTGTGCATTCAACTAACAGAGTTGAACGTTAATATTGATTGAGCCGTTCTGAAACACTCTTTCTGTAGAAACTGCAATTGGACATGCTAAGCGCTAAGAGGCCAACATTGGGAAAAAGAATATCTTCAAATAAAAACTACACAGATGCATTCTGTGAAACTTATTTCTGATCTGTAAATTCAGTTAACAGAGATAAAACATATTTTTGACTGAGCAGTTATGAAACACTCTTTTTGTAGAAAATGCAAGTGGAGATTCGGAGCGCTAAGTGGGTAATAGTGGAAAAAGGAATGTCTTCAAATATAAACTACACAGAATCATTCGGTGAAACTTCTTTCTGATCTGTGCTTTCAGCTAACAGAGTTAAACCATACTTTTGATTGAGCAGATCTGAACACTCTTTCTGTAGAAAATGCAACTGGACATTTGGAGCGCTAAGAGCGTAGTAGTGGAAAAAGGAATATATTCAAATATAAACTACACAGAAGCATTCTGTGAAACTTCTTTCTGATCTGAGCATTCAGCTAACAGAGTTAAACCATACTTTTGATTGAGCAGTTTTGAAACACTCTGTCTGTAGAAAATGCAACTGGACATTCGTAGCGCTAAGTGGGTAATAGTGGAAAAAAGAATATGTTCAAATATAAACTACACAGAAGCATTGTATGAAACTTCTTTCTGTTCTGTGCATTCAACTAACAGAGTTGAACCTTACTTTTGATTGAGCCGTTCTGAAACACTCTTTCTGTAGAAAATGCAAGTGGAGATTCGGAGCGCTAAGAGGGTAATAGTGGAAAAAGGAATGTCTCCAAATATAAACTACACAGAATCATTCGGTGAAACTTCTTTCTGATCTGTGCATTCAGCTAACAGAGTTAAACCATACTTTTGATTGAGCAGATCTGAACACTCTTTCTGTAGAAAATGCAACTGGACATTGGGAGCGCTAAGAGATTAGTAGTGGAAAAAGGAATATATTCAAATATAAACTACACAGAAGCATTCTGTGAAACTTCTTTCTGATCTGAGCATTCAGCTAACAGAGTTAAACCATACTTTTGATTGAGCAGTTTTGAAACACTCTGTCTGTAGAAAATGCAACTGGACATTCGTAGTGCTAAGTGGGTAATAGTGGAAAAAAGAATATGTTCAAATATAAAGTACACAGAAGCATTGTATGAAACTTCTTTCTGTTCTGTGCATTCAACTAACAGAGTTGAACCTTACTTTTGATTGAGCCGTTCTGAAACACTCTTTCTGTAGAAACTGCAATTGGACATTCTGAGCGCTAAGAGGCCTATATTGGGAAAAAGAATGTCTACAAATAAAAACTACGCAGAAGAATTGTGTGAAACTTCTTTCTGTTCTGTTTGTTCAACTAAAAGATTTGAACATTAGTTTTGATTGAGCCGTTCTGAAACACTCTTTCTGTAGAAAATGCAAGTGGAGATTCTGAGCGCTAAGAGGGTAATAGTGGAAAAAGGAATGTCTCCAAATATAAACTACACAGAATCATTTGGTGAAACTTCTTTCTGATCTGTGCATTCAGCTAACAGAGTTAAACCATACTTTTGATTGAGCAGATCTGAACACTCTTTCTGTAGAAAATGCAACTGGACATTGGGAGCGCTAAGAGACTAGTAGTGGAAAAAGGAATATATTCAAATATAAACTACACAGAAGCATTCTGTGAAACTTCTTTCTGATCTGAGCATTCAGCTAACAGAGTTAAACCATACTTTTGATTGAGCAGTTTTGAAACACTCTGTCTGTAGAAAATGCAACTGGACATTCGTAGCGCTCAGTGGGTAATAGTGGAAAAAAGAATATGTTCAAATATAAACTACACAGAAGCATTGTATGAAACTTCTTTCTGTTCTGTGCATTCAACTAACAGAGTTGAACCTTACTTTTGATTGAGCCTTTCTGAAACACTCTTTCTGTAGAAAGTGCAATTGGACATTCTGAGCGCTAAGAGGCCTCTATTGGGAAAAATAATATCTTCAAATAAAAACTACACAGAAGCATTGTGTGAAACTTATTTCTGATATGTTCATTAAGCTAACAGAGTTAAACCATACTTTTGATTGCACAGTTCTGAACACTCTTTCTGTAGAAAATGCAAGTGGACATTCGGAGCGCTAAGAGGGTAATAGTGGAAAAAGGAGTATATTCAAATATAAACTACACAATAGCATTCTGTGAAAATACTTTCTGTTCTGTGCATTCAACTAACGGAGTTGAACCTTACTTTTGATTGAGCCGTTCTGAAACACTCTTTCTGTAGAAACTGCAATTGGACATGCTAATCGCTAAGAGGCCTACATTGGGAAAAAGAATATCTTCAAATAAAAACTACACAGATGCATTCTGTGAAACTTATTTCTGATCTGTAAATTCAGTTAACAGAGATAAAACATATTTTTGATTGAGCAGTTATGAAACACTCTTTTTGTAGAAAATGCAAGTGGAGATTCGGAGCGCTAAGAGGGTAATAGTGGAAAAAGGAATGTCTTCAAATATAAACTACACAGAATCATTCGGTGAAACTTCCTTCTGATCTGTGCATTCAGCTAACAGAGTTAAACCATACTTTTGGTTGAGCAGATCTGAACACTCTTTCTGTAGAAAATGCAACTGGACATTTGGAGCGCTAAGAGAGTAGTAGTGGAAAAAGGAATATATTCAAATATAAACTACACGGAAGCATTCTGTGAAACTTCTTTCTGATCTGAGCATTCAGCTAACAGAGTTAAACCATACTTTTGATTGAGCAGTTTTGAAACACTCTGTCTGTAGAAAATGCAACTGGACATTCGTAGCGCTAAGTGGGTAATAGTGGAAAAAAGAATATGTTCAAATATAAACTACACAGAAGCATTGTATGAAACTTATTTCTGTTCTGTGCATTCAACTAACAGAGTTGAACCTTACTTTTGATTGAGCCGTTCTGAAACACTCTTTCTGTAGAAACTGCAATTGGACATTCTGCGCGCTAGGAGGCCTCTATTAGGAAAAAGAATGTCTACAAATAAAAACTACACACAATAATTGTGTGAAACTTCTTTCTGTTCTGTTTGTTCAACTAAAAGAGTTGAACCTTAGTTTTGATTGAGCCGTTCTGAAACACTCTTTCTGTAGAAAATGCAAGTGGAGATTCTGAGCGCTAAGAGGGTAATAGTGGAAAAAGGAATGTCTCCAAATATAAACTACACAGAATCATTCTGTGAAACTTCTTTCTGATCTGTGCATTCAGCTAACAGAGTTAAACCATACTTTTGATTGAGCAGTTTTGAAACACTCTGTCTGTAGAAAATGCAACTGGACATTCGTAGCGCTAAGTGGGTAATAGTGGAAAAAAGAATATGTTCAAATATAAACTACACAGAAGCATTGTATGAAACTTCTTTCTGTTCTGTGCATTCAACTAACAGAGTTGAACCTTACTTTTGATTGAGCCTTTCTGAAACACTCTTTCTGTAGAAACTGCAATTGGACATTCTGAGCGCTAAGAGGCCTATATTGGGAAAAATAATATCTTCAAATAAAAACTACACAGAAGCATTGTGTGAAACTTATTTCTGATATGTTCATTAAGCTAACAGAGTTAAACCACACTTTTGATTGCACAGTTCTGAACACTCTTTCTGTAGAAAATGCAAGTGGACATTCGGAGCGCTAAGAGGGTAATAGTGGAAAAAGGAATATATGCAAATATAAACTACACAGTAGCATTCTGTGAAAATTCTTTCTCTTCTGTGCATTCAACTAACAGAGTTGAACGTTAATATTGATTGAGCCGTTCTGAAACACTCTTTCTGTAGAAACTGCAATTGGACATGCTAAGCGCTAAGAGGCCTACATTGGGAAAAAGAATATCTTCAAATAAAAACTACACAGATGCATTGTGTGAAACTTATTTCTGATATGTTCATTAAGCTAACAGAGTTAAACCACACTTTTGATTGCACAGTTCTGAACACTCTTTCTGTAGAAAATGCAAGTGGACATTCGGAGCGCTAAGAGGGTAATAGTGGAAAAAGGAATATATGCAAATATAAACTACACAGTAGCATTCTGTGAAAATTCTTTCTGTTCTGTGCATTCAACTAACAGAGTTGAACGTTAATATTGATTGAGCCGTTCTGAAACACTCTTTCTGTAGAAACTGCAATTGGACATGCTAAGCGCTAAGAGGCCTACATTGGGAAAAAGAATATCTTCAAATAAAAACTACACAGATGCATTCTGTGAAACTTATTTCTGATCTGTAAATTCAGTTAACAGAGATAAAACATATTTTTGACTGAGCAGTTATGAAACACTCTTTTTGTAGAAAATGCAAGTGGAGATTCGGAGCGCTAAGTGGGTAATAGTGGAAAAAGGAATGTCTTCAAATATAAACTACACAGAATCATTCGGTGAAACTTCTTTCTGATCTGTGCTTTCAGCTAACAGAGTTAAACCATACTTTTGATTGAGCAGATCTGAACACTCTTTCTGTAGAAAATGCAACTGGACATTTGGAGCGCTAAGAGCGTAGTAGTGGAAAAAGGAATATATTCAAATATAAACTACACAGAAGCATTCTGTGAAACTTCTTTCTGATCTGAGCATTCAGCTAACAGAGTTAAACCATACTTTTGATTGAGCAGTTTTGAAACACTCTGTCTGTAGAAAATGCAACTGGACATTCGTAGCGCTAAGTGGGTAATAGTGGAAAAAAGAATATGTTCAAATATAAACTACACAGAAGCATTGTATGAAACTTCTTTCTGTTCTGTGCATTCAACTAACAGAGTTGAACCTTACTTTTGATTGAGCCGTTCTGAAACACTCTTTCTGTAGAAAATGCAAGTCGAGATTCGGAGCGCTAAGAGGGTAATAGTGGAAAAAGGAATGTCTCCAAATATAAACTACACAGAATCATTCGGTGAAACTTCTTTCTGATCTGTGCATTCAGCTAACAGAGTTAAACCATACTTTTGATTGAGCAGATCTGAACACTCTTTCTGTAGAAAATGCAACTGGACATTGGGAGCGCTAAGAGAGTAGTAGTGGAAAAAGGAATATATTCAAATATAAACTACACAGAAGCATTCTGTGAAACTTCTTTCTGATCTGAGCAATCAGCTAACAGAGTTAAACCATACTTTTGATTGAGCAGTTTTGAAACACTCTGTCTGTAGAAAATGCAACTGGACATTCGTAGTGCTAAGTGGGTAATAGTGGAAAAAAGAATATGTTCAAATATAAACTACACAGAAGCATTGTATGAAACTTCTTTCTGTTCTGTGCATTCAACTAACAGAGTTGAACCTTACTTTTGATTGAGCCGTTCTGAAACACTCTTTCTGTAGAAACTGCAATTGGACATTCTGAGCGCTAAGAGGCCTATATTGGGAAAAAGAATGTCTACAAATAAAAACTACGCAGAAGAATTGTGTGAAACTTCTTTCTGTTCTGTTTGTTCAACTAAAAGATTTGAACATTAGTTTTGATTGAGCCGTTCTGAAACACTCTTTCTGTAGAAAATGCAAGTGGAGGTTCTGAGCGCTAAGAGGGTAATAGTGGAAAAAGGAATGTCTCCAAATATAAACTACACAGAATCATTCGGTGAAACTTCTTTCTGATCTGTGCATTCAGCTAACAGAGTTAAACCATACTTTTGATTGAGCAGATCTGAACACTCTTTCTGTAGAAAATGCAACTGGACATTTGGAGCGCTAAGAGAGTAGTAGTGGAAAAAGGAATATATTCAAATATAAACTACACAGAAGCATTCTGTGAAACTTCTTTCTGATCTGAGCATTCAGGTAACAGAGTTAAACCATACTTTTGATTGAGCAGTTTTGAAACACTCTGTCTGTAGAAAATGCAACTGGACATTCGTAGCGCTCAGTGGGTAATAGTGGAAAAAAGAATATGTTCAAATATAAACTACACAGAAGCATTGTATGAAACTTCTTTCTGTTCTGTGCATTCAACTAACAGAGTTGAACCTTACTTTTGATTGAGCCTTTCTGAAACACTCTTTCTGTAGAAAGTGCAATTGGACATTCTGAGCGCTAAGAGGCCTCTATTGGGAAAAATAATATGTTCAAATAAAAACTACACAGAAGCATTGTGTGAAACTTATTTCTGATATGTTCATTAAGCTAACAGAGTTAAACCATACTTTTGATTGCACAGTTCTGAACACTCTTTCTGTAGAAAATGCAAGTGGACATTCGGAGCGCTACGAGGGTAATAGTGGAAAAAGTAGTATATTCAAATATAAACTACACAATAGCATTCTGTGAAAATACTTTCTGTTCTGTGCATTCAACTAACGGAGTTGAACATTACTTTTGATTGAGCCGTTCTGAAACACTCTTTCTGTAGAAACTGCAATTGGACATGCTAAGCGCTAAGAGGCCTACATTGGGAAAAAGAATATCTTCAAATAAAAACTACACAGATGCATTCTGTGAAACTTATTTCTGATCTGTAAATTCAGTTAACAGAGATAAAACATATTTTTGATTGAGCAGTTATGAAACACTCTTTCTGTAGAAAATGCAAGTGGACATTCGGAGCGCTAAGAGGGTAATAGTGGAAAAAGGAATATATTCAAATATAAACTACACAGTAGCATTCTGTGAAAATTCTTTCTGTTCTGTGCATTCAACTAACAGAGTTGAACCTTACTTTTGATTGAGCCGTTCTGAAACACTCTTTCTGTAGAAACTGCAATTGGACATGCTAAGCGGTAAGAGGCCTACATTGGGAAAAAGAATATCTTCAAATAAAAACTACACAGATGCATTCTGTGAAACTTATTTCTGATCTGTAAATTCAGTTAACAGAGATAAAACATATTTTTGATTGAGCAGTTATGAAACACTCTTTTTGTAGAAAATGCAAGTGGAGATTCGGAGCGCTAAGTGGGTAATAGTGGAAAAAGGAATGTCTTCAAATATAAACTACACAGAATCATTCGGTGAAACTTCCTTCTGATCTGTGCATTCAGCTAACAGAGTTAAACCATACTTTTGATTGAGCAGATCTGAACACTCTTTCTGTAGAAAATGCAACTGGACATTTGGAGCGCTTAGATCGTAGTAGTGGAAAAAGGAATATATTCAAATATAAACTACACAGAAGCATTCTGTGAAACTTCTTTCTGATCTGTGCATTCAGCTAACAGAGTTAAACCATACTTTTGATTGAGCAGTTTTGAAACACTCTGTCTGTAGAAAATGCAACTGGACATTCGTAGCGCTAAGTGGGTAATAGTGGAAAAAAGAATATGTTCAAATATAACTACACAGAAGCATTGTATGAAACTTCTTTCTGTTCTGTGCATTCAACTAACAGAGTTGAACCTTACTTTTGATTGAGCCGTTCTGAAACACTCTTTCTGTAGAAACTGCAATTGGACATGCTAATCGCTAAGAGGCCTACATTGGGAAAAAGAATATCTTCAAATAAAAACTACACAGATGCATTCTGTGAAACTTATTTCTGATCTGTAAATTCAGTTAACAGAGATAAAACATATTTTTGATTGAGCAGTTATGAAACACTCTTTTTGTAGAAAATGCAAGTGGAGATTCGGAGCGCTAAGAGGGTAATAGTGGAAAAAGGAATGTCTTCAAATATAAACTACACAGAATCATTCGGTGAAACTTCCTTCTGATCTGTGCATTCAGCTAACAGAGTTAAACCATACTTTTGGTTGAGCAGATCTGAACACTCTTTCTGTAGAAAATGCAACTGGACATTTGGAGCGCTAAGAGAGTAGTAGTGGAAAAAGGAATATATTCAAATATAAACTACACGGAAGCATTCTGTGAAACTTCTTTCTGATCTGAGCATTCAGCTAACAGAGTTAAACCATACTTTTGATTGAGCAGTTTTGAAACACTCTGTCTGTAGAAAATGCAACTGGACATTCGTAGCGCTAAGTGGGTAATAGTGGAAAAAAGAATATGTTCAAATATAAACTACACAGAAGCATTGTATGAAACTTCTTTCTGTTCTGTGCATTCAACTAACAGAGTTGAACCTTACTTTTGATTGAGCCGTTCTGAAACACTCTTTCTGTAGAAACTGCAATTGGACATTCTGCGCGCTAGGAGGCCTCTATTAGGAAAAAGAATGTCTACAAATAAAAACTACACACAATAATTGTGTGAAACTTCTTTCTGTTCTGTTTGTTCAACTAAAAGAGTTGAACCTTAGTTTTGATTGAGCCGTTCTGAAACACTCTTTCTGTAGAAAATGCAAGTGGAGATTCGGAGCGCTAAGAGGGTAATAGTGGAAAAAGGAATGTCTCCAAATATAAACTACACAGAATCATTCTGTGAAACTTCTTTCTGATCTGTGCATTCAGCTAACAGAGTTAAACCATACTTTTGATTGAGCAGTTTTGAAACACTCTGTCTGTAGAAAACGCAACTGGACATACGTAGCGCTAAGTGGGTAATAGTGGGAAAAAGAATATGTTCAAATATAAACTACACAGAAGCATTGTATGAAACATCTTTCTGTTCTGTGCATTCAACTAACAGAGTTGAACCTTACTTTTGATTGAGCCTTTCTGAAACACTCTTTCTGTAGAAACTGCAATTGGACATTCTGAGCGCTAAGAGGCCTATATTGGGAAAAATAATATCTTCAAATAAAAACTACACAGAAGCATTGTGTGAAACTTATTTCTGATATGTTCATTAAGCTAACAGAGTTAAACCACACTTTTGATTGCACAGTTCTGAACACTCTTTCTGTAGAAAATGCAAGTGGACATTCGGAGCGCTAAGAGGGTAATAGTGGAAAAAGGAATATATGCAAATATAAACTACACAGTAACATTCTGTGAAAATTCTTTCTGTTCTGTGCATTCAACTAACAGAGTTGAACGTTAATATTGATTGAGCCGTTCTGAAACACTCTTTCTGTAGAAACTGCAATTGGACATGCTAAGCGCTAAGAGGCCTACATTGGGAAAAAGAATATCTTCAAATAAAAACTACACAGATGCATTCTGTGAAACTTATTTCTGATCTGTAAATTCAGTTAACAGAGATAAAACATATTTTTGACTGAGCAGTTATGAAACACTCTTTTTGTAGAAAATGCAAGTGGAGATTCGGAGCGCTAAGTGGGTAATAGTGGAAAAAGGAATGTCTTCAAATATAAACTACACAGAATCATTCGGTGAAACTTCTTTCTGATCTGTGCTTTCAGCTAACAGAGTTAAACCATACTTTTGATTGAGCAGATCTGAACACTCTTTCTGTAGAAAATGCAACTGGACATTTGGAGCGCTAAGAGCGTAGTAGTGGAAAAAGGAATATATTCAAATATAAACTACACAGAAGCATTCTGTGAAACTTCTTTCTGATCTGAGCATTCAGCTAACAGAGTTAAACCATACTTTTGATTGAGCAGTTTTGAAACACTCTGTCTGTAGAAAATGCAACTGGACATTCGTAGCGCTAAGTGGGTAATAGTGGAAAAAAGAATATGTTCAAATATAAACTACACAGAAGCATTGTATGAAAGTTCTTTCTGTTCTGTGCATTCAACTAACAGAGTTGAACCTTACTTTTGATTGAGCCGTTCTGAAACACTCTTTCTGTAGAAAATGCAAGTCGAGATTCGGAGCGCTAAGAGGGTAATAGTGGAAAAAGGAATGTCTCCAAATATAAACTACACAGAATCATTCGGTGAAACTTCTTTCTGATCTGTGCATTCAGCTAACAGAGTTAAACCATACTTTTGATTGAGCAGATCTGAACACTCTTTCTGTAGAAAATGCAACTGGACATTGGGAGCGCTAAGAGAGTAGTAGTGGAAAAAGGAATATATTCAAATATAAACTACACAGAAGCATTCTGTGAAACTTCTTTCTGATCTGAGCATTCAGCTAACAGAGTTAAACCATACTTTTGATTGAGCAGTTTTGAAACACTCTGTCTGTAGAAAATGCAACTGGACATTCGTAGTGCTAAGTGGGTAATAGTGGAAAAAAGAATATGTTCAAATATAAACTACACAGAAGCATTGTATGAAACTTCTTTCTGTTCTGTGCATTCAACTAACAGAGTTGAACCTTACTTTTGATTGAGCCGTTCTGAAACACTCTTTCTGTAGAAACTGCAATTGGACATTCTGAGCGCTAAGAGGCCTATATTGGGAAAAAGAATGTCTACAAATAAAAACTACGCAGAAGAATTGTGTGAAACTTCTTTCTGTTCTGTTTGTTCAACTAAAAGATTTGAACATTAGTTTTGATTGAGCCGTTCTGAAACACTCTTTCTGTAGAAAATGCAAGTGGAGGTTCTGAGCGCTAAGAGGGTAATAGTGGAAAAAGAAATATCTCCAAATATAAACTACACAGAATCATTCGGTGAAACTTCTTTCTGATCTGTGCATTCAGCTAACAGAGTTAAACCATACTTTTGATTGAGCAGATCTGAACACTCTTTCTGTAGAAAATGCAACTGGACATTTGGAGCGCTAAGAGAGTAGTAGTGGAAAAAGGAATATATTCAAATATAAACTACACAGAAGCATTCTGTGAAACTTCTTTCTGATCTGAGCATTCAGCTAACAGAGTTAAACCATATTTTTGATTGAGCAGTTTTGAAACACTCTGTCTGTAGAAAATGCAACTGGACATTCGTAGCGCTCAGTGGGTAATAGTGGAAAAAAGAATATGTTCAAATATAAACTACACAGAAGCATTGTATGAAACTTCTTTCTGTTCTGTGCATTCAACTAACAGAGTTGAACCTTACTTTTGATTGAGCCTTTCTGAAACACTCTTTCTGTAGAAAGTGCAATTGGACATTCTGAGCGCTAAGAGGCCTCTATTGGGAAAAATAATATGTTCAAATAAAAACTACACAGAAGCATTGTGTGAAACTTATTTCTGATATGTTCATTAAGCTAACAGAGTTAAACCATACTTTTGATTGCACAGTTCTGAACACTCTTTCTGTAGAAAATGCAAGTGGACATTCGGAGCGCTAAGAGGGTAATAGTGGAAAAAGTAGTATATTCAAATATAAACTACACAATAGCATTCTGTGAAAATACTTTCTGTTCTGTGCATTCAACTAACGGAGTTGAACCTTACTTTTGATTGAGCCGTTCTGAAACACTCTTTCTGTAGAAACTGCAATTGGACATGCTAAGCGCTAAGAGGCCTACATTGGGAAAAAGAATATCTTCAAATAAAAACTACACAGATGGATTCTGTGAAACTTATTTCTGATCTGTAAATTCAGTTAACAGAGATAAAACATATTTTTGATTGAGCAGTTATGAAACACTCTTTTTGTAGAAAATGCAAGTGGAGATTCGGAGCGCTAAGAGGGTAATAGTGGAAAAAGGAATGTCTTCAAATATAAACTACACAGAATCATTCGGTGAAACTTCCTTCTGATCTGTGCATTCAGCTAACAGAGTTAAACCATACTTTTGGTTGAGCAGATCTGAACACTCATTCTGTAGAAAATGCAACTGGACATTTGGAGCGCTAAGAGAGTAGTAGTGGAAAAAGCAATATATTCAAATATAAACTACACGGAAGCATTCTGTGAAACTTCTTTCTGATCTGAGCATTCAGCTAACAGAGTTAAACCATACTTTTGATTGAGCAGTTTTGAAACACTCTGTCTGTAGAAAATGCAACTGGACATTCGTAGCGCTAAGTGGGTAATAGTGGAAAAAAGAATATGTTCAAATATAAACTACACAGAAGCATTGTATGAAACTTCTTTCTGTTCTGTGCATTCAACTAACAGAGTTGAACCTTACTTTTGATTGAGCCGTTCTGAAACACTCTTTCTGTAGAAACTGCAATTGGACATTCTGCGCGCTAGGAGGCCTCTATTAGGAAAAAGAATGTCTACAAATAAAAACTACACACAATAATTGTGTGAAACTTCTTTCTGTTCTGTTTGTTCAACTAAAAGAGTTGAACCTTAGTTTTGATTGAGCCGTTCTGAAACACTCTTTCTGTAGAAAATGCAAGTGGAGATTCGGAGCGCTAAGAGGGTAATAGTGGAAAAAGGAATGTCTCCAAATATAAACTACACAGAATCATTCTGTGAAACTTCTTTCTGATCTGTGCATTCAGCTAACAGAGTTAAACCATACTTTTGATTGAGCAGTTTTGAAACACTCTGTCTGTAGAAAATGCAACTGGACATTCGTAGCGCTAAGTGGGTAATAGTGGAAAAAAGAATATGTTCAAATATAAACTACACAGAAGCATTGTATGAAACTTCTTTCTGTTCTGTGCATTTAACTAACAGAGTTGAACCTTACTTTTGATTGAGCCTTTCTGAAACACTCTTTCTGTAGAAACTGCAATTGGACATTCTGAGCGCTAAGAGGCCTATATTGGGAAAAATAATATCTTCAAATAAAAACTACACAGAAGCATTGTGTGAAACTTATTTCTGATATGTTCATTAAGCTAACAGAGTTAAACCACTCTTTTGATTGCACAGTTCTGAACACTCTTTCTGTAGAAAATGCAAGTGGACATTCGGAGCGCTAAGAGGGTAATAGTGGAAAAAGGAATATATGCAAATATAAACTACACAGTAGCATTCTGTGAAAATTCTTTCTGTTCTGTGCATTCAACTAACAGAGTTGAACGTTAATATTGATTGAGCCGTTCTGAAACACTCTTTCTCTAGAAACTGCAATTGGACATGCTAAGCGCTAAGAGGCCAACATTGGGAAAAAGAATATCTTCAAATAAAAACTTCACAGATGCATTCTGTGAAACTTATTTCTGATCTGTAAATTCAGTTAACAGAGATAAAACATATTTTTGACTGAGCAGTTATGAAACACTCTTTTTGTAGAAAATGCAAGTGGAGATTCGGAGCGCTAAGTGGGTAATAGTGGAAAAAGGAATGTCTTCAAATATAACTACACAGAATCATTCGGTGAAACTTCTTTCTGATCTGTGCTTTCAGCTAACAGAGTTAAACCATACTTTTGATTGAGCAGATCTGAACACTCTTTCTGTAGAAAATGCAACTGGACATTTGGAGCGCTAAGAGCGTAGTAGTGGAAAAAGGAATATATTCAAATATAAACTACACAGAAGCATTCTGTGAAACTTCTTTCTGATCTGAGCATTCAGCTAACAGAGTTAAACCATACTTTTGATTGAGCAGTTTTGAAACACTCTGTCTGTAGAAAATGCAACTGGACATTCGTAGCGCTAAGTGGGTAATAGTGGAAAAAAGAATATGTTCAAATATAAACTACACAGAAGCACTGTATGAAACTTCTTTCTGTTCTGTGCATTCAACTAACAGAGTTGAACCTTACTTTTGATTGAGCCGTTCTGAAACACTCTTTCTGTAGAAAATGCAAGTGGAGATTCGGAGCGCTAAGAGGGTAATAGTGGAAAAAGGTATGTCTCCAAATATAAACTACACAGAATCATTCGGTGAAACTTCTTTCTGATCTGTGCATTCAGCTAACAGAGTTAAACCATACTTTTGATTGAGCAGATCTGAACACTCTTTCTGTAGAAAATGCAACTGGACATTGGGAGCGCTAAGAGAGTAGTAGTGGAAAAAGGAATATATTCAAATATAAACTACACAGAAGCATTCTGTGAAACTTCTTTCTGATCTGAGCATTCAGCTAACAGAGTTAAACCATACTTTTGATTGAGCAGTTTTGAAACACTCTGTCTGTAGAAAATGCAACTGGACATTCGTAGTGCTAAGTGGGTAATAGTGGAAAAAAGAATATGTTCAAATATAAACTACACAGAAGAATTGTATGAAACTTATTTCTGTTCTGTGCATTCAACTAACAGAGTTGAACCTTACTTTTGATTGAGCCGTTCTGAAACACTCTTTCTGTAGAAACTGCAATTGGACATTCTGAGCGCTAAGAGGCCTATATTTGGAAAAAGAATGTCTACAAATAAAAACTACGCAGAAGAATTGTGTGAAACTTCTTTCTGTTCTGTTTCTTCAACTAAAAGATTTGAACATTAGTTTTGATTGAGCCGTTCTGAAACACTCTTTCTGTAGAAAATGCAAGTGGAGATTCTGAGCGCTAAGAGGGTAATAGTGGAAAAAGGAATGTCTCCAAATATAAACTACACAGAATCATTCGGTGAAACTTCTTTCTGATCTGTGCATTCAGCTAACAGAGTTAAACCATACTTTTGATTGAGCAGATCTGAACACTCTTTCTGTAGAAAATGCAACTGGACATTTGGAGCGCTAAGAGAGTAGTAGTGGAAAAAGGAATATATTCAAATATAAACTACACAGAAGCATTCTGTGAAACTTCTTTCTGATCTGAGCATTCAGCTAACAGAGTTAAACCATACTTTTGATTGAGCAGTTTTGGAACACTCTGTCTGTAGAAAATGCAACTGGACATTCGTAGCGCTCAGTGGGTAATAGTGGAAAAAAGAATATGTTCAAATATAAACTACACAGAAGCATTGTATGAAACTTCTTTCTGTTCTGTGCATTCAACTAACAGAGTTGAACCTTACTTTTGATTGAGCCTTTCTGAAACACTCTTTCTGTAGAAAGTGCAATTGGACATTCTGAGCGCTAAGAGGCCTCTATTGGGAAAAATAATATCTTCAAATAAAAACTACACAGAAGCATTGTGTGAAACTTATTTCTGATATGTTCATTAAGCTAACAGAGTTAAACCATACTTTTGATTGCACAGTTCTGAACACTCTTTCTGTAGAAAATGCAAGTGGACATTCGGAGCGCTAAGAGGGTAATAGTGGAAAAAGGAGTATATTCAAATATAAACTACACAATAGCATTCTGTGAAAATACTTTCTGTTCTGTGCATTCAACTAACGGAGTTGAACCTTACTTTTGATTGAGCCGTTCTGAAACACTCTTTCTGTAGAAACTGCAATTGGACATGCTAATCGCTAAGAGGCCTACATTGGGAAAAAGAATATCTTCAAATAAAAACTACACAGATGCATTCTGTGAAACTTATTTCTGATCTGTAAATTCAGTTAACAGAGATAAAACATATTTTTGATTGAGCAGTTATGAAACACTCTTTTTGTAGAAAATGCAAGTGGAGATTCGGAGCGCTAAGAGGGTAATAGTGGAAAAAGGAATGTCTTCAAATATAAACTACACAGAATCATTCGGTGAAACTTCCTTCTGATCTGTGCATTCAGCTAACAGAGTTAAACCATACTTTTGGTTGAGCAGATCTGAACACTCTTTCTGTAGAAAATGCAACTGGACATTTGGAGCGCTAAGAGAGTAGTAGTGGAAAAAGGAATATATTCAAATATAAACTACACGGAAGCATTCTGTGAAACTTCTTTCTGATCTGAGCATTCAGCTAACAGAGTTAAACCATACTTTTGATTGAGCAGTTTTGAAACACTCTGTCTGTAGAAAATGCAACTGGACATTCGTAGCGCTAAGTGGGTAATAGTGGAAAAAAGAATATGTTCAAATATAAACTACACAGAAGCATTGTATGAAACTTCTTTCTGTTCTGTGCATTCAACTAACAGAGTTGAACCTTACTTTTGATTGAGCCGTTCTGAAACACTCTTTCTGTAGAAACTGCAATTGGACATTCTGCGCGCTAGGAGGCCTCTATTAGGAAAAAGAATGTCTACAAATAAAAATTACACACAATAATTGTGTGAAACTTCTTTCTGTTCTGTTTGTTCAACTAAAAGAGTTGAACCTTAGTTTTGATTGAGCCGTTCTGAAACACTCTTTCTGTAGAAAATGCAAGTGGAGATTCGGAGCGCTAAGAGGGTAATAGTGGAAAAAGGAATGTCTCCAAATATAAACTACACAGAATCATTCTGTGAAACTTCTTTTGGTTCTGTGCATTCAGCTAACAGAGTTAAACCATACTTTTGATTGAGCAGTTTTGAAACACTCTGTCTGTAGAAAATGCAACTGGACATTCGTAGCGCTAAGTGGGTAATAGTGGAAAAAAGAATATGTTCAAATATAAACTACACAGAAGCATTGTATGAAACTTCTTTCTGTTCTGTGCATTCAACTAACAGAGTTGAACCTTACTTTTGATTGAGCCTTTCTGAAACACTCTTTCTGCAGAAACTGCAATTGGACATTCTGAGCGCTAAGAGGCCTATATTGGGAAAAATAATATCTTCAAATAAAAACTACACAGAAGCATTGTGTGAAACTTATTTCTGATATGTTCATTAAGCTAACAGAGTTAAACCACACTTTTGATTGCACAGTTCTGAACACTCTTTCTGTAGAAAATGCAAGTGGACATTCGGAGCGCTAAGAGGGTAATAGTGGAAAAAGGAGTATATTCAAATATAAACTACACAATAGCATTCTGTGAAAATTCTTTCTGTTCTGTGCATTCAACTAACAGAGTTGAACCTTACTTTTGATTGAGCCGTTCTGAAACACTCTTTCTGTAGAAACTGCAATTGGACATTCTGAGCGCTAAGAGGCCTATATTGGGAAAAAGAATGTCTACAAATAAAAACTACACAGAAGAATTGTGTGAAACTTTTTTCTGTTCTGTTTGTTCAACTAAAAGAGTTGAACCTTAGTTTTGATTGAGCCGTTCTGAAACACTCTTTCTGTAGAAAATGCAAGTGGACATTCGGAGCGCTAAGAGGGTAATAGTGGAAAAAGGAATATATTCAAATATAAACTACACAGTAGCATTCTGTGAAAATTCTTTCTGTTCTGTGCATTCAACTAACAGAGTTGAACCTTACTTTTGATTGAGCCGTTCTGAAACACTCTTTCTGTAGAAACTGCAATTGGACATGCTAAGCGCTAAGAGGCCTACATTGGGAAAAAGAATATCTTCAAATTAAAACTACACAGATGCATTCTGTGAAACATATTTCTGATCTGTAAATTCAGTTAACAGAGATAAAACATATATTTGATTGAGCAGTTATGAAACACTCTTTTTGTAGAAAATGCAAGTGGAGATTCGGAGCGCTAAGAGGGTAATAGTGGAAAAAGGAATGTCTTCAAATATAAACTACACAGAATCATTCGGTGAAACTTCTTTCTGATCTGTGCATTCAGCTAACAGAGTTAAACCATACTTTTGATTGAGCAGATCTGAACACTCTTTCTGTAGAAAATGCAACTGGACATTTTGAGCGCTAAGAGAGTAGTAGTGGAAAAAGAAATATATTCAAATATAAACTACACAGAAGCATTCTGTGAAACTTCTTTCTGATCTGAGCATTCAGCTAACAGAGTTAAACCATACTTTTGATTGAGCAGTTTTGAAACAGTCTGTCTGTAGAAAATGCAACTGGACATTCGTAGCGCTAAGTGCGTAATAGTGGAAAAAAGAATATGTTCAAATATAAACTACACAGAAGCATTGTATGAAACTTCTTTCTGTTCTGTGCATTCAACTAACAGAGTTGAACCTTACTTTTGATTGAGCCGTTCTGAAACACTCTTTCTGTAGAAACTGCAATTGGACATTCTGAGCGCTAAGAGGCCTATATTGGGAAAAAGAATGTCTACAAATTAAAACTACACAGAAGAATTGTGTGAAACTTCTTTCTGTTCTGTTTGTTCAACTAAAAGAGTTGAACCTTAGTTTTGATTGAGCCGTTCTGAAACACTCTTTCTGTAGAAAATGCAAGTGGAGATTCGGAGCGCTAAGAGGGTAATAGTGGAAAAAATAATGTCTCCAAATATAAACTACATAGAATCATTCTGTGAAACTTCTTTCTGATCTGTGCATTCAGCTAACAGAGTTAAACCATACTTTTGATTGAGCAGATCTGAACACTCTTTCTGTAGAAAATGCAACTGGACATTTGGAGCGCTAAGAGAGTAGTAGTGGAAAAAGGAATATATTCAAATATAAACTACACAGAAGCATTCTGTGAAACTTCTTTCTGATCTGAGCATTCAGCTAACAGAGTTAAACCATACTTTTGATTGAGCAGTTTTGAAACACTCTGTCTGTAGAAAATGCAACTGGACAGTCGTAGCGCTAAGTGGGTAATAGTGGAAAAAAGAATATGTTCAAATATAAACTACACAGAAGCATTGTATGAAACTTCTTTCTGTTCTGTGCATTCAACTAACAGAGTTGAACCTTACTTTGATTGAGCCTTTCTGAAACACTCTTTCTGTAGAAACTGCAATTGGACATTCTGAGCGCTAAGAGGCCTCTATTGGGAAAAATAATATCTTCAAATAAAAACTACACAGAAGCATTGTGTGAAACTTATTTCTGATATGTTCATTAAGCTAACAGAGTTAAACCATACTTTTGATTGCACAGTTCTGAACACTCTTTCTGTAGAAAATGCAAGTGGACATTCGGAGCGCTAAGAGGGTAATAGTGGAAAAAGGAGTATATTCAAATATAAACTACACAATAGCATTCTGTGAAAATTCTTTCTGTTCTGTGCATTCAACTAACAGAGTTGAACCTTACTTTTGATTGAGCCGTTCTGAAACACTCTTTCTGTAGAAACTGCAATTGGACATTCTGAGCGCTAAGAGGCCTATATTGGGAAAAAGAATGTCTACAAATAAAAACTACACAGAACAATTGTGTGAAACTTTTTTCTGTTCTGTTTGTTCAACTAAAAGAGTTGAACCTTAGTTTTGATTGAGCCGTTCTGAAACACTCTTTCTGTAGAAAATGCAACTGGACATTTGGAGCGCTAAGAGAGTAGTAGTGGAAAAAGGAATATATTCAAATATAAACTACACAGAAGCATTCTGTGAAACTTCTTTCTGATCTGAGCATTCAGCTAACAGAGTTAAACCACACTTTTGATTGAGCAGTTTTGAAACACTCTGTTTGTAGAAAATGCAACTGGACATTCGTAGCGCTAAGTGGGTAATAGTGGAAAAAAGAATATGTTCAAATATAAACTACACAGAAGCATTGTATGAAACTTCTTTCTGTTCTGTGCATTCAACTAACAGAGTTGAAGCTTACTTTTGATTGAGCCGTTCTGAAACACTCTTTCTGTAGAAACTGCAATTGGACATTCTGAGCGCTAAGAGGCCTCTATTGGGAAAAATAATATCTTCAAATAAAAACTACACAGAAGCATTGTGTGAAACTTATTTCTGATATGTTCATTAAGCTAACAGAGTTAAACCATACTTTTGATTGCGCAGTTCTGAACACTCTTTCTGTAGAAAATGCAAGTGGACATTCGGAGCGCTAAGAGGGTAATAGTGGAAAAAGGAATATATTCAAATATAAACTACACAGTAGCATTCTGTGAAAATTCTTTCTGTTCTGTGCATTCAACTAACAGAGTTGAACCTTACTTTTGATTGAGCCGTTCTGAAACACTCTTTCTGTAGAAACTGCAATTGGACATGCTAAGCGCTAAGAGGCCTACATTGGGAAAAAGAATATCTTCAAATTAAAACTACACAGATGCATTCTGTGAAACTTATTTCTGATCTGTAAATTCAGTTAACAGAGATAAAACATATTTTTGATTGAGCAGTTATGAAACACTCTTTTTGTAGAAAATGCAAGTGGAGATTCGGAGCGCTAAGAGGGTAATAGTGGAAAAAGGAATGTCTTCAAATATAAACTACACAGAATCATTCGGTGAAACATCTTTCTGATCTGTGCATTCAGCTAACAGAGTTAAACCATACTTTTGATTGAGCAGATCTGAACACTCTTTCTGTAGAAAATGCAACTGGACATTTGGAGCGCTAAGAGAGTAGTAGTGGAAAAAGGAATATATTCAAATATAAACTACACAGAAGCATTCTGTGAAACTTCTTTCTGATCTGAGCATTCAGCTAACAGAGTTAAACCATACTTTTGATTGAGCAGTTTTGAAACACTCTGTCTGTAGAAAATGCAACTGGACATTCGTAGCGCTAAGTGCGTAATAGTGGAAAAAAGAATATGTTCAAATATAAACTACACAGAAGCATTGTATGAAACTTCTTTCTGTTCTGTGCATTCAACTAACAGAGTTGAACCTTACTTTTGATTGAGCCGTTCTGAAACACTCTTTCTGTAGAAACTGCAATTGGACATTCTGAGCGCTAAGAGGCCTATATTGGGAAAAAGAATGTCTACAAATAAAAACTACACAGAAGAATTGTGTGAAACTTCTTTCTGTTCTGTTTGTTCAAATAAAAGAGTTGAACCTTAGTTTTGATTGAGCCGTTCTGAAACACTCTTTCTGTAGAAAATGCAAGTGGAGATTCGGAGCGCTAAGAGGGTAATAGTGGAAAAAATAATGTCTCCAAATATAAACTACACAGAATCATTCTGTGAAACTTCTTTCTGATCTGTGCATTCAGCTAACAGAGTTAAACCATACTTTTGATTGAGCAGATCTGAACACTCTTTCTGTAGAAAATGCAACTGGACATTTGGAGCGCTAAGAGAGTACTAGTGGAAAAAGGAATATATTCAAATATAAACTACACAGAAGCATTCTGTGAAACTTCTTTCTGATCTGAGCATTCAGCTAACAGAGTTAAACCATACTTTTGATTGAGCAGTTTTGAAACACTCTGTCTGTAGAAAATGCAACTGGACATTCGTAGCGCTAAGTGGGTTATAGTGGAAAAAAGAATATGTTCAAATATAAACTACACAGAAGCATTGTATGAAACTTCTTTCTGTTCTGTGCATTCAACTAACAGAGTTGAACCTTAATTTTGATTGAGCCTTTCTGAAACACTCTTTCTGTAGAAACTGCAATTGGACATTCTGAGCGCTAAGAGGCCTCTATTGGGAAAAATAATATCTTCAAATAAAAACTACACAGAAGCATTGTGTGAAACTTATTTCTGATATGTTCATTAAGCTAACAGAGTTAAACCATACTTTTGATTGCGCAGTTCTGAACACTCTTTCTGTAGAAAATGCAAGTGGACATTCGGAGTGCTAAGAGGGTAATAGTGGAAAAAGGAATATATTCAAATATAAACTACACAGTAGCATTCTGTGAAAATTCTTTCTGTTCTGTGCATTCAACTAAAAGAGTTGAACCTTACTTTTGATTGAGCCGTTCTGAAACACTCTTTCTGTAGAAACTGCAATTGGACATGCTAAGCGCTAGGAGGCCTACATTGGGAAAAAGAATATCTTCAAATAAAAACTACACAGATGCATTCTGTGAAACTTATTTCTGATCTGTAAATTCAGTTAACAGAGATAAAACATATTTTTGATTGAGCAGTTATGAAACACTCTTTTTGTAGAAAATGCAAGTGGAGATTCGGAGCGCTAAGAGGGTAATAGTGGAAAAAGGAATGTCTTCAAATATAAACTACACAGAATCATTCTGTGAAACTTCTTTCTGATCTGTGCATTCAGCTAACAGAGTTAAACCATACTTTTGATTGAGCAGATCTGAACACTCTTTCTGTAGAAAATGCAACTGGACATTTGGAGCGCTAAGAGCGTAGTAGTGGAAAAAGGAATATATTCAAATATAAACTACACAGAAGCATTCTGTGAAACTTCTTTCTGATCTGAGCCTTCAGCTAACAGAGTTAAACCATACTTTTGATTGAGCAGTTTTGAAACACTCTGTCTGTAGAAAATGCAACTGGACATTCGTAGCGCTAAGTGGGTAATAGTGGAAAAAAGAATATGTTCAAATAGAAACTACACAGAAGCATTGTATGAAACTTCTTTCTGTTCTGTGCATTCAACTAACAGAGTTGAACCTTACTTTTGATTGAGCCGTTCTGAAACACTCTTGCTGTAGAAACTGCAATTGGACATTCTGAGCGCTAAGAGGCCTATATTGGGAAAAAGAATGTCTACAAATAAAAACTACACAGAAGAATTGTGTGAAACTTCTTTCTGTTCTGTTTGTTCAACTAAAAGAGTTGAACCTTAGTTTTGATTGAGCCGTTCTGAAACACTCTTTCTGTAGAAAATGCAAGTGGAGATTCGGAGCGCTAAGAGGGTAATAGTGGAAAAAATAATGTCTCCAAATATAAAATACACAGAATCATTCTGTGAAACTTCTTTCTGATCTGTGCATTCAGCTAACAGAGTTAAACCATACCTTTGATTGAGCAGATCTGAACACTCTTTCTGTAGAAAATGCAACTGGACATTTGGAGCGCTAAGAGAGTAGTAGTGGAAAAAGGAATATATTCAAATATAAACTACACAGAAGCATTCTGTGAAACTTCTTTCTGATCTGAGCATTCAGCTAACAGAGTTAAACCATACTTTTGATTGAGCAGTTTTGAAACACTCTGTCTGTAGAAAATGCAACTGGACATTCGTAGCGCTAAGTGGGTAATAGTGGAAAAAAGAATAGGTTCAAATATAAACTACACAGAAGCATTGTATGAAACTTCTTTCTGTTCTGTGCATTCAACTAACAGAGTTGAACCTTAATTTTGATTGAGCCTTTCTGAAACACTCTTTCTGTAGAAACTGCAATTGGACATTCTGAGCGCTAAGAGGCCTCTATTGCGAAAAATAATATCTTCAAATAAAAACTACACAGAAGCATTGTGTGAAACTTATTTCTGATATGTTCATTAAGCTAAAGGAGTTAAACCATACTTTTGATTGCGCAGTTCTGAACACACTTTCTGTATAAAATGCAAGTGGACATTCGGAGCGCTAAGAGGGTAATAGTGGAAAAAGGAATATATTCAAATATAAACTACACAGTAGCATTCTGTGAAAATCCTTTCTGTTCTGTGCATTCAACTAACAGAGTTGAACCTTACTTTTGATTGAGCCGTTATGAAACACTCTTTCGGTAGAAACTGCAATTGGACATGCTAAGCGCTAAGAGGCCTACATTGGGAAAAAGAATATCTTCAAATAAAAACTACACAGATGCATTCTGTGAAACTTATTTCTGATCTGTAAATTCAGTTAACAGAGATAAAACATATTTTTGATTGAGCAGTTATGAAACACT
The DNA here is from genome assembly GCF_028878055.3 of Symphalangus syndactylus. Classification (NCBI taxonomy): domain Eukaryota; kingdom Metazoa; phylum Chordata; class Mammalia; order Primates; family Hylobatidae; genus Symphalangus; species Symphalangus syndactylus. Next base: position 164,646,028 of record NC_072426.2, read on the forward strand.
CTTTTTGTAGAAAATGCAAGTGGAGATTCGGAGCGCTAAGAGGGTAATAGTGGAAAAAGGAATGTCTTCAAATATAAACTACACAGAATCATTCGGTGAAACTTCTTTCTGATCTGTGCATTCAGCTAACAGAGTTAAACCATACTTTTGATTGAGCAGATCTGAACACTCTTTCTTTAGAAAATGCAACTGGACATTTGGAGCGCTAAGAGCGTAGTAGTGGAAAAAGGAATATATTCAAATATAAACTACACAGAAGCATTCTGTGAAACTTCTTTCTGATCTGAGCATTCAGCTAACAGAGTTAAACCATACTTTTGATTGAGCAGTTTTGAAACACTCTGTCTGTAGAAAATGCAACTGGACATTCGTAGCGCTAAGTGGGTAATAGTGGAAAAAAGAATATATTCAAATAGAAACTACACAGAAGCATTGTATGAAAATACTTTCTGTTCTGTCCATTCAACTAACAGAGTTGAACCTGACTTTTGATTGAGCCGTTCTGAAACACTCTTTCTGTAGAAACTGCAATTGGACATTCTGAGCGCTAAGAGGCCTATATTGGGAAAAAGAATGTCTACAAATAAAAACTACACAGAAGAATTGTGTGAAACTTCTTTCTGTTCTGTTTGTTCAACTACAAGAGTTGAACCTTAGTTTTGATTGAGCCGTTCTGAAACACTCTTTGTGTAGAAAATGCAAGTGGAGATTCGGAGCGCTAAGAGGGTAATAGTGGAAAAAGGAATGTCTCAAAATATAAACTACACAGAATCATCCTGTGAAACTTCTTTCTAATCTGTGCATTCAGCTAACAGGGTTAAACCATACTTTTGATTGAGCAGATCTGAACACTCTTTCTGTAGAAAATGCAGCTGGACATTTGGAGCGCTAAGAGAGTAGTAGTGGAAAAAGGAATATATTCAAATATAAACTACACAGAAGCATTCTGTGAAACTTCTTTCTGATCTGAGCATTCAGCTAACAGAGTTAAACCATACTTTTGATTGAGCAGTTTTGAAACACTCTGTCTGTAGAAAATGCAGCTGGACATTCGTAGCGCTAAGTGGGTAATAGTGGAAAAAAGAATATGTTCAAATATAAACTACACAGAAGCATTGTATGAAACTTCATTCTGTTCTGTGCATTCAACTAACAGATTTGAACCTTACTTTTGATTGAGCCGTTCTGAAACACTCTTTCTGTAGAAACTGCAATTGGACATTCTGAGCGCTAAGAGGCCTATATTGGGAAAAAGAATGTCTACAAATAAAAACTACACAGAAGAATTGTGTGAAACTTCTTTCTGTTCTGTTTGTTCAACTAAAAGAGTTGAACCTTAGTTTTGATTGAGCCGTTCTGAAACACTCTTTCTGTAGAAAATGCAAGTGGAGATTCGGAGCGCTAAGATGGTAATAGTGGAAAAAATAATGTCTCCAAATATAAACTACACAGAATCATTCTGTGAAACTTCTTTCTGATCTGTGCATTCAGCTAACAGAGTTAAACCATACTTTTGATTGAGCAGATCTGAACACTCTTTCTGTAGAAAATGCAACTGGACATTTGGAGCGCTAAGAGAGTACTAGTGGAAAAAGGAATATATTCAAATATAAACTACACAGAAGCATTCTGTGAAACTTCTTTCTGATCTGAGCATTCAGCTAACAGAGTTAAACCATACTTTTGATTGAGCAGTTTTGAAACACTCTGTTTGTAGAAAATGCAACTGGACCTTCGTAGCGCTAAGTGGGTAATAGTGGAAAAAAGAATATGTTCAAATATAAACTACACAGAAGCATTGTATGAAACTTCTTTCTGTTCTGTGCATTCAACTAACAGAGTTGAACCTTACTTTTGATTGAGCCTTTCTGAAACACTCTTTCTGTAGAAACTGCAATTGGACATTCTGAGCGCTAAGAGGCTTCTATTGGGAAAAATAATATCTTCAAATAAAAACTACACAGAAGCATTGTGTGAAACTTATTTCTGATATGTTCATTAAGCTAAAGGAGTTAAACCATACTTTTGATTGCGCAGTTCTGAACACACTTTCTGTATAAAATGCAAGTGGACATTCGGAGCGCTAAGAGGTTAATAGTGGAAAAAGGAATATATTCAAATATAAACTACACAGTAGCATTCTGTGAAAATCCTTTCTGTTCTGTGCATTCAACTAACAGAGTTGAACCTTACTTTTGATTGAGCCGTTCTGAAACACTCTTTCGGTAGAAACTGCAATTGGACATGCTAAGCGCTAAGAGGCCTACATTGGGAAAAAGAATATCTTCAAATAAAAACTACACAGATGCATTCTGTGAAACATATTTCTGATCTGTAAATTCAGTTAACAGAGATAAAACATATTTTTGATTGAGCAGTTATGAAACACTCTTTTTGTAGAAAATGCAAGTGGAGATTCGTAGCGCTAAGAGGGTAATAGTGGAAAAAGGAATGTCTTCAAAAATAAACTACACAGAATCATTCGGTGAAACTTTTTTCTGATCTGTGCATTCAGCTAACAGAGTTAAACCATACTTTTGATTGAGCAGATCTGAACACTCTTTCTTTAGAAAATGCAACTGGACATTTGGAGCGCTAAGAGCGTAGTAGTGGAAAAAGGAATATATTCAAATATAAACTACACAGAAGCATTCTGTGAAACTTCTTTCTGATCTGAGCATTCAGCTAACAGAGTTAAACCATACTTTTGATTGAGCAGTTTTGAAACACTCTGTCTGTAGAAAATGCAACTGGACATTCGTAGCGCTAAGTGGGTAATAGTGGAAAAAAAATATGTTCAAATAGAAACTACACAGAAGCATTGTATGAAACTTCTTTCTGTTCTGTCCATTCAACTAACAGAGTTGAACCTTACTTTTGATTGAGCCTTTCTGAAACACTCTTTCTGTAGAAACTGCAATTGGACATTCTGAGCGCTAAGAGGCCTATATTGGGAAAAATAATATCTTCAAATAAAAACTACACAGAAGCATTGTGTGAAACTTATTTCTGATATGTTCATTAAGCTAACAGAGTTAAACCATACTTTTGATTGCGCAGTTCTGAACACTCTTTCTGTAGAAAATGCAAGTGGACATTCGGAGCGCTAAGAGGGTAATAGTGGAAAAAGGAATATATTCAAATATAAACTACACAGTAGCATTCTGTGAAAATTCTCTCTGTTCTGTGCATTCAACTAACAGAGTTGAACCTTACTTTTGATTGAGCCGTTCTGAAACACTCTTTCTGTAGAAACTGCAATTGGACATGCTAAGCGCTAAGAGGCCTACATTGGGAAAAAGAATATCTTCAAATAAAAACTACACAGATGCATTCTGTGAAACTTATTTCTGATCTGTAAATTCAGCTAACAGAGATAAAACATATTTTTGATTGAGCAGTTATGAAACACTCTTTTTGTAGAAAATGCAAGTGGAGATTCGGAGCGCTAAGAGGGTAATAGTGGAAAAAGGAATGTCTTCAAATATAAACTACACAGAATGATTCAGTGAAACTTCCTTCTGATCTGTGCATTCAGCTAACAGAGTTAAACCATACTTTTGATTGAGCAGATCTGAACACTCTTTCTGTAGAAAATGCAACTGGACATTTGGAGCGCTAAGAGCGTAGTAGTGGAAAAAGGAATATATTCAAATATAAACTACACAGAAGCATTCTGTGAATCTTCTTTCTGATCTGAGCATTCAGCTAACAGAGTTAAACCATACTTTTGATTGAGCAGTTTTGAAACACTCTGTCTGTAGAAAATGCAACTGGACATTCGTAGCGCTAAGTGGGTAACAGTGGAAAAAAGAATATGTTCAAATATAAACTACACAGAAGCGTTGTATGAAACTTCTTTCTGTTCTGTGCATTCAACTAACAGAGTTGAACCTTACTTTTGATTGAGCCGTTCTGAAACACTCTTTCTGTAGAAACTGCAATTGGACATTCTGAGCGCTAAGAGGCCTATATTGGGAAAAAGAATGTCCACAAATAAAAACTACACAGAAGAATTGTGTGAAACTTCTTTCTGTTCTGTTTGTTCAACTAAAAGATTTGAACCTTAGTTTTCATTGAGCCGTTCTGAAACACTCTTTCTGTAGAAAATGCAAGTGGAGATTCGGAGCGCTAAGAGGGTAATAGTGGAAAAAGGAATGTCTCCAAATATAAACTACACAGAATCATTCGGTGAAACTTCTTTCTGATCTGTGCATTCAGCTAACAGAGTTAAACCATACTTTTGATTGAGCAGATCTGAACACTCTTTCTGTAGAAAATGCAACTGGACATTTGGAGCGCTAAGAGAGTACTAGTGGAAAAAGGAATATATTCAAATATAAACTACACAGAAGCATTCTGTGAAACTTCTTTCTGATCTGAGCATTCAGCTAACAGAGTTAAACCATACTTTTGATTGCACAGTTCTGAACACTCTTTCTGTAGAAAATGCAAGTGGACATTCGGAGTGCTAAGAGGGTAATAGTGGAAAAAGGAGTATATTCAAATATAAACTACACAATAGCATTCTGTGAAAATTCTTTCTGTTCTGTGCATTCAACTAACAGAGTTGAACCTTACTTTTGATTGAGCCGTTCTGAAACACTCTTTCTGTAATAACTTCAATTGGACATTCTGAGCGCTAAGAGGCCTATATTGGGAAAAAGAATGTCTACAAATAAAAACTACACAGAAGAATAGTGTGAAACTTTTTTCTGTTCTGTTTGTTCAACTAAAAGAGTTGAACCTTACTTTTGATTGAGCCGTTCTGAAACACTCTTTCTGTAGAAACTGCAATTGGACATGCTAAGAGCTAAGAGGCCTACATTGGGAAAAAGAATATCTTCAAATAAAAACTACACAGATGCATTCTGTGAAACTTATTTCTGATCTGTAAATTCAGTTAACAGAGATAAAACATATTTTTGATTGAGCAGTTATGAAACACTCTTTTTGTAGAAAATGCAAGTGGAGATTCGGAGCGCTAAGGGGGTAATAGTGGAAAAAGGAATGTCTTCAAATATAAACTACACAGAATCATTCGGTGAAACTTCCTTCTGATCTGTGCATTCAGCTAACAGAGTTAAATCATACTTTTGATTGAGCAGATCTGAACATTCTTTCTGTAGAAAATGCAACTGGACATTTGGAGCGCTAAGAGCGTAGTAGTGGAAAAAGGAATATATTCAAATATAAACTACACAGAAGCATTCTGTGAAACTTCTTTCTGATCTGAGCATTCAGCTAACAGAGTTAAACCATACTTATGATTGAGCACTTTTGAAACACTCTGTCTGTAGAAAATGCAACTGGACATTCGTAGCGCTAAGTGGGTAATAGTGGAAAAAAGAATATGTTCAAATATAAACTACACAGAAGCATTGTATGAAACTTCTTTCTGTTCTGTGCATTCAACTAACAGAGTTGAACCTTACTTTTGATTGAGCCGCTCTGAAACACTCTTTCTGTAGAAACTGCAATTGGACATTCTGAGCGCTAAGAGGCCTATATTGGGAAAAAGAATGTCTACACATAAAAACTACAAAGAAGAATTGTGTGAAACTTTTTTCTGTTCTGTTTGTTCAACTAAAAGAGTTGAACCTTAGTTTTGATTGAGCCGTTCTGAAACACTCTTTGTGTAGAAAATGCAAGTGGAGATTCGGAGCGCTAAGGGGGTTATAGTGGAAAAAGGAATGTCTCCAAATATAAACTACACAGAATCATTCGGTGAAACTTCTTTCTGATCTGTGCATTCAGCTAACAGAGTTAAACCATACTTTTGATTGAGCAGATCTGAACACTCTTTCTGTAGAAAATGCAACTGGACATTTGGAGCGCTAAGAGAGTAGTAGTGGAAAAAGGAATATATTCAAATATAAACTACACAGAAGCATTCTGTGAAACTTCTTTCTGATCTGAGCATTCAGCTAACAGAGTTAAACCATACTTTTGATTGAGCAGTTTTGAAACACTCTGTCTGTAGAAAATGCAACTGGGCATTCGTAGCGCTCAGTGGGTAATAGTGGACAAAAGAATATGTTCAAATATAAACTACACAGAAGCATTGTATGAAACTTCTTTCTGTTCTGTGCATTCAACTAACAGAGTTGAACCTTACTTTTCATTGAGCCTTTCTGAAACACTCTTTCTGTAGAAACTGCAATTGGACATTCTGAGCGCTAAGAGGCCTCTATTGGGAAAAACAATATCTTCAAATAAAAACTACACAGAGGCATTGTGTGAAACTTATTTCTGATATGTTCATTAAGCTAACAGAGTTAAACCATACTTTTGATTGCACAGTTCTGAACACTCTTTCTGTAGAAAATGCAAGTGGACATTCGGAGCGCTAAGAGGGTAATAGTGGAAAAAGGAGTATATTCAAATATAAACTACACAATAGCATTCTGTGAAAATTCTTTCTGTTCTGTGCATTCAACTAAGAGAGTTGAACCTTACTTTTGATTGAGCCGTTCTGAAACACTCTTTCTGTAGAAACTGCAATTGGACATGCTAAGCGCTAAGAGGCCTACATTGGGAAAAAGAATATCTTCAAATTAAAACTACACAGATGCATTCTGTGAAACTTATTTCTGATCTGTAAATTCAGTTAACAGAGATAAAACATATTTTTGATTGAGCAGTTATGAAACACTCTTTTTGTAGAAAATGCAAGTGGAGATTCGGAGCGCTAAGAGGGTAATAGTGGAAAAAGGAATGTCTTCAAATATAAACTACACAGAATCATTCAGTGAAACATCCTTCTGATCTGTGCATTCAGCTAACAGAGTTAAACCATACTTTTGATTGAGCAGATCTGAACACTCTTTCTGTAGAAAATGCAACTGGACATTTGGAGCGCTAAGAGCGTAGTAGTGGAAGAAGGAATATATTCAAATATAAACTACACAGAAGCATTCTGTGAAACTTCTTTCTGATCTGAGCATTCACCTAACAGAGTTAAACCATACTTTTGATTGAGCAGTTTTGAAACACTCTGTCTGTAGAAAATGCAACTGGACATTCGTAGCGCTAAGTGGGTAATAGTGGAAAAAAGAATATGTTCAAATATAAACTACACAGAAGCATTGTATGAAACTTCTTTCTGTTCTGTGCATTCAACTAACAGAGTTGAACCTTACTTTCGATTGAGCCGTTCTGAAACACTCTTTCTGTAGAAACTGCAATTGGACATTCTGCGCGCTAGGAGGCCTATATTGGGAAAAAGAATGTCTACAAATAAAAACTACACACAAGAATTGTGTGAAACTACTTTCTGTTCTGTTTGTTCAACTAAAAGATTTGAACCTTAGTTTTGATTGAGCCGTTCTGAAACACTCTTTCTGTAGAAAATGCAAGTGGAGATTCGGAGCGCTAAGAGGGTAATAGTGGAAAAAGGAATGTCTCCAAATATAAACTACACAGAATCATTCTGTGAAACTTCTTTCTGATCTGTGCATTCAGCTAACAGAGTTAAACCATACTTTTGATTCAGCAGATCTGAACACTCTTTCTGTAGAAAATGCAACTGGACATTTGGAGCGCTAAGAGAGTAGTAGTGGAAAAAGGAATATATTCAAATATAAACTACACAGAAGCATTCTGTGAAACTTCTTTCTGATCTGAGCATTCAGCTAACAGAGTTAAACCATACTTTTGATTGAGCAGTTTGAAACACTCTGTCTGTAGAAAATGCAACTGGACATTCGTAGCGCTATGTGGGTAATAGTGGAAAAAAGAATATGTTCAAATATAAACTACACAGAAGCATTGTATGAAACTTCTTTCTGTTCTGTTCATTCAACTAACAGAGTTGAACCTTACTTTTGATTGAGCCTTTCTGAAACACTCTTTCTGTAGAAACTGCAATTGGACATTCTGAGCGCTAAGAGGCCTATATTGGGAAAAATAATATCTTCAAATAAAAACTACACAGAAGCATTGTGTGAAACTTATTTCTGATACGTTCATTAAGCTAACAGAGTTAAACCATACTTTTGATTGCGCATTTCTGAACACTCTTTCTGTAGAAAATGCAAGTGGACATTCGGAGCGCTAAGAGGGTAATAGTGGAAAAAGGAATATATTCAAATATAAACTACACAGTAGCATTCTGTGAAAATTCTTTCTGTTCTGTGCATTCAACTAACAGAGTTGAACCTTACTTTTGATTGAGCCGTTCTGAAACACTCTTGCTGTAGAAACTGCAATTGGACATGCTAAGCGCTAAGAGGCCTACATTGGGAAAAAGAATATCTTCAAATAAAAACTACACAGATGCATTCTGTGAAACTTATTTCTGATCTGTAAATTCAGCTAACAGAGATAAAACATATTTTTGTTTGAGCAGTTATGAAACACTCTTTTTGTAGAAAATGCAAGTGGAGATTCGGAGCGCTAAGAGGGTAATAGTGGAAAAAGGAATGTCTTCAAATATAAACTACACAGAATAATTCAGTGAAACTTCCTTCTGATCTGTGCATTCAGCTAACAGAGTTAAACCATACTTTTGATTGAGCAGATCTGAACACTCTTTCTGTAGAAAATGCAACTGGACATTTGGAGCGCTAAGAGCGTAGTAGTGGAAAAAGGAATATATTCAAATATAAACTACACAGAAGCATTCTGTGAAACTTCTTTCTGATCTGAGCATTCAGCTAACAGAGTTAAACCATACTTTTGATTGAGCAGTTTTGAAACACTCTGTCTGTAGAAAATGCAACTGGACATTCGTAGCGCTAAATGGGTAACAGTGGAAAAAAGAATATGTTCAAATATAAACTACACAGAAGCATTGTATGAAACTTCTTTCTGTTCTGTGCATTCAACTAACTGAGTTGAACCTTACTTTTGATTGAGCCGTTCTGAAACACTCTTTCTGTAGAAACTGCAATTGGACATTCTGAGCGCTAAGAGGCCTATATTGGGAAAAAGAATGTCCACAAATAAAAACTACACAGAAGAATTGTGTGAAACTTCTTTCTGTTCTGTTTGTTCAACTAAAAGATTTGAACCTTAGTTTTGATTGAGCCGTTCTGAAACACTCTTTCTGTAGAAAATGCAAGTGGAGATTCGGAGCGCTAAGAGGGTAATAGTGGAAAAAGGAATGTCTCCAAATATAAACTACACAGAATCATTCGGTGAAACTTCTTTCTGATCTGTGCATTCAGCTAACAGAGTTAAACCATACTTTTGATTGAGCAGATCTGAACACTCTTTCTGTAGAAAATGCAACTGGACATTTGGAGCGCTAAGAGAGTACTAGTGGAAAAAGGAATATATTCAAATATAAACTACACAGAAGCATTCTGTGAAACTTCTTTCTGATCTGAGCATTCAGCTAACAGAGTTAAACCATACTTTTGATTGAGCAGTTTTGAAACACTCTGTCTGTAGAAAATGCAACTGGACCTTCGTAGCGCTAAGTGGGTAATAGTGGAAAAAAGAATATGTTCAAATATAAACTACACAGAAGCATTGTATGAAACTTCTTTCTGTTCTGTGCATTCAACTAACAGAGTTGAACCTTACTTTTGATTGAGCCTTTCTGAAACACTCTTTCTGTAGAAACTGCAATTGGACATTCTGAGCGCTAAGAGGCCCCTATTGGGAAAAATAATTTCTTCAAATAAAAACTACACAGAAGCATTGTGTGAAACTTATTTCTGATATGTTCATTAAGCTAACAGAGTTAAACCATACTTTTGATTGCGCAGTTCTGAACACTCTTTCTGTAGAAAATGCAAGTGGACATTCGGAGCGCTAAGAGGGTAATAGTGGAAAAAGGAATATATTCAAATATAAACTAGACAGTAGCATTCTGTGAAAATTCTTTCTGTTCTGTGCATTCAACTAAAAGAGTTGAACCTTACTTTTGATTGAGCCGTTCTGAAACACTCTTTCTGTAGAAACTGCAATTGGACATGCTAAGCGCTAAGAGGCCTACATTGGGAAAAAGAATATCTTCAAATAAAAACTACACAGATGCATTCTGTGAAACTTATTTCTGATCTGTAAATTCAGTTAACAGAGATAAAACATATTTTTGATTGAGCAGTTATGAAACACTCTTTTTGTAGAAAATGCAAGTGGAGATTCGGAGCGCTAAGAGGGTAATAGTGGAAAAAGGAATGTCTTCAAATATAAACTACACAGAATCATTCTGTGAAACTTCTTTCTGATCTGTGCATTCAGCTAACAGAGTTAAACCATACTTTTGATTGAGCAGATCTGAACACTCTTTCTGTAGAAAATGCAACTGGACATTTGGAGCGCTAAGAGCGTAGTAGTGGAAAAAGGAATATATTAAAATATAAACTACACAGAAGCATTCTGTGAAACTTCTTTCTGATCTGAGCATTCAGCTAACAGAGTTAAACCATACTTTTGATTGAGCAGTTTTGAAACACTCTGTCTGTAGAAAATGCAACTGGACATTCGTAGCGCTAAGTGGGTAATAGTGGAAAAAAGATTATGTTCAAATAGAAACTACACAGAAGCATTGTATGAAACTTCTTTCTGTTCTGTGCATTCAACTAACAGAGTTGAACCTTACTTTTGATTGAGCCGTTCTGAAACACTCTTGCTGTAGAAACTGCAATTGGACATTCTGAGCGCTAAGAGGCCTATATTGGGAAAAAGAATGTCTACAAATAAAAACTACACAGAAGAATTGTGTGAAACTTCTTTCTGTTCTGTTTGTTCAACTAAAAGAGTTGAACCTTAGTTTTGATTGAGCCGTTCTGAAACACTCTTTCTGTAGAAAATGCAAGAGGAGATTCGGAGCGCTAAGAGGGTAATAGTGGAAAAAATAATGTCTCCAAATATAAAATACACAGAATCATTCTGTGAAACTTCTTTCTGATCTGTGCATTCAGCTAACAGAGTTAAACCATACTTTTGATTGAGCAGATCTGAACACTCTTTCTGTAGAAAATGCAACTGGACATTTGGAGCGCTAAGAGAGTAGTAGTGGAAAAAGGAATATATTCAAATATAAACTACACAGAAGCATTCTGTGAAACTTCTTTCTGATCTGAGCATTCAGCTAACAGAGTTAAACCATACTTTTGATTGAGCAGTTTTGAAACACTCTGTCTGTAGAAAATGCAACTGGACATTCGTAGCGCTAAGTGGGTAATAGTGGAAAAAAGAATATGTTCAAATATAAACTACACAGAAGCATTGTATGAAACTTCTTTCTGTTCTTTGCATTCAACTAACAGAGTTGAACCTTACTTTTGATTGAGCCTTTCTGAAACACTCTTTCTGTAGAAACTGCAATTGGACATTCTGAGCGCTAAGAGGCCTCTATTGCGAAAAATAATATCTTCAAATAAAAACTACACAGAAGCATTGTGTGAAACTTATTTCTGATATGTTCATTAAGCTAAAGGAGTTAAACCATACTTTTGATTGCGCAGTTCTGAACACACTTTCTGTATAAAATGCAAGTGGACATTCGGAGCGCTAAGAGGGTAATAGTGGAAAAAGGAATATATTCAAATATAAACTACACAGTAGCATTCTGTGAAAATTCTTTCTGTTCTGTGCATTCAACTAACAGAGTTGAACCTTACTTTTGATTGAGCCTTTCTGAAACACTCTTTCTGCAGAAACTGCAATTGGACATTCTGAGCGCTAAGAGGCCTCTATTGGGAAAAATAATATCTTCAAATAAAAACTACACAGAAGCATTGTGTGAAACTTATTTCTGATATGTTCATTAAGCTAACAGAGTTAAACCATACTTTTGATTGCACAGTTCTGAACACTCTTTCTGTAGAAAATGCAAGTGGACATTCGGAGTGCTAAGAGGGTAATAGTGGAAAAAGGAGTATATTCAAATATAAACTACACAATAGCATTCTGTGAAAATTCTTTCTGTTCTGTGCATTCAACTAACAGAGTTGAACCTTACTTTTTATTGAGCCGTTCTGAAACACTCTTTCTGTAATAACTTCAATTGGACATTCTGAGCGCTAAGAGGCCTATATTGGGAAAAAGAATGTCTACAAATAAAAACTACACAGAAGAATAGTGTGAAACTTTTTTCTGTTCTGTTTGTTCAACTAAAAGAGTTGAACCTTACTTTTGATTGAGCCGTTCTGAAACACTCTTTCTGTAGAAACTGCAATTGGACATGCTAAGAGCTAAGAGGCCTACATTGGGAAAAAGAATATCTTCAAATAAAAACTACACAGATGCATTCTGTGAAACTTATTTCTGATCTGTAAATTCAGTTAACAGAGATAAAACATATTTTTGATTGAGCAGTTATGAAACACTCTTTTTGTAGAAAATGCAAGTGGAGATTCGGAGCGCTAAGGGGGTAATAGTGGAAAAAGGAATGTCTTCAAATATAAACTACACAGAATCATTCGGTGAAACTTCCTTCTGATCTGTGCATTCAGCTAACAGAGTTAAATCATACTTTTGATTGAGCAGATCTGAACACTCTTTCTGTAGAAAATGCAACTGGACATTTGGAGCGCTAAGAGCGTAGTAGTGGAAAAAGGAATATATTCAAATATAAACTACACAGAAGCATTCTGTGAAACTTCTTTCTGATCTGAGCATTCAGCTAACAGAGTTAAACCATACTTATGATTGAGCAGTTTTGAAACACTCTGTCTGTAGAAAATGCAACTGGACATTCGTAGCGCTAAGTGGGTAATAGTGGAAAAAAGAATATGTTCAAATATAAACTACACAGAAGCATTGTATGAAACTTCTTTCTGTTCTGTGCATTCAACTAACAGAGTTGAACCTTACTTTTGATTGAGCCGTTCTGAAACACTCTTTCTGTAGAAACTGCAATTGGACATTCTGAGCGCTAAGAGGCCTATATTGGGAAAAAGAATGTCTACACATAAAAACTACACAGAAGAATTGTGTGAAACTATTTTCTGTTCTGTTTGTTCAACTAAAAGAGTTGAACCTTAGTTTTGATTGAGCCGTTCTGAAACACTCTTTGTGTAGAAAATGCAAGTGGAGATTCGGAGCGCTAAGAGGGTAATAGTGGAAAAAGGAATGTCTCCAAATATAAACTACACAGAATCATTCGGTGAAACTTCTTTCTGATCTGTGCATTCAGCTAACAGAGTTAAACCATACTTTTGATTGAGCAGATCTGAACACTCTTTCTGTAGAAAATGCAACTGGACATTTGGAGCGCTAAGAGAGTAGTAGTGGAAAAAGGAATATATTCAAATATAAACTACACAGAAGCATTCTGTGAAACTTCTTTCTGATCTGAGCATTCAGCTAACAGAGTTAAACCATACTTTTGATTGAGCAGTTTTGAAACACTCTGTCTGTAGAAAATGCAACTGGACATTCGTAGCGCTAAGTGGGTAATAGTGGACAAAAGAATATGTTCAAATATAAACTACACAGAAGCATTGTATGAAACTTCTTTCTGTTCTGTGCATTCAACTAACAGAGTTGAACCTTACTTTTCATTGAGCCTTTCTGAAACACTCTTTCTGTAGAAACTGCAATTGGACATTCTGAGCGCTAAGAGGCCTCTATTGGGAAAAACAATATCTTCAAATAAAAACTACACAGAGGCATTGTGTGAAACTTATTTCTGATATGTTCATTAAGCTAACAGAGTTAAACCATACTTTTGATTGCACAGTTCTGAACACTCTTTCTGTAGAAAATGCAAGTGGACATTCGGAGGGCTAAGAGGGTAATAGTGGAAAAAGGAGTATATTCAAATATAAACTACACAATAGCATTCTGTGAAAATTCTTACTGTTCTGTGCATTCAACTAACAGAGTTGAACCTTACTTTTGATTGAGCCGTTCTGAAACACTCTTTCTGTAGAAACTGCAATTGGACATGCTAAGCGCTAAGAGGCCTACATTGGGAAAAAGAATATCTTCAAATAAAAACTACACAGATGCATTCTGTGAAACTTATTTCTGATCTGTAAATTCAGTTAACACAGATAAAACATATTTTTGATTGAGCAGTTATGAAACACTCTTTTTGTAGAAAATGCAAGTGGAGATTCGGAGCGCTAAGAGGGTAATAGTGGAAAAAGGAATGTCTTCAAATATAAACTACACAGAATCATTCGGTGAAACTTCCTTCTGATCTGTGCATTCAGCTAACAGAGTTAAACCATACTTTTGATTGAGCAGATCTGAACACTCTTTCTGTAGAAAATGCAACTGGACATTTGGAGCGCTAAGAGCGTAGTAGTGGAAAAAGGAATATATTGAAATATAAACTACACAGAAGCATTCTGTGAAACTTCATTCGGATCTGAGCATTCAGCTAACAGAGTTAAACCATACTTTTGATTGAGCAGTTTTGAAACACTCTGTCTGTAGAAAATGCTACTGGACATTCGTAGCGCTAAGTGGGTAATAGTGGAAAAAAGAATATGTTCAAATATAAACTACACAGAAGCATTGTATGAAACTTCTTTCTGTTCTGTGCATTCAACTAACAGAGTTGAACCTTACTTTTGATTGAGCCGTTCTGAAACACTCTTTCTGTAGAAACTGCAATTGGACATTCTGAGCGCCAAGCGGCCTATATTGGGAAAAAGAATGTCTACAAATAAAAACTACACAGAAGAATTTTGTGAAACTTCTTTCTGTTCTGTTTGTTCAACTAAAAGAGTTGAACCTTAGTTTTGATTGAGCCGTTCTGAAACACTCTTTCTGTAGAAAATGGAAGTGGAGATTCGGAGCGCTAAGAGGGTAATAGTGGAAAAAGGAATGTCTCCAAATATAAACTACACAGAATCATTCAGTGAAACTTCTTTCTGATCTGTGCATTCAGCTAACAGAGTTAAACCATACTTTTGATTGAGCAGATCTGAACACTCTTTCTGTAGAAAATGCAACTGGACATTTGGAGCACTAAGAGAGTAGTAGTCGAAAAAGGAATATATTCAAAGATAAACTACACAGAAGCATTCTGTGAAACTTCTTTCTGATCTGAGCATTCAGCTAACAGAGTTAAACCATACTTTTGATTGAGCAGTTTTGAAACACTCCGTCTGTAGAAAATGCAACTGGACATTCGTAGCGCTAAGTGGGTAGTAGTGGAAAAAAGAATATGTTCAAATATAAACTACACAGAAGCATTGTATGAAACTTCTTTCTGTTCTGTGCATTCAACTAACAGAGTTGAACCTTACATTTGATTGAGCCTTTCTGAAACACTCTTTCTGTAGAAACTGCAATTGGACATTCTGAGCGCTAAGAGGCCTCTATTGGGAAAAATAATATCTTCAAATAAAAACTACACAGAAGCATTGTGTGAAACTTATTTCTGATATGTTCATTAAGCTAACAGAGTTAAACCATACTTTTGATTGCGCAGTTCTGAACACTCTTTCTGTAGAAAATGCAAGTGGACATTCGGAGCGCTAAGAGGGTAATAGTGGAAAAAGGAATATATTCAAATATAAACTACACAGTAGCATTCTGTGAAAATTCTTTCTGTTCTGTGCATTCAACTAAAAGTGTTGAACCTTACTTTTGATTGAGCCGTTCTGAAACACTCTTTCTGTAGAAACTGCAATTGGACATGCTAAGCGCTAAGAGGCCTACATTGGGAAAAAGAATATCTTCAAATAAAAACTACACAGATGCATTCTGTGAAACATATTTCTGATCTGTAAATTCAGTTAACAGAGATAAAACATATTTTTGATTGAGCAGTTATGAAACACTCTTTTTGTAGAAAATGCAAGTGGAGATTCGGAGCGCTAAGAGGGTAATAGTGGAAAAAGGAATGTCTTCAAATATAAACTACACAGAATCATTCTGTGAAACTTCTTTCTGATCTGTGCATTCAGCTAACAGAGTTAAACCATACTTTTGATTGAGCAGATCTGAACACTCTTTCTGTAGAAAATGCAACTGGACATTTGGAGCGCTAAGAGCGTAGTAGTGGAAAAAGGAATATATTAAAATATAAACTACACAGAAGCATTCTGTGAAACTTCTTTCTGATCTGAGCATTCAGCTAACAGAGTTAAACCATACTTTTGATTGAGCAGTTTTGAAACACTCTGTCTGTAGAAAATGCAACTGGACATTCGTAGCGCTAAGTGGGTAATAGTGGAAAAAAAATTATGTTCAAATAGAAACTACACAGAAGCATTGTATGCAACTTCTTTCTGTTCTGTGCATTCAACTAACAGAGTTGAACCTTACTTTTGATTGAGCCGTTCTGAAACACTCTTGCTGTAGAAACTGCAATTGGACATTCTGAGCGCTAAGAGGCCTATATTGGGAAAAAGAATGTCTACAAATAAAAACTACACAGAAGAATTGTGTGAAACTTCTTTCTGTTCTGTTTGTTCAACTAAAAGAGTTGAACCTTAGTTTTGATTGAGCCGTTCTGAAACACTCTTTCTGTAGAAAATGCAAGTGGAGATTCGGAGCGCTAAGAGGGTAATAGTGGAAAAAATAATGTCTCCAAATATAAAATACACAGAATCATTCTGTGAAACTTCTTTCTGATCTGTGCATTCAGCTAACAGAGTTAAACCATACTTTTGATTGAGCAGATCTGAACACTCTTTCTGTAGAAAATGCAACTGGACATTTGGAGCGCTAAGAGAGTAGTAGTGGAAAAAGGAATATATTCAAATATAAACTACACAGAAGCATTCTGTGAAACTTCTTTCTGATCTGAGCATTCAGCTAACAGAGTTAAACCATACTTTTGATTGAGCAGTTTTGAAACACTCTGTCTGTAGAAAATGCAACTGGACATTCGTAGCGCTAAGTGGGTAATAGTGGAAAAAAGAATATGTTCAAATATAAACTACACAGAAGCATTGTATGAAACTTCTTTCTGTTCTGTGCATTCAACTAACAGAGTTGAACCTTACTTTTGATTGAGCCTTTCTGAAACACTCTTTCTGTAGAAACTGCAATTGGACATTCTGAGCGCTAAGAGGCCTCTATTGCGAAAAATAATATCTTCAAATAAAAACTACACAGAAGCATTGTGTGAAACTTATTTCTGATATGTTCATTAAGCTAAAGGAGTTAAACCATACTTTTGATTGCGCTGTTCTGAACACACTTTCTGTATAAAATGCAAGTGGACATTTGGAGCGCTAAGAGGGTAATAGTGGAAAAAGGAATATATTCAAATATAAACTACACAGTAGCATTCTGTGAAAATTCTTTCTGTTCTGTGCATTCAACTAACAGAGTTGAACCTTACTTTTGATTGAGCCTTTCTGAAACACTCTTTCTGCAGAAACTGCAATTGGACATTCTGAGCGCTAAGAGGCCTCTATTGGGAAAAATAATATCTTCAAATAAAAACTACACAGAAGCATTGTGTGAAACTTATTTCTGATATGTTCATTAAGCTAACAGAGTTAAACCATACTTTTGATTGCACAGTTCTGAACACTCTTTCTGTAGAAAATGCAAGTGGACATTCGGAGTGCTAAGAGGGTAATAGTGGAAAAAGGAGTATATTCAAATATAAACTACACAATAGCATTCTGTGAAAATTCTTTCTGTTCTGTGCATTCAACTAACAGAGTTGAACCTTACTTTTTATTGAGCCGTTCTGAAACACTCTTTCTGTAGAAACTTCAATTGGACATTCTGAGCGCTAAGAGGCCTATATTGGGAAAAAGAATGTCTACAAATAAAAACTACACAGAAGAATAGTGTGAAACTTTTTTCTGTTCTGTTTGTTCAACTAAAAGAGTTGAACCTTACTTTTGATTGAGCCGTTCTGAAACACTCTTTCTGTAGAAACTGCAATTGGACATGCTAAGCGCTAAGAGGCCTACATTGGGAAAAAGAATATCTTCAAATAAAAACTACACAGATGCATTCTGTGAAACTTATTTCTGATCTGTAAATTCAGTTAACAGAGATAAAACATATTTTTGATTGAGCAGTTATGAAACACTCTTTTTGTAGAAAATGCAAGTGGAGATTCGGAGCGCTAAGGGGGTAATAGTGGAAAAAGGAATGTCTTCAAATATAAACTACACAGAATCATTCGGTGAAACTTCCTTCTGATCTGTGCATTCAGCTAACAGAGTTAAATCATACTTTTGATTGAGCAGATCTGAACACTCTTTCTGTAGAAAATGCAACTGGACATTTGGAGCGCTAAGAGCGTAGTAGTGGAAAAAGGAATATATTCAAATATAAACTACACAGAAGCATTCTGTGAAACTTCTTTCTGATCTGAGCATTCAGCTAACAGAGTTAAACCATACTTTTGATTGAGCAGTTTTGAAACACTCTGTCTGTAGAAAATGCAACTGGACATTCGTAGCGCTAAGTGGGTAATAATGGAAAAAAGAATATGTTCAAATATAAACTACACAGAAGCATTGTATGAAACTTCTTTCTGTTCTGTGCATTCAACTAACAGAGTTAAAGCTTACTTTTGATTGAGCCTTTCTGAAACACTCTTTCTGTAGAAACTGCAATTGGACATTCTGAGCGCTAAGAGGCCTATATTGGGAAAAATAATATCTTCAAATAAAAACTACACAGAAGCATTGTGTGAAACTTATTTCTGATATGCTCATTAAGCTAACAGAGTTAAACCATACTTTTGATTGCGCAGTTCTGAACAATCTTTCTGTAGAAAATGCAAGTGGACATTCGGAGCGCTAAGAGGGTAATAGTGGAAAAAGGAATATATTCAAATATAAACTACACAGTAGCATTCTGTGAAAATTCTTTCTGTTCTGTGCATTCAACTAACAGAGTTGAACCTTACTTTTGATTGAGCCGTTCTGAAACACTCTTTCTGTAGAAACTGCAATTGGACATGCTAAGCGCTAAGAGGCCTATATTGGGAAAAAGAATATCTTCAAATAAAAACTACACAGATGCATTCTGTGTAACTTATTTCTGATCTGTAAATTCAGTTAACAGAGATAAAACATATTTTTGATTGAGCAGTTATGAAACACTCTTTTTGTAGAAAATGCAAGTGGAGATTCGGAGCGCTAAGTGGGTAATAGTGGAAAAAGGAATGTCTTCAAATATAAACTACACAGAATCATTCGGTGAAACTTCTTTCTGATCTGTGCATTCAGCTAACAGAGTTAAACCATACTTTTGATTGAGCAGATCTGAACACTCTTTCTGTAGAAAATGCAACTGGACATTTGGAGCGCTAAGAGCGTAGTAGTGGAAAAAGGAATATATTCAAATATAAACTACACAGAAGCATTCTGTGAAACTTCTTTCTGATCTGAGCATTCAGCTAACAGAGTAAAACCATACTTTTGATTGAGCAGTTTTGAAACACTCTGTCTGTAGAAAATGCAACTGGACATTCGTAGCGCTAAGTGGGTAATAGTGGAAAAAAGAATATGTTCAAATATAAACTACACAGAAGCATTGTATGAAACTTCTTTCTGTTCTGTGCATTCAACTAACAGAGTTGAACCTTACTTTTGATTGAGCCGTTTTGAAACACTCTTTCTGTAGAAACTGCAATTGGACATTCTGAGCGCTAAGAGGCCTATATTGGGAAAAAGAATGTCTACAAATAAAAACTTCACAGAAGAATTGTGTGAAACTTCTTTCTGTTCTGTTTGTTCAACTAAAAGAGTTGAACCTTAGTTTTGATTGAGCCGTTCTGAAACACTCTTTCTGTAGAAAATGCAAGTGGAGATTCGGAGCGCTAAGAGGGTAATAGTGGAAAAATGAATGTCTCCAAATATAAACTACACAGAATCATTCTGTGAAACTTCTTTCTGATCTGTGCATTCAGCTAACAGAGTTAAAACATACTTTTGATTGAGCAGATCTGAACACTCTTTCTGTAGAAAATGCAACTGGACATTTGGAGCGCTAAGAGAGTAGTAGTGGAAAAAGGAATATATTCAAATATAAACTACACAGAAGCATTCTGTGAAACTTCTTTCTGATCTGAGCATTCAGCTAACAGAGTTAAACCATACTTTTGATTGAGCAGTTTTGAAACACTCTGTCTGTAGAAAATGCAACTGGACATTCGTAGCGCTAAGTGGGTAATAGTGGAAAAAAGAATATGTTCAAATATAAACTACACAGAAGCATTGTATGAAACATATTTCTGTTCTGTGCATTCAATTAACAGAGTTGAAACTTACTTTTGATTGAGCCTTTCTGAAACACTCTTTCTGTAGAAACTGCAATTGGACATTCTGAGCGCTAAGAGGCCTCTATTGGGAAAAATAATATCTTCAAATAAAAACTACACAGAAGCATTGTGTGAAACTTATTTCTGATATGTTCATTAAGCTAACAGAGTTAAACCATACTTTTGATTGCGCAGTTCTGAACACTCTTTCTGTAGAAAATGCAAGTGGACATTCGGAGCGCTAAGAGGGTAATAGTGGAAAAAGGAATATATTCAAATATAAACTACACAGTAGCATTCTGTGAAAATTCTTTCTGTTCTGTTCATTCAACTAACAGAGTTGAACCTTACTTTTGATTGAGCCGTTCTGAAACACTCTTTCTGTAGAAACTGCAATTGGACATGCTAAGCGCTAAGAGGCCTACATTGGGAAAAAGAATATCTTCAAATAAAAACTACACAGATGCATTCTGTGAAACTTATTTCTGACCTGTAAATTCAGTTAACAGAGATAAAACATATTTTTGATTGAGCAGTTATGAAACACTCTTTTTGTAGAAAATGCAAGTGGAGATTCGGAGCGCTAAGAGGTTAATAGTGGAAAAAGGAATGTCTTCAAATATAAACTACACAGAATCATTCGGTGAAACTTCTTTCTGATCTGTGCATTCAGCTAACAGATTTAAACCATACTTTTGATTGAGCAGATCTGAACACTCTTTCTGTAGAAAATGCAACTGGACATTTGGAGCGCTAAGAGAGTAGTAGTGGAAAAAGGAATATATTCAATTATAAACTACACAGAAGCATTCTGTGAAACTTCTTTCTGATCTGAGCATTCAGCTAACAGAGTTAAACCATACTTTTGATTGAGCAGTTTTGAAACACTCTGTCTGTAGAAAATGCAACTGGACATTCGTGGCGCTAAGTGGGTAATAATGGAAAAAAGAATATGTTCAAATATAAACTACACAGAAGCATTGTATGAAACTTCTTTCTGTTCTGTGCATTCAACTAACAGAGTTGAACATTACTTTTGATTGAGCCGTTCTGAAACACTCTTTCTGTAGAAACTGCAATTGGACATTCTGAGAGCTAAGAGGCCTATATTGGGAAAAAGAATGTCTACAAATAAAAACTACACAGAAGAATTGTGTGAAACTTCTTTCTGTTCTGTTTGTTCAACTAAAAGAGTTGAACCTTAGTTTTGATTGAGCCGTTCTGAAACACTATTTCTGTAGAAAATGCAAGTGGAGATTCGGTGCGCTAAGAGGGTAATAGTGGAAAAAGGAATGTCTCCAAATATAAACTACACAGAATCATTCTGTGAAACTTCTTTCTGATCTGTGCATTCAGCTAACAGAGTTAAACCATACTTTTGATTGAGCAGATCTGAACACTCTTTCTGTAGAAAATGCAACTGGACATTTGGAGCGCTAAGAGCGTAGTAGTGGAAAAAGGAATATATTCAAATATAAACTACACAGAAGCATTCTGTGAAACTTCTTTCTGATCTGAGAATTCAGCTAACAGAGTTAAACCATACTTTTGATTGAGCAGTTTTGAAACACTCTGTCTGTAGAAAATGCAACTGGACATTCGTAGCGCTAAGTGGGTAATAGTGGAAAAAAGAATATGTTCAAATATAAACTACACAGAAGAATTGTATGAAACATATTTCTGTTCTGTGCATTCAACTAACAGAGTTAAAGCTTACTTTTGATTGAGCCTTTCTGAAACACTCTTTCTGTAGAAACTGCAATTGGACATTCTGAGCGCTAAGAGGCCTATATTGGGAAAAATAATATCTTCAAATAAAAACTACACAGAAGCATTGTGTGAAACTTATTTCTGATATGCTCATTAAGCTAACAGAGTTAATCCATACTTTTGATTGCGCAGTTCTGAACACTCTTTCTGTAGAAAATGCAAGTGGACATTCGGAGAGCTAAGAGGGTAATAGTGGAAAAAGGAATATATTCAAATATAAACTACACAGTAGCATTCTGTGAAAATTCTTTCTGTTCTGTGCATTCAACTAACAGAGTTGAACCTTACTTTTGATTGAGCCGTTCTGAAACACTCTTTCTGTAGAAACTGCAATTGGACATGCTAAGCGCTAAGAGGCCTATATTGGGAAAAAGAATATCTTCAAATAAAAACTACACAGATGCATTCTGTGTAACTTATTTCTGATCTGTAAATTCAGTTAACAGAGATAAAACATATTTTTGATTGAGCAGTTATGAAACACTCTTTTTGTAGAAAATGCAAGTGGAGATTCGGAGCGCTAAGTGGGTACTAGTGGAAAAAGGAATGTATTCAAATATAAACTACACAGAATCATTCGGTGAAACTTCTTTCTGATCTGTGCATTCAGCTAACAGAGTTAAACCATACTTTTGATTGAGCAGATCTGAACACTCTTTCTGTAGAAAATGCAACTGGACATTTGGAGCGCTAATAGCGTAGTAGTGGAAAAAGGAATATATTCAAATATAAACTACACAGAAGTATTCTGTGAAACTTCTTTCTGATCTGAGCATTCAGCTAACAGAGTTAAACCATACTTTTGATTGAGCAGTTTTGAAACACTCTCTCTGTAGAAAATGCAACTGGACATTCGTAGCGCTAAGTGGGTAATAGTGGAAAAAAGAATATGTTCAAATATAAACTACACAGAAGCATTGTATGAAACTTCTTTCTGTTCTGTGCATTCAACTAACAGAGTTGAACCTTACTTTTGATTGAGCCTTTCTGAAACACTCTTTCTGTAGAAAATGCAATTGGACATTCTGAGCGCTAAGAGGCCTCTATTGGGAAAAATAATATCTTCAAATAAAAACTACACAGAAGCATTGTGTGAAACTTATTTCTGATATGCTCATTAAGCTAACAGAGTTAAACCATACTTTTGATTGCGCAGTTCTGAACACACTTTCTGTAGAAAATGCAAGTGGACATTCGGAGAGCTAAGAGGGTAATAGTGGAAAAAGGAATATATTCAAATATAAACTACACAGTAGCATTCTGTGAAAATTCTTTCTGTTCTGTGCATTCAACTAACAGAGTTGAAACTTACTTTTGATTGAGTGTTCTGAAACACTCTTTCTGTAGAAACTGCAATTGGACATGCTAAGCGCTAAGAGGCCTACATTGGGAAAAAGAATATCTTCAAATAAAAACTACACAGATGCATTCTGTGAAACTTATTTCTGATCTGTAAATTCAGTTAACAGAGATAAAACATATTTTTGATTGAGCAGTTATGAAACACTCTTTTTGTAGAAAATGCAAGTGGAGATTCGGAGCGCTAAGGGGGTAATAGTGGAAAAAGGAATATCCTCAAATATAAACTACACAGAATCATTCGGTGAAACTTCTTTCTGATCTGTGCATTCAGCTAACAGAGTTAAACCATACTTTTGATTGAGCAGATCTGAACACTCTTTCTGTAGAAAATGCAACTGGACATTTGGAGCGCTAAGAGCGTAGTAGTGGAAAAAGGAATATATTCAAATATAAACTACACAGAAGCATTCTGTGAAACTTCTTTCTGATCTGAGCATTCAGCTAACAGAGTTAAACCATACTTTTGATTGAGCAGTTTTGAAACACTCTGTCTGTAGAAAATGCAACTGGACATTCGTAGCGCTAAGTGGGTAATAGTGGAAAAAAGAATATGTTCAAATATAAACTACACAGAAACATTGTATGAAACTTCATTCTGTTCTGTGCATTCAACTAACAGAGTTGAACATTACTTTTGATTGAGCCGTTCTGAAACACTCTTTCTGTAGAAACTGCAATTGGACATTCTGAGAGCTAAGAGGCCTATATTGGGAAAAAGAATGTCTACAAATAAAAACTACACAGAAGAATTGTGTGAAACTTCTTCTGTTCTGTTTGTTCAACTAAAAGAGTTGAACCTTAGTTTTGATTGAGCCGTTCTGAAACACTATTTCTGTAGAAAATGCAAGTGGAGATTCGGTGCGCTAAGAGGGTAATAGTGGAAAAAGGAATGTCTACAAATATAAACTACACAGAATCATTCTGTGAAACTTCTTTCTGATCTGTGCATTCAGCTAACAGAGTTAAACCATACTTTTGATTGAGCAGATCTGAACACTCTTTCTGTAGAAAATGCAACTGGACATTTGGAGCGCTAAGAGCGTAGTAGTGGAAAAAGGAATATATTCAAATATAAACTACACAGAAGCATTCTGTGAAACTTCTTTCTGATCTGAGAATTCAGCTAACAGAGTTAAACCATACTTTTGATTGAGCAGTTTTGAAACACTCTGTCTGTAGAAAATGCAACTGGACATTCGTAGCGCTAAGTGGGTAATAGTGGAAAAAAGAATATGTTCAAATATAAACTACACAGAAGAATTGTATGAAACATATTTCTGTTCTGTGCATTCAACTAACAGAGTTAAACCTTACTTTTGATTGAGCCTTTCTGAAACACTCTTTCTGTAGAAACTGCAATTGGACATTCTGAGCGCTAAGAGGCCTATATTGGGAAAAATAATATCTTCAAATAAAAACTACACAGAAGCATTGTGTGAAACTTATTTCTGATATGCTCATTAAGCTAACAGAGTTAAACCATACTTTTGATTGCGCAGTTCTGAACACTCTTTCTGTAGAAAATGCAAGTGGACATTCGGAGCGCTAAGAGGGTAATAGTGGAAAAAGGAATATATTCAAATATAAACTACACAGTAGCATTCTGTGAAAATTCTTTCTGTTCTGTGCATTCAACTAACAGAGTTGAACCTTACTTTTGATTGAGCCGTTCTGAAACACTCTTTCTGTAGAAACTGCAATTGGACATGCTAAGCGCTAAGAGGCCTATATTGGGAAAAAGAATATCTTCAAATAAAAACTACACAGATGCATTCTGTGTAACTTATTTCTGATCTGTAAATTCAGTTAACAGAGATAAAACATATTTTTGATTGAGCAGTTATGAAACACTCTTTTTGTAGAAAATGCAAGTGGAGATTCGGAGCGCTAAGTGGGTAATAGTGGAAAAAGGAATGTATTCAAATATATACTACACAGAATCATTCGGTGAAACTTCTTTCTGATCTGTGCATTCAGCTAACAGAGTTAAACCATACTTTTGATTGAGCAGATCTGAACACTCTTTCTGTAGAAAATGCAACTGGACATTTGGAGCGCTAAGAGCGTAGTAGTGGAAAAAGGAATATATTCAAATATAAACTACACTGAAGCATTCTGTGAAACTTCTTTCTGATCTGAGCATTCAGCTAACAGAGTTAAACCATACTTTTTATTGAGCAGTTTGGAAACACTCTGTCTGTAGAAAATGCAACTGGACATTCGTAGCAGTAAGTGGGTAATAGTGGAAAAAAGAATATGTTCAAATATAATCTACACAGAAGCATTGTATGAAACATTATTCTGTTCTGTGCATTCAACTAACAGAGTTGAACCTTACTTTTGATTGAGCCGTTCTGAAACACTCTTTCTGTAGAAACTGCAATTGGACATTCTGAGCGCTAAGAGGCCTATATTGGGAAAAAGAATGTCTACAAATAAAAACTACACAGAAGAATTGTGTGAAACTTCTTTCTGTTCTGTTTGTTCACCTAAAAGATTTGAACCTTAGTTTTGATTGAGCCGTTCTGAAACACTCTTTCTGTAGATAATGCAAGTGGAGATTCGGAGCGCTAAGAGGGTAATAGAGGAAAAAGGAATTTCTCCAAATAAAAACTACACAGAATCATTCTGTGAAACTTCTTTCTGATCTGTGCATTCAGCTAACAGAGGTAAACCATAATTTTGATGGAGCAGATCTGAACACTCTTTCTGTAGAAAATGCAACTGGACATTTGGAGCGCTAAGAGAGTAGTAGTGGAAAAAGGAATATATTCAAATATAAACTACACAGAAGCATTCTGTGAAACTTCTTTCTGATCTGAGCATTCAGCTAACAGAGTTAAACCATACTTTTGATTGAGCAGTTTTGAAACAATCTGTCTGTAGAAAATGCAACTGGACATTCGTAGCGCTAAGTGGGTAATAGTGGAAAAAAGAATATGTTCAAATATAAACTACACAGAAGCATTGTATGAAACTTCTTTCTGTTCTGTGCATTCAACTAACAGAGTTGAACCTTACTTTTGATTGAGCCTTTCTGAAACACTCTTTCTGTAGAAACTGCAATTGGACATTCTGAGCGCTAAGAGGCCTATATTGGGAAAAATAATATCTTCAAATAAAAACTACAGAGAAGCATTGTGTGAAACTTATTTCTGATATGTTCATTAAGCTAACAGAGTTAAACCATACTTTTGATTGGGCAGTTCTGAACACTCTTTCTGTAGAAAATGCAAGTGGACATTCGGAGCGCAAAGAGGGTAATAGTGGAAAAAGGAATATATTCAAATATAAACTACACAGTAGCATTCTGTGAAAATACTTTCTGTTCTGTGCATTCAACTAACAGAGTTGAACCTTACTTTTGATTGAGCCGTTCTGAAAAACTCTTTCTGTAGAAACTGCAATTGGACATGCTAAGCGCTAAGAGGCCTACATTGGGAAAAAGAATATCTTCAAATAAAAACTACACAGATGCATTCTGTGAAACTTATTTCTGATCTGTAAATTCAGTTAACAGCGATAAACCATATTTTTGATTAAGCAGTTATGAAACACTCTTTTTGTAGAAAATGCAAGTGGAGATTCGGAGCGCTAAGAGGGTAATAGTGGAAAAAGGAATGTCTTCAAATATAAACTACACAGAATCATTCGGTGAAAATTCTTTCTGATCTGTGCATTCAGCTAACAGAGTTAAAACATACTTTTGATTGAGCAGATCTGAACACTCTTTCTGTAGAAAATGCAACTGGACATTTGGAGCGCTAATAGCGTAGTAGTGGAAAAAGGAATATATTCAAATATAAACTACACAGAAGCATTCTGTGAAACTTCTTTCTGATCTGAGCATTCAGCTAACAGAGTTAAACCATACTTTTGATTGAGCAGTTTTGAAACACTCTCTCTGTAGAAAATGCAACTGGACATTCGTAGCGCTAAGTGGGTAATAGTGGAAAAAAGAATATGTTCAAATATAAACTACACAGAAGCATTGTATGAAACTTCTTTCTGTTCTGTGCATTCAACTAACAGAGTTGAACCTTACTTTTGATTGAGCCTTTCTGAAACACTCTTTCTGTAGAAAATGCAATTGGACATTCTGAGCGCTAAGAGGCCTCTATTGGGAAAAATAATATCTTCAAATAAAAACTACACATAAGCATTGTGTGAAACTTATTTCTGATATGTTCATTAAGCTAACAGAGTTAAACCATACTTTTGATTGCGCAGTTCTGAACACACTTTCTGTAGAAAATGCAAGTGGACATTCGGAGATCTAAGAGGGTAACAGTGGAAAAAGTAATATATTCAAATATAAACTACACAGTAGCATTCTGTGAAAATTCTTTCTGTTCTGTGCATTCAACTAACAGAGTTGAACCTTACTTTTGATTGAGTGTTCTGAAACACTCTTTCTGTAGAAACTGCAATTGGACATGCTAAGCGCTAAGAGGCCTACATTGGGAAAAAGAATATCTTCAAATAAAAACTACACAGATGCATTCTGTGAAACTTATTTCTGATCTGTAAATTCAGTTAACAGAGATAAAACATATTTTTGATTCAGCAGTTATGAAACACTCTTTTTGTAGAAAATGCAAGTGGAGATTCGGAGCGCTAAGGGGGTAATAGTGGAAAAAGGAATGTCTTCAAATATAAACTACACAGAATCATTCGGTGAAACTTCTTTCTGATCTGTGCATTCAGCTAACAGAGTTAAACCATACTTTTGATTGAGCAGATCTGAACACTCTTTCTGTAGAAAATGCAACTGGACATTTGGAGCGCTAAGAGCGTAGTAGTGGAAAAAGGAATATATTCAAATATAAACTACACAGAAGCATTCTGTGAAACTTCTTTCTGATCTGAGCATTCAGCTAACAGAATAAAACCATACTTTTGATTGAGCAGTTTTGAAACACTCTGTCTGTAGAAAATGCAACTGGACATTCGTAGCGCTAAGTGGGTAATAGTGGAAAAAAGAATATGTTCAAATATAAACTACACAGAAGCATTGTATGAAACTTCTTTCTGTTCTGTGCATTCAACTAACAGAGTTGAACCTTACTTTTGATTGAGCCGTTCTGAAACACTCTTTCTGTAGAAACTGCAATTGGACATTCTGAGCGCTAAGAGGCCTATATTGGGAAAAAGAATGTCTACAAATAAAAACTACACAGAAGAATTGTGTGAAACTTCTTTCTGTTCTGTTTGTTCAACTAAAAGAGTTGAACCTTAGTTTTGATTGAGCCGTTCTGAAACACTCTTTCTGTAGAAAATGCAAGTGGAGATTCGGAGCGCTAAGAGGGTAATAGTGGAAAAATGAATGTCTCCAAATATAAACTACACAGAATCATTCTGTGAAACTTCTTTCTGATCTGTGCATTCAGCTAACAGAGATAAAACATACTTTTGATTGAGCAGATCTGAACACTCTTTCTGTAGAAAATGCAACTGGACATTTGGAGCGCTAAGAGAGTAGTAGTGGAAAAAGGAATATATTCAAATATAAACTACACAGAAGCATTCTGTGAAACTTCTTTCTGATCTGAGCATTCAGCTAACAGAGTTAAACCATACTTTTGATTGAGCAGTTTTGAAACACTCTGTCTGTAGAAAATGCAACTGGACATTCGTAGCGCTAAGTGGGTAATAGTGGAAAAAAGAATATGTTCAAATATAAACTACACAGAAGCATTGTATGAAACTTATTTCTGTTCTGTGCATTCAATTAACAGAGTTGAAACTTACTTTTGATTGAGCCTTTCTGAAACACTCTTTCTGTAGAAACTGCAATTGGACATTCTGAGCGCTAAGAGGCCTATATTGGGAAAAATAATATCTTCAAATAAAAACTACACAGAAGCATTGTGTGAAACTTATTTCTGATATGTTCATTAAGCTAACAGAGTTAAACCATACTTATGATTGTGCAGTTCTGAACACTCTTTCTGTAGAAAATGCAAGTGGACATTCGGAGCGCTAAGAGGGTAATAGTGGAAAAAGGAATATATTCAAATATAAACTACACAGTAGCATTCTGTGAAAATTCTTTCTGTTCTGTGCATTCAACTAACAGAGTTGAACCTTACTTTTGATTGAGCCGTTCTGAAACACTCTTTCTGTAGAAACTGCAATTGGACATGCAAAGCGCTAAGAGGCCTATATTGGGAAAAAGAATATCTTCAAATAAAAACTACACAGATGCATTCTGTGAAACTTATTTCTGATCTGTAAATTCAGTAAACAGAGATAAAACATATTTTTGATTGAGCAGTTATGAAACACTCTTTTTGTAGAAAATGCAAGTGGAGATTCGGAGCGCTAAGTGGGTAATAGTGGAAAAAGGAATGTCTTCAAATATATACTACACAGAATCATTCGGTGAAACTTCTTTCTGATCTGTGCATTCAGCTAACAGAGTTAAACCATACTTTTGATTGAGCAGATCTGAACACTCTTTCTGTAGAAAATGCAACTGGACATTTGGAGCGCTAAGAGCGTAGTAGTGGAAAAAGGAATATATTCAAATATAAACTACACAGAAGCATTCTGTGAAACTTCTTTCTGATCTGAGCATTCAGCTAACAGAGTTAAACCATACTTTTTATTGAGCAGTTTGGAAACACTCTGTCTGTAGGAAATGCAACTGGACATTCGTAGCACTAAGTGGGTAATAGTGGAAAAAAGAATATGTTCAAATATAAACTACACAGAAGCATTGTATGAAACTTTATTCTGTTCTGTGCATTCAACTAACAGAGTTGAACCTTACTTTTGATTGAGCCGTTCTGAAACACTCTTTCTGTAGAAACTGCAATTGGACATTCTGAGCGCTAAGAGGCCTATATTGGGAAAAAGAATGTCTACAAATAAAAACTACACAGAAGAATTGTGTGAAACTTCTTTCTGTTCTGTTTGTTCACCTAAAAGAGTTGAACCTTAGTTTTGATTGAGCCGTTCTGAAACACTCTTTCTGTAGAAAATGCAAGTGGAGATTCGGAGCGCTAAGAGGGTAATAGTGGAAAAATGAATGTCTCCAAATATAAACTACACAGAATCATTCTGTGAAACTTCTTTCTGATCTGTGCATTCAGCTAACAGAGTTAAAACATACTTTTGATTGAGCAGATCTGAACACTCTTTCTGTAGAAAATGCAACTGGACATTTGGAGCGCTAAGAGAGTAGT
Organism: Symphalangus syndactylus; assembly: GCF_028878055.3. Classification (NCBI taxonomy): domain Eukaryota; kingdom Metazoa; phylum Chordata; class Mammalia; order Primates; family Hylobatidae; genus Symphalangus; species Symphalangus syndactylus. The sequence continues at coordinate 164,676,454 of NC_072426.2, forward strand.
AGTGGAAAAAGGAATATATTCAAATATAAACTACACAGAAGCATTCTGTGAAACTTCTTTCTGATCTGAGCATTCAGCTAACAGAGTTAAACCATACTTTTGATTGAGCAGTTTTGAAACACTCTGTCTGTAGAAAATGCAACTGGACATTCGTAGCGCTAAGTGGGTAATAGTGGAAAAAAGAATATGTTCAAATATAAACTACACAGAAGCATTGTATGAAACTTATTTCTGTTCTGTGCATTCAATTAACAGAGTTGAAACTTACTTTTGATTGAGCCTTTCTGAAACACTCTTTCTGTAGAAACTGCAATTGGACATTCTGAGCGCTAAGAGGCCTCTATTGGGAAAAATAATATCTTCAAATAAAAACTACACAGAAGCATTGTGTGAAACTTATTTCTGATATGTTCATTAAGCTAACAGAGTTAAACCATACTTTTGATTGCGCAGTTCTGAACACTCTTTCTGTAGAAAATGCAAGTGGACATTCGGAGCGCTAAGAGGGTAATAGTGGAAAAAGGAATATATTCAAATATAAACTACACAGTAGCATTCTGTGAAAATTCTTTCTGTTCTGTTCATTCAACTAACAGAGTTGAACCTTACTTTTGATTGAGCCGTTCTGAAACACTCTTTCTGTAGAAACTGCAATTGGACATGCTAAGCGCTAAGAGGCCTACATTGGGAAAAAGAATATCTTCAAATAAAAACTACACAGATGCATTCTGTGAAACTTATTTCTGATCTGTAAATTCAGTTAACAGAGATAAAACATATTTTTGATTGAGCAGTTATGAAACACTCTTTTTGTAGAAAATGCAAGTGGAGATTCGGAGCGCTAAGAGGGTAATAGTGGAAAAAGGAATGTCTTCAAATATAAACTACACAGAATCATTCGGTGAAACTTCTTTCTGATCTGTGCATTCAGCTAACAGAGTTAAACCATACTTTTGATTGAGCAGATCTGAACACTCTTTCTGTAGAAAATGCAACTGGACATTTGGAGCGCTAAGAGCGTAGTAGTGGAAAAAGGAATATATTCAAATATAAACTACACAGAAGCATTCTGTGAAACTTCTTTCTGATCTGAGCATTCAGCTAACAGGGTTAAACCATACTTTTGATTGAGCAGTTTTGAAATACTCTGTCTGTAGAAAATGCAACTGGACATTCGTAGCTCTAAGTGGGTAATAGTGGAAAAAAGAATATGTTCAAATATAAACTACACAGAAGCATTGTATGAAACTTCTTTCTGTTCTGTGCATTCAACTAACAGAGTTGAACCTTATTTTTGATTGAGCCGTTCTGAAACTCTCTTTCTGTAGAAACTGCAATTGGACATTCTGAGCGCTAAGAGGCCTATATTGGGAAAAAGAATGTCTACAAATAAAAACTACACAGAAGAATTGTGTGAAACTTCTTTCTGTTCTGTTTGTTCAACTAAAAGAGTTGAACCTTAGTTTTGATTGAGCCGTTCTGAAACACTCTTTCTGTAGAAAATGCAAGTGGAGATTCGGAGCGCTAAGAGGGTAATAGTGGAAAAATGAATGTCTCCAAATATAAACTACACAGAATCATTCTGTGAAACTTCTTTCTGATCTGTGCATTCAGCTAACAGAGTTAAACCATACTTTTGATTGAGCAGATCTGAACACTCTTTCTGTAGAAAATGCAACTGGACATTTGGAGCGCTAAGAGAGTACTAGTGGAAAAAGGAATATATTCAAATATAAACTACACAGAAGCATTCTGTGAAACTTCTTTCTGATCTGAGCATTCAGCTAACAGAGTTAAACCATACTTTTGATTGAGCAGTTTTGAAACACTCTGTCTGTAGAAAATGCAACTGGACATTCGTAGCGCTAAGTGGGTAATAGTGGAAAAAAGAATATGTTCAAATATAAACTACACAGAAGCATTGTATGAAACTTATTTCTGTTCTGTGCATTCAATTAACAGAGTTGAAACTTACTTTTGATTGAGCCTTTCTGAAACACTCTTTCTGTAGAAACTGCAATTGGACATTCTGAGCGCTAAGAGGCCTATATTGGGAAAAATAATATCTTCAAATAAAAACTACACAGAAGCATTGTGTGAAACTTATTTCTGATATGTTCATTAAGCTAACAGAGTTAAACCATACTTATGATTGTGCAGTTCTGAACACTCTTTCTGTAGAAAATGCAAGTGGACATTCGGAGCGCTAAGAGGGTAATAGTGGAAAAAGGAATATATTCAAATATAAACTACACAGTAGCATTCTGTGAAAATTCTTTCTGTTCTGTGCATTCAACTAACAGAGTTGAACCTTACTTTTGATTGAGCCGTTCTGAAACACTCTTTCTGTAGAAACTGCAATTGGACATGCAAAGCGCTAAGAGGCCTATATTGGGAAAAAGAATATCTTCAAATAAAAACTACACAGATGCATTCTGTGAAACTTATTTCTGATCTGTAAATTCAGTAAACAGAGATAAAACATATTTTTGATTGAGCAGTTATGAAACACTCTTTTTGTAGAAAATGCAAGTGGAGATTCGGAGCGCTAAGTGGGTAATAGTGGAAAAAGGAATGTCTTCAAATATATACTACACAGAATCATTCGGTGAAACTTCTTTCTGATCTGTGCATTCAGCTAACAGAGTTAAACCATACTTTTGATTGAGCAGATCTGAACACTCTTTCTGTAGAAAATGCAACTGGACATTTGGAGCGCTAAGAGCGTAGTAGTGGAAAAAGAAATATATTCAAATATAAACTACACAGAAGCATTCTGTGAAACTTCTTTCTGATCTGAGCATTCAGCTAACAGAGTTAAACCATACTTTTTATTGAGCAGTTTGGAAACACTCTGTCTGTAGGAAATGCAACTGGACATTCGTAGCACTAAGTGGGTAATAGTGGAAAAAAGAATATGTTCAAATATAAACTACACAGAAGCATTGTATGAAACTTTATTCTGTTCTGTGCATTCAACTAACAGAGTTGAACCTTACTTTTGATTGAGCCGTTCTGAAACACTCTTTCTGTAGAAACTGCAATTGGACATTCTGAGCGCTAAGAGGCCTATATTGGGAAAAAGAATGTCTACAAATAAAAACTACACAGAAGAATTGTGTGAAACTTCTTTCTGTTCTGTTTGTTCACCTAAAAGAGTTGAACCTTAGTTTTGATTGAGCCGTTCTGAAACACTCTTTCTGTAGAAAATGCAAGTGGAGATTCGGAGCGCTAAGAGGGTAATAGTGGAAAAATGAATGTCTCCAAATATAAACTACACAGAATCATTCTGTGAAACTTCTTTCTGATCTGTGCATTCAGCTAACAGAGTTAAAACATACTTTTGATTGAGCAGATCTGAACACTCTTTCTGTAGAAAATGCAACTGGACATTTGGAGCGCTAAGAGAGTAGTAGTGGAAAAAGGAATATATTCAAATATAAACTACACAGAAGCATTCTGTGAAACTTCTTTCTGATCTGAGCATTCAGCTAACAGAGTTAAACCATACTTTTGATTGAGCAGTTTTGAAACACTCTGTCTGTAGAAAATGCAACTGGACATTCGTAGCGCTAAGTGGGTAATAGTGGAAAAAAGAATATGTTCAAATATAAACTACACAGAAGCATTGTATGAAACTTATTTCTGTTCTGTGCATTCAATTAACAGAGTTGAAACTTACTTTTGATTGAGCCTTTCTGAAACACTCTTTCTGTAGAAACTGCAATTGGACATTCTGAGCGCTAAGAGGCCTCTATTGGGAAAAATAATATCTTCAAATAAAAACTACACAGAAGCATTGTGTGAAACTTATTTCTGATATGTTCATTAAGCTAACAGAGTTAAACCATACTTTTGATTGCGCAGTTCTGAACACTCTTTCTGTAGAAAATGCAAGTGGACATTCGGAGCGCTAAGAGGGTAATAGTGGAAAAAGGAATATATTCAAATATAAACTACACAGTAGCATTCTGTGAAAATTCTTTCTGTTCTGTTCATTCAACTAACAGAGTTGAACCTTACTTTTGATTGAGCCGTTCTGAAACACTCTTTCTGTAGAAACTGCAATTGGACATGCTAAGCGCTAAGAGGCCTACATTGGGAAAAAGAATATCTTCAAATAAAAACTACACAGATGCATTCTGTGAAACTTATTTCTGATCTGTAAATTCAGTTAACAGAGATAAAACATATTTTTGATTGAGCAGTTATGAAACACTCTTTTTGTAGAAAATGCAAGTGGAGATTCGGAGCGCTAAGAGGGTAATAGTGGAAAAAGGAATGTCTTCAAATATAAACTACACAGAATCATTCGGTGAAACTTCTTTCTGATCTGTGCATTCAGCTAACAGAGTTAAACCATACTTTTGATTGAGCAGATCTGAACACTCTTTCTGTAGAAAATGCAACTGGACATTTGGAGCGCTAAGAGCGTAGTAGTGGAAAAAGGAATATATTCAAATATAAACTACACAGAAGCATTCTGTGAAACTTCTTTCTGATCTGAGCATTCAGCTAACAGGGTTAAACCATACTTTTGATTGAGCAGTTTTGAAATACTCTGTCTGTAGAAAATGCAACTGGACATTCGTAGCTCTAAGTGGGTAATAGTGGAAAAAAGAATATGTTCAAATATAAACTACACAGAAGCATTGTATGAAACTTCTTTCTGTTCTGTGCATTCAACTAACAGAGTTGAACCTTATTTTTGATTGAGCCGTTCTGAAACTCTCTTTCTGTAGAAACTGCAATTGGACATTCTGAGCGCTAAGAGGCCTATATTGGGAAAAAGAATGTCTACAAATAAAAACTACACAGAAGAATTGTGTGAAACTTCTTTCTGTTCTGTTTGTTCAACTAAAAGAGTTGAACCTTAGTTTTGATTGAGCCGTTCTGAAACACTCTTTCTGTAGAAAATGCAAGTGGAGATTCGGAGCGCTAAGAGGGTAATAGTGGAAAAATGAATGTCTCCAAATATAAACTACACAGAATCATTCTGTGAAACTTCTTTCTGATCTGTGCATTCAGCTAACAGAGTTAAACCATACTTTTGATTGAGCAGATCTGAACACTCTTTCTGTAGAAAATGCAACTGGACATTTGGAGCGCTAAGAGAGTACTAGTGGAAAAAGGAATATATTCAAATATAAACTACACAGAAGCATTCTGTGAAACTTCTTTCTGATCTGAGCATTCAGCTAACAGAGTTAAACCATACTTTTGATTGAGCAGTTTTGAAACACTCTGTCTGTAGAAAATGCAACTGGACATTCGTAGCGCTAAGTGGGTAATAGTGGAAATAAGAATATGTTCAAATATAAACTACACAGAAGCATTGTATGAAACTTCTTTCTGTTCTGTGCATTCAACTAACAGAGTTGAACCTTACTTTTGATTGAGCCTTTCTGAAACACTCTTTCTGTAGAAACTGCAATTGGACATTCTGAGCGCTAAGAGGCCTATATTGGGAAAAATAATATCTTCAAATAAAAACTACACAGAAGCATTGTGTGAAACTTATTACTGATATATTCATTAAGCTAACAGAGTTAAACCATACTTTTGATTGTGCAGTTCTGAACACTCTTTCTGTAGAAAATGCAAGTGGACATTCGGAGCGCTAAGAGGGTAATAGTGGAAAAAGGAATATATTCAAATATAAACAACACAGTACCATTCTGTGAAAATTCTTTCTGTTCTGTGCATTCAACTAACAGAGTTGAACCTTACTTTTGATTGAGCCGTTCTGAAACACTCTTTCTGTAGAAACTGCAATTGGACATGTTAAGCGCTAAGAGGCCTATATTGGGAAAAAGAATATCTTCAAATAAAAACTACACAGATGCATTCTGTGAAACTTATTTCTGATCTGTAAATTCAGTTAACAGAGATAAAACATATTTTTGATGTAGCAGTTATGAAACACTCTTTTTGTAGAAAATGCAAGTGGAGATTCGGAGCGCTAAGAGGGTAATAGTGGAAAAAGGAATGTCTTCAAATATAAACTACACAGAATCATTCGGTGAAACTTCTTTCTCATCTGTGCATTCAGCTAACAGAGTTAAACCATACTTTTGATTGAGCAGATCTGAACACTCTTTCTGTAGAAAATGCAACTGGACATTTTGAGCGCTAAGAGCGTAGTAGTGGAAAAAGGAATATATTCAAATATAAACTACACAGAAGCATTCTGTGAAACTTCTTTCTGATCCGAGCATTCAGCTAACAGAGTTAAACCATACTTTTGATTGAGCAGTTTTGAAACACTCTGTCTGTAGAAAATGCAACTGGACATTCGTAGCGCTAAGTGGGTAATAGTGGAAAAAAGAATTTGTTCAAATATAAACTACACAGAAGCATTGTATGAAACTTCTTTCTGTTCTGTGCATTCAACTAACAGAGTTGAACCTTACTTTTGATTGAGCCGTTCTGAAACACTCTTTCTGTAGAAACTGCAATTGGACATTCTGAGCGCTAAGAGGCCTATATTGGGAAAAAGAATGTCTACAAATAAAAACTACACAGAAGAATTGTGTGAAACTTCTTTCTGTTCTGTTTGTTCAACTAAAAGAGTTGAACCTTAGTTTTGATTGAGCCGTTCTGAAACACTCTTTCTGTAGAAAATGCAAGTGGAGATTCGGAGCGCTAAGAGGGTAATAGTGGAAAAATGAATGTCTCCAAATATAAACTACACAGAATCATTCTGTGAAACTTCTTTCTGATCTGTGCATTCAGCTAACAGAGTTAAACCATACTTTTGATTGAGCAGTTCTGAACACTCTTTCTGTAGAAAATGCAACTGGACATTTGGAGCGCTAAGAGCGTAGTAGTGGAAAAAGGAATATATTCAAATATAAACTACAAAGAAGCATTCTGTGAAACTTCTTTCTGATCTGAGCATTCAGCTAACAGAATTAAACCATACTTTTGATTGAGCAGTTTTGAAACACTCTGTCTGTAGAAAATGCAACTGGACATTCGTAGCGCTAAGTGGGTAATAGTGGAAAAAAGAATATGTTCAAATATAAACTACAGAGAATCATTGTATGAAATTACTTTCTGTTCTGTGCATTCAACTAACAGAGTTGAACCTTACTTTTGATTGAGCCTTTCTGAAACACTCTTTCTGTAGAAACTGCAATTGGACATTCTGAGCGCTAAGAGGCCTCTATTGGGAAAAAAAATATCTTCAAATAAAAACTACAGAGAAGCATTGTGTGAAACTTATTTCTGATATGTTCATTAAGCTAACAGAGTTAAACCATACTTTTGATTGCGCAGTTCTGAACACACTTTCTGTAGAAAATGCAAGTGGACATTCGGAGCGCTAAGAGGGTAATAGTGGAAAAAGGAATATATTCAAATATAAACTACACAGAAGCATTCTGTGAAAATACTTTCTGTTCTGTGCATTCAACTAACAGAGTTGAACCTTACTTTTGATTGAGCCGTTCTGAAACACTCTTTCTGTAGAAACTGCAATTGGACATGCTAAGCGCTAAGAGGCCTATATTGGGAAAAAGAATATCTTCAAATAAAAACTACACAGATGCATTCTGTGAAACTTATTTCTGATCTGTAAATTCAGTTAACAGAGATAAAACATATTTTTGATTGAGCAGTTATGAAACACTCTTTTTGTAGAAAATGCAAGTGGAGATTCGGAGCGCTAAGTGGGTAATAGTGGAAAAAGGAATGTCTTCAAATATATACTACACAGAAACATTCGGTGAAACTTCTTTCTGATCTGTGCATTCAGCTAACAGAGTTAAACCATACTTTTGATTGAGCAGATCTGAACACTCTTTCTGTAGAAAATGCAACTAGACATTTGGAGCGCTAAGAGCGTAGTAGTGGAAAAAGGAATATATTCAAATATAAACTACACAGAAGCATTCTGTGAAACTTCTTTCTGATCTGAGCATTCAGCTAACAGAGTTAAACCATACTTTTTATTGAGCAGTTTGGAAACACTCTGTCTGTAGAAAATGCAACTGGACATTCGTAGCACTAAGTGGGTAATAGTGGAAAAAAGAATATGTTCAAATATAAACTACACAGAAGCATTGTATGAAACTTTATTCTGTTCTGTGCATTCAACTAACAGAGTTGAACCTTACTTTTGATTGAGCCGTTCTGAAACACTCTTTCTGTAGAAACTGCAATTGGACATGCTAAGCGCTAAGAGGCCTACATTGGGAAAAAGAATATCTTCAAATAAAAACTACACAGATGCATTCTGTGAAACTTATTTCTGATCTGTAAATTCAGTTAACAGAGATAAAACATATTTTTGATTGAGCAGTTATGAAACACTCTTTTTGTAGAAAATGCAAGTGGAGATTCGGAGCGCTAAGAGGGTAATAGTGGAAAAAGGAATGTCTTCAAATATAAACTACACAGAATCATTTGGTGAAACTTCTTTCTGATCTGTGCATTCAGCTAACAGAGTTAAACCATACTTTTGATTGAGAAGATCTGAACACTCTTTCTGTAGAAAATGCAACTGGACATTTGGAGCGCTAAGAGCGTAGTAGTGGAAAAAGGAATATATTCAAATATAAACTACACAGAAGCATTCTGTGAAACTTCTTTCTGATCTGAGCATTCAGCTAACAGAGTTAAACCATACTTTTGATTGAGCAGTTTTGAAACACTCTGTCTGTAGAAAATGCAACTGGACATTCGTAGCGCTAAGTGGGTAATAGTGGAAAAAAGAATATGTTCAAATATAAACTACACAGAAGCATTGTATGAAACTTCTTTCTGTTCTGTGGATTCAACTAACAGAGTTGAACCTTACTTTTGATTGAGTCTTTCTGAAACACTCTTTCTGTAGAAACTGCAATTGGACATTCTGAGCGCTAAGAGGCCTCTATTGGGAAAAATAATATCTTCAAATAAAAACTACACAGAAGCATTGTGTGAAACTTATTTCTGATATGTTCATTAAGCTAACAGAGTTAAACCATACTTTTGATTGCGCAGTTCTGAACACACTTTCCGTAGAAAATGCAAGTGGACATTCGGAGCGCTAAGAGGGTAATAGTGGAAAAAGGAATATATTCAAATATAAACTACACAGTAGCATTCTGTGAAAATTCTTTCTGTTCTGTGCATTCAACTAACAGAGTTGAACCTTACTTTTGATTGAGCCGTTCTGAAACACTCTTTCTGTAGAAACTGCAAATGGACATGCTAAGCGCTAAGAGGCCTACATTGGGAAAAAGAATATCTTCAAATAAAAACTACACAGATGCATTGTGTGAAACTTATTTCTGATCTGTAAATTCAGTTAACAGAGATAAAACCTATTTTTGATTGAGCAGTTATGAAACACTCTTTTTGTAGAAAATGCAAGTGGAGATTCGGAGCGCTAAGAGGGTAATAGTGGACAAAGGAATGTCTTCAATTATAAACTACACAGAATCATTTGGTGAAACTTGTTTCTAATCTGTGCATTCAGCTAACAGAGTTAAACCATACTTTTGATTGAGCAGATCTGAACACTCTTTCTGTAGAAAATGCAACTGGACATTTGGAGCGCTAAGAGCGTAGTAGTGGAAATAGAAATATATTCAAATATAAACTACAAAGAAGCATTCTGTGAAACTTCTTTCTGATCTGAGCATTCAGCTAACAGAATTAAACCATAATTTTGATTGAGCAGTTTTGAAACACTCTGTCTGTAGAAAATGCAACTGGACATTCGTAGCGCTAAGTGGGTAATAGTGGAAAAAAGAATATGTTCAAATATAAACTACAGAGAATCATTGTATGAAATTACTTTCTGTTCTGTGCATTCAACTAACAGAGTTGAACCTTACTTTTGATTGAGCCTTTCTGAAACACTCTTTCTGTAGAAACTGCAATTGGACATTCTGAGCGCTAAGAGGCCTTTATTGGGAAAAAAAATATCTTCAAATAAAAACTACACAGAAGCATTGTGTGAAACTTATTTCTGATATGTTCATTAAGCTAACAGAGTTAAACCATACTTTTGATTGCGCAGTTCTGAACACACTTTCTCTAGAAAATGCAAGTGGACATTCGGAGCGCTAAGAGGGTAATAGTGGAAAAAGGAATATATTCAAATATAAACTACACAGAAGCATTCTGTGAAACTTCTTTCGGATCTGAGCATTCAGCTAACAGAGTTAAACCATACTTTTGATTGAGCAGTTTTGAAACACTCTGTCTGTAGAAAATGCAACTGGACATTCGTAGCGCTAAGTGGGTAATAGTGGAAAAAAGAATATGTTCAAATATAAACTACACAGAAGCATTGTATGAAACTTCTTTCTGTTCTGTGCATTCAACTAACAGAGTTGAACCTTACTTTTGATTGAGCCGTTCTGAAACACTCTTTCTGTAGAAACTGCAATTGGACATTCTGAGCGCTAAGAGGCCTATATTGGGAAAAAGAATGTCTACAAATAAAAACTACACAGAAGAATTGTGTGAAACATTTTTCTGTTCTGTTTGTTCAACTAAAAGAGTTGAACCTTAGTTTTGATTGAGCCGCTCTGAAACACTCTTTCTGTAGAAAATGCAAGTGGAGATTCGGAGCGCTAAGAGGGTAATAGTGGAAAAAGGAATGTCTCCAAATATAAACTACACAGAATCATTCTGTGAAACTTCTTTCTGATCTGTGCATTCAGCTAACAGAGTTAAACCATACTTTTGATTGAGCAGATCTGAACACTCTGTCTGTAGAAAATGCAACTGGACATTTGGAGCGCTAAGAGAGTAGTAGTGGAAAAAGGAATATATTCAAATATAAACTACACAGAAGCATTCTGTGAAACTTCTTTCTGATCTGAGCATTCAGCTAACAGAGTTAAACCATACTTTTGATTGAGCAGTTTTGAAACACTCTGTCTGTAGAAAATGCAACTGGACATTCGTAGCGCTAAGTGGGTAATAGTGGAAATAAGAATATGTTCAAATATAAACTACACAGAAGCATTGTATGAAACTTCTTTCTGTTCTGTGCATTCAACTAACAGAGTTGAACCTTACTTTTGATTGAGTCTTTCTGAAACACTCTTTCTGTAGAAACTGCAATTGGACATTCTGAGCGCTAAGAGGCCTCTATTGGGAAAAATAATATCTTCAAATAAAAACTACACAGAAGCATTGTGTGAAACTTATTTCTGATATGTTCATTAAGCTAACAGAGTTAAAACATACTTTTGATTGCGCAGTTCTGAACACACTTTCTGTAGAAAATGCAAGTGGACATTCGGAGCGCTAAGAGGGTAATAGTGGAAAAAGGAGTATATTCAAATATAAACTACACAGTAGCATTCTGTGAAAATTCTTTCTGTTCTGTGCATTCAACTAACAGAGTTGAACCTTACTTTTGATTGAGCCGTTCTGAAACACTCTTTCTGTAGAAACTGCAAATGGACATGCTAAGCGCTAAGAGGCCTACATTGGGAAAAAGAATATCTTCAAATAAAAACTACACAGATGCATTCTGTGAAACTTATTTCTGATCTGTAAATTCAGTTAACAGAGATAAAACCTATTTTTGAATGAGCAGTTATGAAACACTCTTTTTGTAGAAAATGCAAGTGGAGATTCGGAGCGCTAAGAGGGTAATAGTGGACAAAGGAATGTCTTCAATTATAAACTACACAGAATCATTTGGTGAAACTTCTTTGTAATCTGTGCATTCAGCTAACAGAGTTAAAACATACTTTTGATTGAGCAGATCTGAACACTCTTTCTGTAGAAAATGCAACTGGACATTTGGAGCGCTAAGAGCGTAGTAGTGGAAAAAGGAATATATTCAAATATAAACTACAAAGAAGCATTCTGTAAAACTTCTTTCTGATCTGAGCATTCAGCTAACAGAATTAAACCATACTTTTGATTGAGCAGTTTTGAAACACTCTGTCTGTAGAAAATGCAACTGGACATTCGTAGCGCTAAGTGGGTAATAGTGGAAAAAAGAATATGTTCAAATATAAACTACAGAGAATCAGTGTATGAAATTACTTTCTGTTCTGTGCATTCAACTAATAGAGTTGAACCTTACTTTTGATTGAGCCTTTCTGAAACACTCTTTCTGTAGAAACTGCAATTGGACATTCTGAGCGCTAAGAGGCCTCTATTGGGAAAAAAAATATCTTCAAATAAAAACTACACAGAAGCATTGTGTGAAACTTATTTCTGATATGTTCATTAAGCTAACAGAGTTAAACCATACTTTTGATTGCGCAGTTCTGAACACACTTTCTGTAGAAAATGCAAGTGGACATTCTGAGCGCTAAGAGGGTAATAGTGGAAAAAGGAATATATTCAAATATAAACTACACAGAAGCATTCTGTGAAAATTCTTTCTGTTCTGTGCATTCAACTAACAGAGTTGAACCTTACTTTTGATTGAGCCGTTCTGAAACACTCTTTCTGTAGAAACTGCAATTGGACATGCTAAGCGCTAAGAGGCCTATATTGGGAAAAAGAATATCTTCAAATAAAAACTACACAGATGCATTCTGTGAAACTTATTTCTGATCTGTAAATTCAGTTAACAGAGATAAAACATATTTTTGATTGAGCAGTTATGAAACACTCTTTTTGTAGAAAATGCAAGTGGAGATTCGGAGCGCTAAGTGGGTAATAGTGGAAAAAGGAATGTCTTCAAATATATACTACACAGAAACATTCGGTGAAACTTCTTTCTGATCTGTGCATTCAGCTAACAGAGTTAAACCATACTTTTGATTGAGCAGATCTGAACACTCTTTCTGTAGAAAATGCAACTAGACATTTGGAGCGCTAAGAGCGTAGTAGTGGAAAAAGGAATATATTCAAATATAAACTACACAGAAGCATTCTGTGAAACTTCTTTCTGATCTGAGCATTCAGCTAACAGAGTTAAACCATACTTTTTATTGAGCAGTTTGGAAACACTCTGTCTGTAGAAAATGCAACTGGACATTCGTAGCACTAAGTGGGTAATAGTGGAAAAAAGAATATGTTCAAATATAAACTACACAGAAGCATTGTATGAAACTTTATTCTGTTCTGTGCATTCAACTAACAGAGTTGAACCTTACTTTTGATTGAGCCGTTCTGAAACACTCTTTCTGTAGAAACTGCAATTGGACATGCTAAGCGCTAAGAGGCCTACATTGGGAAAAAGAATATCTTCAAATAAAAACTACACAGATGCATTCTGTGAAACTTATTTCTGATCTGTAAATTCAGTTAACAGAGATAAAACCTATTTTTGATTGAGCAGTTATGAAACACTCTTTTTGTAGAAAATGCAAGTGGAGATTCGGAGCGCTAAGAGGGTAATAGTGGACAAAGGAATGTCTTCAATTATAAACTACACAGAATCATTTGGTGAAACTTGTTTCTAATCTGTGCATTCAGCTAACAGAGTTAAACCATACTTTTGATTGAGCAGATCTGAACACTCTTTCTGTAGAAAATGCAACTGGACATTTGGAGCGCTAAGAGCGTAGTAGTGGAAATAGAAATATATTCAAATATAAACTACAAAGAAGCATTCTGTGAAACTTCTTTCTGATCTGAGCATTCAGCTAACAGAATTAAACCATAATTTTGATTGAGCAGTTTTGAAACACTCTGTCTGTAGAAAATGCAACTGGACATTCGTAGCGCTAAGTGGGTAATAGTGGAAAAAAGAATATGTTCAAATATAAACTACAGAGAATCATTGTATGAAATTACTTTCTGTTCTGTGCATTCAACTAACAGAGTTGAACCTTACTTTTGATTGAGCCTTTCTGAAACACTCTTTCTGTAGAAACTGCAATTGGACATTCTGAGCGCTAAGAGGCCTTTATTGGGAAAAAAAATATCTTCAAATAAAAACTACACAGAAGCATTGTGTGAAACTTATTTCTGATATGTTCATTAAGCTAACAGAGTTAAACCATACTTTTGATTGCGCAGTTCTGAACACACTTTCTCTAGAAAATGCAAGTGGACATTCGGAGCGCTAAGAGGGTAATAGTGGAAAAAGGAATATATTCAAATATAAACTACACAGAAGCATTCTGTGAAACTTCTTTCGGATCTGAGCATTCAGCTAACAGAGTTAAACCATACTTTTGATTGAGCAGTTTTGAAACACTCTGTCTGTAGAAAATGCAACTGGACATTCGTAGCGCTAAGTGGGTAATAGTGGAAAAAAGAATATGTTCAAATATAAACTACACAGAAGCATTGTATGAAACTTCTTTCTGTTCTGTGCATTCAACTAACAGAGTTGAACCTTACTTTTGATTGAGCCGTTCTGAAACACTCTTTCTGTAGAAACTGCAATTGGACATTCTGAGCGCTAAGAGGCCTATATTGGGAAAAAGAATGTCTACAAATAAAAACTACACAGAAGAATTGTGTGAAACATTTTTCTGTTCTGTTTGTTCAACTAAAAGAGTTGAACCTTAGTTTTGATTGAGCCGCTCTGAAACACTCTTTCTGTAGAAAATGCAAGTGGAGATTCGGAGCGCTAAGAGGGTAATAGTGGAAAAAGGAATGTCTCCAAATATAAACTACACAGAATCATTCTGTGAAACTTCTTTCTGATCTGTGCATTCAGCTAACAGAGTTAAACCATACTTTTGATTGAGCAGATCTGAACACTCTGTCTATAGAAAATGCAACTGGACATTTGGAGCGCTAAGAGAGTAGTAGTGGAAAAAGGAATATATTCAAATATAAACTACACAGAAGCATTCTGTGAAACTTCTTTCTGATCTGAGCATTCAGCTAACAGAGTTAAACCATACTTTTGATTGAGCAGTTTTGAAACACTCTGTCTGTAGAAAATGCAACTGGACATTCGTAGCGCTAAGTGGGTAATAGTGGAAATAAGAATATGTTCAAATATAAACTACACAGAAGCATTGTATGAAACTTCTTTCTGTTCTGTGCATTCAACTAACAGAGTTGAACCTTACTTTTGATTGAGTCTTTCTGAAACACTCTTTCTGTAGAAACTGCAATTGGACATTCTGAGCGCTAAGAGGCCTCTATTGGGAAAAATAATATCTTCAAATAAAAACTACACAGAAGCATTGTGTGAAACTTATTTCTGATATGTTCATTAAGCTAACAGAGTTAAAACATACTTTTGATTGCGCAGTTCTGAACACACTTTCTGTAGAAAATGCAAGTGGACATTCGGAGCGCTAAGAGGGTAATAGTGGAAAAAGGAGTATATTCAAATATAAACTACACAGTAGCATTCTGTGAAAATTCTTTCTGTTCTGTGCATTCAACTAACAGAGTTGAACCTTACTTTTGATTGAGCCGTTCTGAAACACTCTTTCTGTAGAAACTGCAAATGGACATGCTAAGCGCTAAGAGGCCTACATTGGGAAAAAGAATATCTTCAAATAAAAACTACACAGATGCATTCTGTGAAACTTATTTCTGATCTGTAAATTCAGTTAACAGAGATAAAACCTATTTTTGAATGAGCAGTTATGAAACACTCTTTTTGTAGAAAATGCAAGTGGAGATTCGGAGCGCTAAGAGGGTAATAGTGGACAAAGGAATGTCTTCAATTATAAACTACACAGAATCATTTGGTGAAACTTCTTTGTAATCTGTGCATTCAGCTAACAGAGTTAAAACATACTTTTGATTGAGCAGATCTGAACACTCTTTCTGTAGAAAATGCAACTGGACATTTGGAGCGCTAAGAGCGTAGTAGTGGAAAAAGGAATATATTCAAATATAAACTACAAAGAAGCATTCTGTAAAACTTCTTTCTGATCTGAGCATTCAGCTAACAGAATTAAACCATACTTTTGATTGAGCAGTTTTGAAACACTCTGTCTGTAGAAAATGCAACTGGACATTCGTAGCGCTAAGTGGGTAATAGTGGAAAAAAGAATATGTTCAAATATAAACTACAGAGAATCAGTGTATGAAATTACTTTCTGTTCTGTGCATTCAACTAATAGAGTTGAACCTTACTTTTGATTGAGCCTTTCTGAAACACTCTTTCTGTAGAAACTGCAATTGGACATTCTGAGCGCTAAGAGGCCTCTATTGGGAAAAAAAATATCTTCAAATAAAAACTACACAGAAGCATTGTGTGAAACTTATTTCTGATATGTTCATTAAGCTAACAGAGTTAAACCATACTTTTGATTGCGCAGTTCTGAACACACTTTCTGTAGAAAATGCAAGTGGACATTCTGAGCGCTAAGAGGGTAATAGTGGAAAAAGGAATATATTCAAATATAAACTACACAGAAGCATTCTGTGAAAATTCTTTCTGTTCTGTGCATTCAACTAACAGAGTTGAACCTTACTTTTGATTGAGCCGTTCTGAAACACTCTTTCTGTAGAAACTGCAATTGGACATGCTAAGCGCTAAGAGGCCTATATTGGGAAAAAGAATATCTTCAAATAAAAACTACACAGATGCATTCTGTGAAACTTATTTCTGATCTGTAAATTCAGTTAACAGAGATAAAACATATTTTTGATTGAGCAGTTATGAAACACTCTTTTTGTAGAAAATGCAAGTGGAGATTCGGAGCGCTAAGTGGGTAATAGTGGAAAAAGGAATGTCTTCAAATATATACTACACAGAAACATTCGGTGAAACTTCTTTCTGATCTGTGCATTCAGCTAACAGAGTTAAACCATACTTTTGATTGAGCAGATCTGAACACTCTTTCTGTAGAAAATGCAACTAGACATTTGGAGCGCTAAGAGCGTAGTAGTGGAAAAAGGAATATATTCAAATATAAACTACACAGAAGCATTCTGTGAAACTTCTTTCTGATCTGAGCATTCAGCTAACAGAGTTAAACCATACTTTTTATTGAGCAGTTTGGAAACACTCTGTCTGTAGAAAATGCAACTGGACATTCGTAGCACTAAGTGGGTAATAGTGGAAAAAAGAATATGTTCAAATATAAACTACACAGAAGCATTGTATGAAACTTTATTCTGTTCTGTGCATTCAACTAACAGAGTTGAACCTTACTTTTGATTGAGCCGTTCTGAAACACTCTTTCTGTAGAAACTGCAATTGGACATGCTAAGCGCTAAGAGGCCTACATTGGGAAAAAGAATATCTTCAAATAAAAACTACACAGATGCATTCTGTGAAACTTATTTCTGATCTGTAAATTCAGTTAACAGAGATAAAACATATTTTTGATTGAGCAGTTATGAAACACTCTTTTTGTAGAAAATGCAAGTGGAGATTCGGAGCGCTAAGAGGGTAATAGTGGAAAAAGGAATGTCTTCAAATATAAACTACACAGAATCATTTGGTGAAACTTCTTTCTGATCTGTGCATTCAGCTAACAGAGTTAAACCATACTTTTGATTGAGAAGATCTGAACACTCTTTCTGTAGAAAATGCAACTGGACATTTGGAGCGCTAAGAGCGTAGTAGTGGAAAAAGGAATATATTCAAATATAAACTACACAGAAGCATTCTGTGAAACTTCTTTCTGATCTGAGCATTCAGCTAACAGAGTTAAACCATACTTTTGATTGAGCAGTTTTGAAACACTCTGTCTGTAGAAAATGCAACTGGACATTCGTAGCGCTAAGTGGGTAATAGTGGAAAAAAGAATATGTTCAAATATAAACTACACAGAAGCATTGTATGAAACTTCTTTCTGTTCTGTGGATTCAACTAACAGAGTTGAACCTTACTTTTGATTGAGTCTTTCTGAAACACTCTTTCTGTAGAAACTGCAATTGGACATTCTGAGCGCTAAGAGGCCTCTATTGGGAAAAATAATATCTTCAAATAAAAACTACACAGAAGCATTGTGTGAAACTTATTTCTGATATGTTCATTAAGCTAACAGAGTTAAACCATACTTTTGATTGCGCAGTTCTGAACACACTTTCCGTAGAAAATGCAAGTGGACATTCGGAGCGCTAAGAGGGTAATAGTGGAAAAAGGAATATATTCAAATATAAACTACACAGTAGCATTCTGTGAAAATTCTTTCTGTTCTGTGCATTCAACTAACAGAGTTGAACCTTACTTTTGATTGAGCCGTTCTGAAACACTCTTTCTGTAGAAACTGCAAATGGACATGCTAAGCGCTAAGAGGCCTACATTGGGAAAAAGAATATCTTCAAAGAAAAACTACACAGATGCATTCTGTGAAACTTATTTCTGATCTGTAAATTCAGTTAACAGAGATAAAACCTATTTTTGATTGAGCAGTTATGAAACACTCTTTTTGTAGAAAATGCAAGTGGAGATTCGGAGCGCTAAGAGGGTAATAGTGGACAAAGGAATGTCTTCAATTATAAACTACACAGAATCATTTGGTGAAACTTGTTTCTAATCTGTGCATTCAGCTAACAGAGTTAAACCATACTTTTGATTGAGCAGATCTGAACACTCTTTCTGTAGAAAATGCAACTGGACATTTGGAGCGCTAAGAGCGTAGTAGTGGAAATAGGAATATATTCAAATATAAACTACAAAGAAGCATTCTGTGAAACTTCTTTCTGATCTGAGCATTCAGCTAACAGAATTAAACCATAATTTTGATTGAGCAGTTTTGAAACACTCTGTCTGTAGAAAATGCAACTGGACATTCGTAGCGCTAAGTGGGTAATAGTGGAAAAAAGAATATGTTCAAATATAAACTACAGAGAATCATTGTATGAAATTACTTTCTGTTCTGTGCATTCAACTAACACAGTTGAACCTTACTTTTGATTGAGCCTTTCTGAAACACTCTTTCTGTAGAAACTGCAATTGGACATTCTGAGCGCTAAGAGGCCTTTATTGGGAAAAAAAATATCTTCAAATAAAAACTACACAGAATAATTGTGTGAAACTTATTTCTGATATGTTCATTAAGCTAACAGAGTTAAACCATACTTTTGATTGCGCAGTTCTGAACACACTTTCTGTAGAAAATGCAAGTGGACATTCGGAGCGCTAAGAGGGTAATAGTGGAAAAAGGAATATATTCAAATATAAACTACACAGAAGCATTCTGTGAAACTTCTTTCTGATCTGAGCATTCAGCTAACAGAGTTAAACCATACTTTTGATTGAGCAGTTTTGAAACACTCTGTCTGTAGAAAATGCAACTGGACATTCGTAGCGCTAAGTGGGTAATAGTGGAAAAAAGAATATGTTCAAATATAAACTACACAGAAGCATTTTATGAAACTTCTTTCTGTTCTGTGCATTCAACTAACAGAGTTGAACCTTACTTTTGATTGAGCCGTTCTGAAACACTCTTTCTGTAGAAACTGCAATTGGACATTCTGAGCGCTAAGAGGCCTATATTGGGAAAAAGAATGTCTACAAATAAAAACTACACAGAAGAACTGTGTGAAACTTTTTTCTGTTCTGTTTGTTCAACTAAAAGAGTTGAACCTTAGTTTTGATTGAGCCGCTCTGAAACACTCTTTCTGTAGAAAATGCAAGTGGAGATTTGGAGCGCTAAGAGGGTAATAGTGGAAAAAGGAATGTCTCCAAATATAAACTACACAGAATCATTCTGTGAAACTTCTTTCTGATCTGTGCATTCAGCTAACAGAGTTAAACCATACTTTTGATTGAGCAGATCTGAACACTCTGTCTGTAGAAAATGCAACTGGACATTTGGAGCGCTAAGAGAGTAGTAGTGGAAAAAGGAATATATTCAAATATAAACTACACAGAAGCATTCTGTGAAACTTCTTTCTGATCTGAGCATTCAGCTAACAGAGTTAAACCATACTTTTGATTGAGCAGTTTTGAAACACTCTGTCTGTAGAAAATGCAACTGGACATTCGTAGCGCTAAGTGGGTAATAGTGGAAATAAGAATATGTTCAAATATAAACTACACAGAAGCATTGTATGAAACTTCTTTCTGTTCTGTGCATTCAACTAACAGAGTTGAACCTTACATTTGATTGAGCCTTTCTGAAACACTCTTTCTGTAGAAACTGCAATTGGACATTCTGAGCGCTAAGAGGCCTATATTGGGAAAAATAATATCTTCAAATAAAAACTACACAGAAGCATTGTGTGAAATTTATTACTGATATGTTCATTAAGCTAACAGAGTTAAACCATACTTTTGATTGCGCAGTTCTGAACACTCTTTCTGTAGAAAATGCAAGTGGACATTCGGAGCGCTAAGAGGGTAATAGTGGAAAAAGGAATATATTCAAATATAAACTACACAGTAGCATTCTGTGAAAATTCTTTCTGTTCTGTGCATTCAACTAACAGAGTTGAACCTTACTTTTGATTGAGCCGTTCTGAAACACTCTTTCTGTAGAAACTGCAATTGGACATGTTAAGCGCTAAGAGGCCTATATTGGGAAAAAGAATATCTTCAAATAAAAACTACACAGATGCATTCTGTGAAACTTATTTCTGATCTGTAAATTCAGTTAACAGAGATAAAACATATTTTTGATTGAGCAGTTATGAAACACTCTTTTTGTAGAAAATGCAAGTGGAGATTCGGAGCGCTAAGAGGGTAATAGTGGAAAAAGGAATGTCTTCAAATATAAACTACACAGAATCATTCGGTGAAACTTCTTTCTGATCTGTGCATTCAGCTAACAGAGTTAAACCATACTTTTGATTGAGCAGATCTGAACACTCTTTCTGTAGAAAATGCAACTGGACATTTGGAGCGCTAAGAGCGTAGTAGTGGAAAAAGGAATATATTCAAATATAAACTACACAGAAGCATTCTGTGAAACTTCTTTCTGATCTGAGCATTCAGCTAACAGAGTTAAACCATACTTTTGATTGAGCAGTTTTGAAATACTCTGTCTGTAGAAAATGCAACTGGACATTCGTAGCGCTAAGTGGGTAATAGTGGAAAAAAGAATATGTTCAAATATAAACTACACAGAAGCATTGTATGAAACTTCTTTCTGTTCTGTGCATTCAACTAACAGAGTTGAACCTTACTTTTGATTCAGCCGTTCTGAAACTCTCTTTCTGTAGAAACTGCAATTGGACATTCTGAGCGCTAAGAGGCCTATATTGGGAAAAAGAATGTCTACAAATAAAAACTACACAGAAGAATTGTGTGAAACTTCTTTCTGTTCTGTTTGTTCAACTAAAAGAGTTGAACCTTAGTTTTGATTGAGCCGTTCTGAAACACTCTTTCTGTAGAAAATGCAAGTGGAGATTCGGAGCGCTAAGAGGGTAATATTGAAAAAACGAATGTCTCCAAATATAAACTACACAGAATCATTCTGTGAAACTTCTTTCTGATCTGTGCATTCAGCTAATAGAGTTAAACCATACTTTTGATTGAGCAGATCTGAACACTCTTTCTGTAGAAAATGCAACTGGACATTTGGAGCGCTAAGAGAGTAGTAGTGGAAAAAGGAATATATTCAAATATAAACTACACAGAAGCATTCTGTGAAACTTCTTTCTGATCTGAGCATTCAGCTAACAGAGTTAAACCATACTTTTGATTGAGCAGTTTTGAAACACTCTGTCTGTAGAAAATGCAACTGGACATTCGTAGCGCTAAGTGGGTAATAGTGGAAATAAGAATATGTTCAAATATAAACTACACAGAAGCATTGTATGAAACTTCTTTCTGTTCTGTGCACTCAACTAACAGAGTTGAACCTTACTTTTGATTGAGCCTTTCTGAAACACTCTTTCTGTAGAAACTGCAATTGGACATTCTGAGCGCTAAGAGGCCTATATTGGGAAAAATAATATCTTCAAATAAAAACTACACAGAAGCATTGTGTGAAACTTATTACTGATATGTTCATTAAGCTAACAGAGTTAAACCATACTTTTGATTGCGCAGTTCTGAACACTCTTTCTGTAGAAAATGCAAGTGGACATTCGGAGCGCTAAGAGGGTAATAGTGGAAAAAGGAATATATTCAAATATAAACTACACAGTAGCATTCTGTGAAAATTCTTTCTGTTCTGTGCATTCAACTAACAGAGTTGAACCTTACTTTTGATTGAGCCGTTCTGAAACACTCTTTCTGTAGAAACTGCAATTGGGCATGTTAAGCGCTAAGAGGCCTATATTGGGAAAAAGAATATCTTCAAATAAAAACTACACAGATGCATTCTGTGAAACTTATTTCTGATCTGTAAATTCAGTTAACAGAGATAAAACATATTTTTGATTGAGCAGTTATGAAACACTCTTTTTGTAGAAAATGCAAGTGGAGATTCGGAGCGCTAAGAGGGTAATAGTGGAAAAAGGAATGTCTTCAAATATAAACTACACAGAATCATTCGGTGAAACTTCTTTCTCATCTGTGCATTCAGCTAACAGAGTTAAACCATACTTTTGATTGAGCAGATCTGAACACTCTTTCTGTAGAAAATGCAACTGGACATTTGGAGCGCTAAGAGCGTAGTAGTGGAAAAAGGAATATTTTCAAATATAAACTACACAGAAGCATTCTGTGAAACTTCTTTCTGATCTGAGCATTCAGCTAACAGAGTTAAACCATACTTTTGATTGAGCAGTTTTGAAACACTCTGTCTGTAGAAAATGCAACTGGACATTCGTAGCGCTAAGTGGGTAATAGTGGAAAAAAGAATATGTTCAAATATAAACTACACAGAAGCATTGTATGAAACTTCTTTCTGTTCTGTGCATTCAACTAACAGAGTTGAACCTTACTTTTGATTGAGCCGTTCTGAAACACTCTTTCTGTAGAAACTGCAATTGGACATTCTGAGCGCTAAGAGGCCTATATTGGGAAAAAGAATGTCTACAAATAAAAACTACACAGAAGAATTGTGTGAAACTTCTTTCTGTTCTGTTTGTTCAACTAAAAGAGTTGAACCTTAGTTTTGATTGAGCCGTTCTGAAACACTCTTTCTGTAGAAAATGCAAGTGGAGATTCGGAGCGCTAAGAGGGTAATAGTGGAAAAATGAATGTCTCTAAATATAAACTACACAGAATCATTCTGTGAAACTTCTTTCTGATCTGTGCATTCAGCTAACAGAGTTAAAACATACTTTTGATTGAGCAGATCTGAACACTCTTTCTGTAGAAAATGCAACTGGACATTTGGAGCGCTAAGAGAGTAGTAGTGGAAAAAGGAATATATTCAAATATAAACTACACAGAAGCATTCTGTGAAACTTCTTTCTGATCTGAGCATTCAGCTAACAGAGTTAAACCATACTTTTGATTGAGCAGTTTTGAAACACTCTGTCTGTAGAAAATGCAACTGGACATTCGTAGCGCTAAGTGGGTAATAGTGGAAAAAAGAATATGTTCAAATATAAACTACACAGAAGCATTGTATGAAACTTATTTCTGTTCTGTGCATTCAACTAACAGAGTTGAAACTTACTTTTGATTGAGCCTTTCTGAAACACTCTTTCTTTAGAAACTGCAATTGGACATTCTGAGCGCTAAGAGGCCTATATTGGGAAAAATAATATCTTCAAATAAAAACTACACAGAAGCATTGTGTGAAACTTATTTCTGATATGTTCATTAAGCTAACAGAGTTAAACCATACTTATGATTGCGCAGTTCAGAACACTCTTTCTGTAGAAAATGCAAGTGGACATTCGGAGCACTAAGAGGGTAATAATGGAAAAAGGAATATATTCATATATAAACTACACAGTAGCATTCTGTGAAAATTCTTTCTGTTCTGTGCATTCAACTAACAGATTTGAACCTTACTTTTGATTGAGCCGTTCTGAAACACTCTTTCTGTAGAAACTGCAATTGGACATGCTAAGCGCTAAGAGGCCTATATTGGGAAAAAGAATATCTTCAAATAAAAACTACACAGATGCATTCTGTGAAACTTATTTCTGATCTGTAAATTCAGTTAACAGAGATAAAACATATTTTTGATTGAGCAGTTATGAAACACTCTTTTTGTAGAAAATGCAAGTGGAGATTCGGAGCGCTAAGTGGGTAATAGTGGAAAAAGGAATGTCTTCAAATATATACTACACAGAATCATTTGGTGAAACTTCTTTCTGATCTGTGCATTCAGCTAACAGAGTTAAACCATACTTTTGATTGAGCAGATCTGAACACTCTTTCTGTAGAAAATGCAACTGGACATTTGGAGCGCTAAGAGCGTAGTAGTGGAAAAAGGAATATATTCAAATATAAACTACACAGAAGCATTCTGTGAAACTTCTTTCTGATCTGAGCATTCAGCTAACAGAGTTAAACCATACTTTTTATTGTGCAGTTTGGAAACACTCTGTCTGTAGAAAATGCAACTGGACATTCGTAGCACTAAGTGGGTAATAGTGGAAAAAAGAATATGTTCAAATATAAACTACACAGAAGCATTGTATGAAACTTTATTCTGTTCTGTGCATTCAAATAACAGAGTTGAACCTTACTTTTGATTGAGCCGTTCTGAAACACTCTTTCTGTAGAAACTGCAATTGGACATTCTGAGCGCTAAGAGGCCTATATTGGGAAAAAGAATGTCTACAAATAAAAACTACACAGAAGAATTGTGTGAAATTTCTTTCTGTTCTGTTTGTTCACCTAAAAGAGTTGAACCTTAGTTTTGATTGAGCCGTTCTGAAACACTCTTTCTGTAGAAAATGCAAGTGGAGATTCGGAGCGCTAAGAGGGTAATAGAGGAAAAAGGAATTTCTCCAAATAAAAACTACACAGAATCATTCTGTGAAACTTCTTTCTGATCTGTGCATTCAGCTAACAGAGTTAAACCATACTTTTGATTGAGCAGATCTGAACACTCTTTCTGTAGAAAATGCAACTGGACATTTGGAGCGCTAAGAGAGTAGTAGTGGAAAAAGGAATATATTCAAATATAAACTACACAGAAGCATTCTGTGAAACTTCTTTCTGATCTGAGCATTCAGCTAACAGAGTTAAACCATACTTTTGATTGAGCAGTTTTGAAACACTCTGTCTGTAGAAAATGCAACTGGACATTCGTAGCGCTAAGTGGGTAATAGTGGAAATAAGAATATGTTCAAATATAAACTACACAGAAGCATTGTATGAAACTTCTTTCTGTTCTGTGCATTCAACTAACAGAGTTGAACCCTACTTTTGATTGAGCCTTTCTGAAACACTCTTTCTGTAGAAACTGCAATTGGACATTCTGAGCGCTAAGAGGCCTATATTGGGAAAAATAATATCTTCAAATAAAAACTACACAGAAGCATTGTGTGAAACTTATTACTGATATGTTCATTAAGCTAACAGAGTTAAACCATACTTTTGATTGCGCAGTTCTGAACACTCTTTCTGTAGAAAATGCAAGTGGACATTCGGAGCGCTAAGAGGGTAATAGTGGAAAAAGGAATATATTCAAATATAAACTACACAGTAGCATTCTGTGAAAATTCTTTCTGTTCTGTGCATTCAACTAACAGAGTTGAACCTTACTTTTGATTGAGCCGTTCTGAAACACTCATTCTGTAGAAACTGCAATTGGACATGTTAAGCGCTAAGAGGCCTATATTGGGAAAAAGAATATCTTCAAATAAAAACTACACAGATGCATTCTGTGAAACTTATTTCTGATCTGTAAATTCAGTTAACAGAGATAAAACATATTTTTGATTGAGCAGTTATGA
This sequence comes from Symphalangus syndactylus, assembly GCF_028878055.3. Taxonomy (NCBI): domain Eukaryota; kingdom Metazoa; phylum Chordata; class Mammalia; order Primates; family Hylobatidae; genus Symphalangus; species Symphalangus syndactylus. The sequence goes on from NC_072426.2 coordinate 164,702,005, forward strand.
AACACTCTTTTTGTAGAAAATGCAAGTGGAGATTCGGAGCGCTAAGAGGGTAATAGTGGAAAAAGGAATGTCTTCAAATATAAACTACACAGAATCATTCGGTGAAACTTCTTTCTGATCTGTGCATTCAGCTAACAGAGTTAAACCATACTTTTGATTGAGCAGATCTGAACACTCTTTCTGTAGAAAATGCAACTGGACATTTGGAGCGCTAAGAGCGTAGTAGTGGAAAAAGGAATATATTATAATATAAACTACACAGAAGCATTCTGTGAAACTTCTTTCTGATCTGAGCATTCAGCTAACAGAGTTAAACCATACTTTTGATTGAGCAGTTTTGAAATACTCTGTCTGTAGAAAATGCAACTGGACATTCGTAGCGCTAAGTGGGTAATAGTGGAAAAAAGAATATGTTCAAATATAAACTACACAGAAGCATTGTATGAAACTTCTTTCTGTTCTGTGCATTCAACTAACAGAGTTGAACCTTACTTTTGATTGAGCCGTTCTGAAACTCTCTTTCTGTAGAAACTGCAATTGGACATTCTGAGCGCTAAGAGGCCTATATTGGGAAAAAGAATGTCTACAAATAAAAACTACACAGAAGAATTGTGTGAAACTTCTTTCTGTTCTGTTTGTTCAACTAAAAGAGTTGAACCTTAGTTTTGATTGAGCCGTTCTGAAACACTCTTTCTGTAGAAAATGCAAGTGGAGATTCGGAGCGCTAAGAGGGTAATAGTGGAAAAAGGAATGTCTCCAAATATAAACTACACAGAATCATTCTGTGAAACTTCTTTCTGATCTGTGCATTCAGCTAATAGAGTTAAACCATACTTTTGATTGAGCAGATCTGAACACTCTTTCTGTAGAAAATGCAACTGGACATTTGGAGCGCTAAGAGAGTAGTAGTGGAAAAAGGAATATATTCAAATATAAACTACACTGAAGCATTCTGTGAAACTTCTTTCTGATCTGAGCATTCAGCTAACAGAGTTAAACCATACTTTTGATTGAGCAGTTTTGAAACACTCTGTCTGTAGAAAATGCAACTGGACATTCGTAGCGCTAAGTGGGTAATAGTGGAAATAAGAATATGTTCAAATATAAACTACACAGAAGCATTGTATGAAACTTCTTTCTGTTCTGTGCATTCAACTAACAGAGTTGAACCTTACTTTTGATTGAGCCTTTCTGAAACACTCTTTCTGTAGAAACTGCAATTGGACATTCTGAGCGCTAAGAGGCCTATATTGGGAAAAATAATATCTTCAAATAAAAACTACACAGAAGCATTGTGTGAAACTTATTACTGATATGTTCATTATGCTAACAGAGTTAAACCATACTTTTGATTGCGCAGTTCTGAACACTCTTTCTGTAGAAAATGCAAGTGGACATTCGGAGCGCTAAGAGGGTAATAGTGGAAAAAGGAATATATTCAAATATAAACTACACAGTAGCATTCTGTGAAAATTCTTTCTGTTCTGTGCATTCAACTAACAGAGTTGAACCTTACTTTTGATTGAGCCGTTCTGAAACACTCTTTCTGTAGAAACTGCAATTGGGCATGTTAAGCGCTAAGAGGCCTATATTGGGAAAAAGAATATCTTCAAATAAAAACTACACAGATGCATTCTGTGAAACTTATTTCTGATCTGTAAATTCAGTTAACAGAGATAAAACATATTTTTGATTGAGCAGTTATGAAACACTCTTTTTGTAGAAAATGCAAGTGGAGATTCGGAGCGCTAAGAGGGTAATAGTGGGAAAAGGAATGTCTTCAAATATAAACTACACAGAATCATTCGGTGAAACTTCTTTCTCATCTGTGCATTCAGCTAACAGAGTTAAACCATACTTTTGATTGAGCAGATCTGAACACTCTTTCTGTAGAAAATGCAACTGGACATTTGGAGCGCTAACAGCGTAGTAGTGGAAAAAGGAATATATTCAAATATAAACTACACAGAAGCATTCTGTGAAACTTCTTTCTGATCTGAGCATTCAGCTAACAGAGTTAAACCATACTTTTGATTGAGCAGTTTTGAAACACTCTGTCTGTAGAAAATGCAACTGGACATTCGTAGCGCTAAGTGGGTAATAGTGGAAAAAAGAATATGTTCAAATATAAACTACACAGAAGCATTGTATGAAACTTCTTTCTGTTCTGTGCATTCAACTAACAGAGTTGAACCTTACTTTTGATTTAGCCGTTCTGAAACACTCTTTCTGTAGAAACTGCAATTGGACATTCTGAGCGCTAAGAGGCCTATATTGGGAAAAAGAATGTCTACAAATAAAAACTACACAGAAGAATTGTGTGAAACTTCTTTCTGTTCTGTTTGTTCAACTAAAAGAGTTGAACCTTAGTTTTGATTGAGCCGTTCTGAAACACTCTTTCTGTAGAAAATGCAAGTGGAGATTCGGAGCGCTAAGAGGGTAATAGTGGAAAAATGAATGTCTCCAAATATAAACTACACAGAATCATTCTGTGAAACTTCTTTCTGATCTGTGCATTCAGCTAACAGAGTTAAAACATACTTTTGATTGAGCAGATCTGAACACTCTTTCTGTAGAAAATGCAACTGGACATTTGGAGCGCTAAGAGAGTAGTAGTGGAAAAAGGAATATATTCAAATATAAACTACACAGAAGCATTCTGTGAAACTTCTTTCTGATCTGAGCATTCAGCTAACAGAGTTAAACCATACTTTTGATTGAGCAGTTTTGAAACACTCTGTCTGTAGAAAATGCAACTGGACATTCGTAGCGCTAAGTGGGTAATAGTGGAAAAAAGAATATGTTCAAATATAAACTACACAGAAGCATTGTATGAAACTTATTTCTGTTCTGTGCATTCAACTAACAGAGTTGAAACTTACTTTTGATTGAGCCTTTCTGAAACACTCTTTCTTTAGAAACTGCAATTGGACATTCTGAGCGCTAAGAGGCCTATATTGGGAAAAATAATATCTTCAAATAAAAACTACACAGAAGCATTGTGTGAAACTTATTTCTGATATGTTCATTAAGCTAACAGAGTTAAACCATACTTATGATTGCGCAGTTCTGAACACTCTTTCTGTAGAAAATGCAAGTGGACATTCGGAGCGCTAAGAGGGTAATAGTGGAAAAAGGAATATATTCAAATATAAACTACACAGTAGCATTCTGTGAAAATTCTTTCTGTTCTGTGCATTCAACTAAGAGAGTTGAACCTTACTTTTGATTGAGCCGTTCTGAAACACTCTTTCTGTAGAAACTGCAATTGGACATGCTAAGCGCTAAGAGGCCTATATTGGGAAAAAGAATATCTTCAAATAAAAACTACACAGATGCATTCTGTGAAACTTATTTCTGATCTGTAAATTCAGTTAAGAGAGATAAAACATATTTTTGATTGAGCAGTTATGAAACACTCTTTTTGTAGAAAATGCAAGTGGAGATTCGGAGCGCTAAGTGGGTAATAGTGGAAAAAGGAATGTCTTCAAATATATACTACACAGAATCATTCGGTGAAACTTCTTTCTGATCTGTGCATTCAGCTAACAGAGTTAAACCATACTTTTGATTGAGCAGATCTGAACACTCTTTCTGTAGAAAATGCAACTGGACATTTGGAGCGCAAAGAGCGTAGTAGTGGAAAAAGGAATATATTCAAATATAAACTACACAGAAGCATTCTGTGAAACTTCTTTCTGATCTGAGCATTCAGCTAACAGAGTTAAACCATACTTTTTATTGAGCAGTTTGGAAACACTCTGTCTGTAGAAAATGCAACTGGACATTCGTAGCACTAAGTGGGTAATAGTGGAAAAAAGAATATGTTCAAATATAAACTACACAGAAGCATTGTATGAAACATTATTCTGTTCTGTGCATTCAAATAACAGAGTTGAACCTTACTTTTGATTGAGCCGTTCTGAAACACTCTTTCTGTAGAAACTGCAATTGGACATTCTGAGCGCTAAGAGGCCTATTTTGGGAAAAAGAATGTCTACAAATAAAAACTACACAGAAGAATTGTGTGAAACTTCTTTCTGTTCTGTTTGTTCACCTAAAAGAGTTGAACCTTAGTTTTGATTGAGCCGTTCTGAAACACTCTTTCTGTAGAAAATGCAAGTGGAGATTCGGAGCGCTAAGAGGGTAATAGAGGAAAAAGGAATTTCTCCAAATAAAAACTACACAGAATCATTCTGTGAAACTTCTTTCTGATCTGTGCATTCAGCTAACAGAGTTAAACCATACTTTTGATTGAGCAGATCTGAACACTCTTTCTGTAGAAAATGCAACTGGACATTTGGAGCGCTAAGAGAGTAGTAGTGGAAAAAGGAATATATTCAAATATAAACTACACAGAAGCATTCTGTGAAACTTCTTTCTGATCTGAGCATTCAGCTAACAGAGTTAAACCATACTTTTGATTGAGCAGTTTTGAAACACTCTGTCTGTAGAAAATGCAACTGGACATTCGTAGCGCTAAGTGGGTAATAGTGGAAATAAGAATATGTTCAAATATAAACTACACAGAAGCATTGTATGAAACTTCTTTCTGTTCTGTGCATTCAACTAACAGAGTTGAATCTTACTTTTGATTGAGCCTTTCTGAAACACTCTTTCTGTAGAAACTGCAATTGGACATTCTGAGCGCTAAGAGGCCTATATTGGGAAAAATAATATCTTCAAATAAAAACTACACAGAAGCATTGTGTGAAACTTATTACTGATATGTTCATTAAGCTAACAGAGTTAAACCATACTTTTGATTGCGCAGTTCTGAACACTCTTTCTGTAGAAAATGCAAGTGGACATTCGGAGCGCTAAGAGGGTAATTGTGGAAAAAGGAATATATTCAAATATAAACTACACAGTAGCATTCTGTGAAAATTCTTTCTGTTCTGTGCATTCAAATAACAGAGTTGAACCTTACTTTTGATTGAGCCGTTCTGAAACACTCTTTCTGTAGAAACTGCAATTGGGCATGTTAAGCGCTAAGAGGCCTATATTGGGAAAAAGAATATCTTCAAATAAAAACTACACAGATGCATTCTGTGAAACTTATTTCTGATCTGTAAATTCAGTTAACAGAGATAAAACATATTTTTGATTGAGCAGTTATGAAACCCTCTTTTTGTAGAAAATGCAAGTGGAGATTCGGAGCGCTAAGAGGGTAATAGTGGGAAAAGGAATGTCTTCAAATATAAACTACACAGAATCATTCGGTGAAACTTCTTTCTCATCTGTGCATTCAGCTAACAGAGTTAAACCATACTTTTGATTGAGCAGATCTGAACACTCTTTCTGTAGAAAATGCAACTGGACATTTGGAGCGCTAACAGCGTAGTAGTGGAAAAAGGAATATATTCAAATATAAACTACACAGAAGCATTCTGTGAAACTTCTTTCTGATCTGAGCATTCAGCTAACAGAGTTAAACCATACTTTTGATTGAGCAGTTTTGAAACACTCTGTCTGTAGAAAATGCAACTGGACATTCGTAGCGCTAAGTGGGTAATAGTGGAAAATAGAATATGTTCAAATATAAACTACACAGAAGCATTGTATGAAACTTCTTTCTGTTCTGTGCATTCAACTAACAGAGTTGAACCTTACTTTTGATTGAGCCGTTCTGAAACACTCTTTCTGTAGAAACTGCAATTGGACATTCTGAGCGCTAAGAGGCCTATATTGGGAAAAAGAATGTCTACAAATAAAAACTACACAGAAGAATTGTGTGAAACTTCTTTCTGTTCTGTTTGTTCAACTAAAAGAGTTGAACCTTAGTTTTGATTGAGCCGTTCTGAAACACTCTTTCTGTAGAAAATGCAAGTGGAGATTCGGAGCGCTAAGAGGGTAATAGTGGAAAAATGAATGTCTCCAAATATAAACTACACAGAATCATTCTGTGAAACTTCTTTCTGATCTGTGCATTCAGCTAACAGAGTTAAAACATACTTTTGATTGAGCAGATCTGAACACTCTTTCTGTAGAAAATGCAACTGGACATTTGGAGCGCTAAGAGAGTAGTAGTGGAAAAAGGAATATATTCAAATATAAACTACACAGAAGCATTCTGTGAAACTTCTTTCTGATCTGAGCATTCAGCTAACAGAGTTAAACCATACTTTTGATTGAGCAGTTTTGAAACACTCTGTCTGTAGAAAATGCAACTGGACATTCGTAGCGCTAAGTGGGTAATAGTGGAAAAAAGAATATGTTCAAATATAAACTACACAGAAGCATTGTATGAAACTTATTTCTGTTCTGTGCATTCAACTAACAGAGTTGAAACTTACTTTTGATTGAGCCTTTCTGAAACACTCTTTCTTTAGAAACTGCAATTGGACATTCTGAGCGCTAAGAGGCCTATATTGGGAAAAATAATATCTTCAAATAAAAACTACACAGAAGCATTGTGTGAAACTTATTTCTGATATGTTCATTAAGCTAACAGAGTTAAACCATACTTATGATTGCGCAGTTCTGAACACTCTTTCTGTAGAAAATGCAAGTGGACATTCGGAGCGCTAAGAGGGTAATAGTGGAAAAAGGAATATATTCAAATATAAACTACACAGTAGCATTCTGTGAAAATTCTTTCTGTTCTGTGCATTCAACTAAGAGAGTTGAACCTTACTTTTGATTGAGCCGTTCTGAAACACTCTTTCTGTAGAAACTGCAATTGGACATGCTAAGCGCTAGGAGGCCTATATTGGGAAAAAGAATATCTTCAAATAAACACTACACAGATGCATTCTGTGAAACTTATTTCTGATCTGTAAATTCAGTTAACAGAGATAAAACATATTTTTGATTTAGCAGTTATGAAACCCTCTTTTTGTAGAAAATGCAAGTGGAGATTCGGAGCGCTAAGTGGGTAATAGTGGAAAAAGGAATGTCTTCAAATATATACTACACAGAATCATTCGGTGAAACTTCTTTCTGATCTGTGCATTCAGCTAACAGAGTTAAACCATACTTTTGATTGAGCAGATCTGAACACTCTTTCTGTAGAAAATGCAACTGGACATTTGGAGCGCTAAGAGCGTAGTAGTGGAAAAAGGAATATATTCAAATATAAACTACACAGAAGCATTCTGTGAAACTTCTTTCTGATCTGAGCGTTCAGCTAACAGAGTTAAACCATACTTTTTATTGAGCAGTTTGGAAACACTCTGTCTGTAGAAAATGCAACTGGACATTCGTAGCACTAAGTGGGTAATAGTGGAAAAAAGAATATGTTCAAATATAAACTACACAGAAGCATTGTATGAAACATTATTCTGTTCCGTGCATTCAAATAACAGAGTTGAACCTTACTTTTGATTGAGCCGTTCTGAAACACTCTTTCTGTAGAAACTGCAATTGGACATTCTGAGCGCTAAGAGGCCTATTTTGGGAAAAAGAATGTCTACAAATAAAAACTACACAGAAGAATTGTGTGAAACTTCTTTCTGTTCTGTTTGTTCACCTAAAAGAGTTGAACCTTAGTTTTGATTGAGCCGTTCTGAAACACTCTTTCTGTAGAAAATGCAAGTGGAGATTCGGAGCGCTAAGAGGGTAATAGAGGAAAAAGGAATTTCTCCAAATAAAAACTACACAGAATCATTCTGTGAAACTTCTTTCTGATCTGTGCATTCAGCTAACAGAGTTAAACCATACTTTTGATTGAGCAGATCTGAACACTCTTTCTGTAGAAAATGCAACTGGACATTTGGAGCGCTAAGAGAGTAGTAGTGGGAAAAGGAATATATTCAAATATAAACTACACAGAAGCATTCTGTGAAACTTCTTTCTGATCTGAGCATTCAGCTAACAGAGTTAAACCATACTTTTGATTGAGCAGTTTTGAAACACTCTGTCTGTAGAAAATGCAACTGGACATTAATAGCGCTAAGTGGGTAATAGTGGAAAAAAGAATATGTTCAAATATAAACTACACAGAAGCATTGTATGAAACTTCTTTCTGTTCTGTGCATTCAACTAACAGAGCTGAACCTGACTTTTGATTGAGCCTTTCTGAAACACTCTTTCTGCAGAAACTGCAATTGGACATTCTGAGCGCTAAGAGGCCTATATTGGGAAAAATAATATCTTCAAATAAAAACTACACAGAAGCATTGTGTGAAACTTATTTCTGATATGTTCATTAAGCTAACAGAGTTAAACCATACTTTTGATTGCGCAGTTCTGAACACTCTTTCTGTAGAAAATGCAAGTGGACATTCGGAGCGCTAAGAGGGTAATAGTGGAAAAAGGAATATATTCAAATATAAACTACACAGTAGCATTCAGTGAAAATTCTTTCTGTTCTGTGCATTCAACTAACAGAGTTGAACCTTACTTTTGATTGAGCCGTTCTGAAACACTCTTTCTGTAGAAACTGCAATTGGACATGCTAAGCGCTAAGAGGCCTACATTGGGAAAAAGAATATCTTCAAATAAAAACTACACAGATGCATTCTGTGAAACTTATTTCTGATCTGTAAATTCAGTTAACAGAGATAAAACATATTTTTGATTGAGCAGTTATGAAACACTCTTTTTGTAGAAAATGCTAGTGGAGATTCGGAGCGCTAAGAGGGTAATAGTGGAAAAAGGAATGTCTTCAAATATAAACTACACAGAATCATTTGGTGAAACTTCTTTCTGATCTGTGCATTCAGCTAACAGAGTTAAACCATACTTTTGATTGAGAAGATCTGAACACTCTTTCTGTAGAAAATGCAACTGGACATTTGGAGCGCTAAGGGCGTAGTAGTGGAAAAAGGAATATATTCAAATATAAACTACACAGAAGCATTCTGTGAAACTTCTTTCTGATCTGAGCATTCAGCTAACAGAGTTAAACCATACTTTTGATTGAGCAGTTTTGAAACACTCTGTCTGTAGAAAATGCAACTTTACATTCGTAGCGCTAAGTGGGTAATAGTGGAAATAAGAATATGTTCAAAAATAACTACACAGAAGCATTGTATGAAACTTCTTTCTGTTCTGTGCATTCAACTAACAGAGTTGAAACTTACTTTTGATTGAGCCTTTCTGAAACACTCTTTCTTTAGAAACTGCAATTGGACATTCTGAGCGCTAAGAGGCCTATATTGGGAAAAATAATATCTTCAAATAAAAACTACACAGAAGCATTGTGTGAAACTTATTTCTGATATGTTCATTAAGCTAACAGAGTTAAACCATACTTTTGATTGCGCGGTTCTGAACACTCTTTCTGTAGAAAATGCAAGTGGACATTCGGAGCGCTAAGAGGGTAATAGTGGAAAAAGGAATATATTCAAATATAAACTACACAGTAGCATTCTGTGAAAATTCTTTCTGTTCTGTGCATTCAACTAACAGAGTTGAACCTTACTTTTGATTGAGCCGTTCTGAAACACTCTTTCTGTAGAAACTGCAATTGGGCATGTTAAGCGCTAAGAGGCCTATATTGGGAAAAAGAATATCTTCAAATAAAAACTACACAGATGCATTCTGTGAAACTTATTTCTGATCTGTAAATTCAGTTAACAGAGATAAAACATATTTTTGATTGAGCAGTTATGAAACACTCTTTTTGTAGAAAATGCAAGTGGAGATTCGGAGCGCTAAGAGGGTAATAGTGGGAAAAGGAATGTCTTCAAATATAAACTACACAGAATCATTCGGTGAAACTTCTTTCTCATCTGTGCATTCAGCTAACAGAGTTAAACCATACTTTTGATTGAGCAGATCTGAACACTCTTTCTGTAGAAAATGCAACTGGACATTTGGAGCGCTAACAGCGTAGTAGTGGAAAAAGGAATATATTCAAATATAAACTACACAGAAGCATTCTGTGAAACTTCTTTCTGATCTGAGCATTCAGCAAACAGAGTTAAACCATACTTTTGATTGAGCAGTTTTGAAACACTCTGTCTGTAGAAAATGCAACTGGACATTCGTAGCGCTAAGTGGGTAATAGTGGAAAAAAGAATATGTTCAAATATAAACTACACAGAAGCATTGTATGAAACTTCTTTCTGTTCTGTGCATTCAACTAACAGAGTTGAACCTTACTTTTGATTGAGCCGTTCTGAAACACTCTTTCTGTAGAAACTGCAATTGGACATTCTGAGCGCTAAGAGGCCTATATTGGGAAAAAGAATGTCTACAAATAAAAACTACACAGAAGAATTGTGTGAAACTTCTTTCTGTTCTGTTTGTTCAACTAAAAGAGTTGAACCTTAGTTTTGATTGAGCCGTTCTGAAACACTCTTTCTGTAGAAAATGCAAGTGGAGATTCGGAGCGCTAAGAGGGTAATAGTGGAAAAATGAATGTCTCCAAATATAAACTACACAGAATCATTCTGTGAAACTTCTTTCTGATCTGTGCATTCAGCTAACAGAGTTAAAACATACTTTTGATTGAGCAGATCTGAACACTCTTTCTGTAGAAAATGCAACTGGACCTTTGGAGCGCTAAGAGAGTAGTAGTGGAAAAAGGAATATATTCAAATATAAACTACACAGAAGCATTCTGTGAAACTTCTTTCTGATCTGAGCATTCAGCTAACAGAGTTAAACCATACTTTTGATTGAGCAGTTTTGAAACACTCTGTCTGTAGAAAATGCAACTGGACATTCGTAGCGCTAAGTGGGTAATAGTGGAAAAAAGAATATGTTCAAATATAAACTACACAGAAGCATTGTATGAAACTTATTTCTGTTCTGTGCATTCAACTAACAGAGTTGAAACTTACTTTTGATTGAGCCTTTCTGAAACACTCTTTTTTTAGAAACTGCAATTGGACATTCTGAGCGCTAAGAGGCCTATATTGGGAAAAATAATATCTTCAAATAAAAACTACACAGAAGCATTGTGTGAAACTTATTTCTGATATGTTCATTAAGCTAACAGAGGTAAACCATACTTTTGATTGCGCAGTTCTGAACACTCTTTCTGTAGAAAATGCAAGTGGACATTCGGAGCGCTAAGAGGGTAATAGTGGAAAAAGGAATATATTCAAATATAAACTACACAGTAGCATTCAGTGAAAATTCTTTCTGTTCTGTGCATTCAACTAACAGAGTTGAACCTTACTTTTGATTGAGCCGTTCTGAAACACTCTTTCTGTAGAAACTGCAATTGGACATGCTAAGCGCTAAGAGGCCTACATTGGGAAAAAGAATATCTTCAAATAAAAACTACACAGATGCATTCTGTGAAACTTATTTCTGATCTGTAAATTCAGTTAACAGAGATAAAACATATTTTTGATTGAGCAGTTATGAAACACTCTTTTTGTAGAAAATGCTAGTGGAGATTCGGAGCGCTAAGAGGGTAATAGTGGAAAAAGGAATGTCTTCAAATATAAACTACACAGAATCATTTGGTGAAACTTCTTTCTGATCTGTGCATTCAGCTAACAGAGTTAAACCATACTTTTGATTGAGAAGATCTGAACACTCTTTCTGTAGAAAATGCAACTGGACATTTGGAGCGCTAAGGGCGTAGTAGTGGAAAAAGGAATATATTCAAATATAAACTACACAGAAGCATTCTGTGAAACTTCTTTCTGATCTGAGCATTCAGCTAACAGAGTTAAACCATACTTTTGATTGAGCAGTTTTGAAACACTCTGTCTGTAGAAAATGCAACTGGACATTCGTAGCGCTAAGTGGGTAATAGTGGAAAAAAGAATATGTTCAAATATAAACTACACAGAAGCATTGTATGAAACTTCTTTCTGTTCTGTGCATTCAACTAACAGAGTTGAACCTTACTTTTGATTGAGCCGTTCTGAAACACTCTTTCTGTAGAAACTGCAATTGGACATTCTGAGCGCTAAGAGGCCTATATTGGGAAAAAGAATGTCTACAAATAAAAACTACACAGAAGAATTGTGTGAAACTTCTTTCTGTTCTGTTTGTTCAACTAAAAGAGTTGAACCTTAGTTTTGATTGAGCCGTTCTGAAACACTCTTTCTGTAGAAAATGCAAGTGGAGATTCGGAGCGCTAAGAGGGTAATAGTGGAAAAATGAATGTCTCCAAATATAAACTACACAGAATCATTCTGTGAAACTTCTTTCTGATCTGTGCATTCAGCTAACAGAGTTAAAACATACTTTTGATTGAGCAGATCTGAACACTCTTTCTGTAGAAAATGCAACTGGACCTTTGGAGCGCTAAGAGAGTAGTAGTGGAAAAAGGAATATATTCAAATATAAACTACACAGAAGCATTCTGTGAAACTTCTTTCTGATCTGAGCATTCAGCTAACAGAGTTAAACCATACTTTTGATTGAGCAGTTTTGAAACACTCTGTCTGTAGAAAATGCAACTGGACATTCGTAGCGCTAAGTGGGTAATAGTGGAAAAAAGAATATGTTCAAATATAAACTACACAGAAGCATTGTATGAAACTTATTTCTGTTCTGTGCATTCAACTAACAGAGTTGAAACTTACTTTTGATTGAGCCTTTCTGAAACACTCTTTTTTTAGAAACTGCAATTGGACATTCTGAGCGCTAAGAGGCCTATATTGGGAAAAATAATATCTTCAAATAAAAACTACACAGAAGCATTGTGTGAAACTTATTTCTGATATGTTCATTAAGCTAACAGAGTTAAACCATACTTATGATTGCGCAGTTCTGAACACTCTTTCTGTAGAAAATGCAAGTGGACATTCGGAGCGCTAAGAGGGTAATAGTGGAAAAAGGAATATATTCAAATATAAACTACACAGTAGCATTCTGTGAAAATTCTTTCTGTTCTGTGCATTCAACTAAGAGAGTTGAACCTTACTTTTGATTGAGCCGTTCTGAAACACTCTTTCTGTAGAAACTGCAATTGGACATGCTAAGCGCTAGGAGGCCTATATTGGGAAAAAGAATATCTTCAAATAAAAACTACACAGATGCATTCTGTGAAACTTATTTCTGATCTGTAAATTCAGTTAACAGAGATAAAACATATTTTTGATTTAGCAGTTATGAAACACTCTTTTTGTAGAAAATGCAAGTGGAGATTCGGAGCGCTAAGTGGGTAATAGTGGAAAAAGGAATGTCTTCAAATATATACTACACAGAATCATTCGGTGAAACTTCTTTCTGATCTGTGCATTCAGCTAACAGAGTTAAACCATACTTTTGATTGAGCAGATCTGAACACTCTTTCTGTAGAAAATGCAACTGGACATTTGGAGCGCTAAGAGCGTAGTAGTGGAAAAAGGAATATATTCAAATATAAACTACACAGAAGCATTCTGTGAAACTTCTTTCTGATCTGAGCGTTCAGCTAACAGAGTTAAACCATACTTTTTATTGAGCAGTTTGGAAACACTCTGTCTGTAGAAAATGCAACTGGACATTCGTAGCACTAAGTGGGTAATAGTGGAAAAAAGAATATGTTCAAATATAAACTACACAGAAGCATTGTATGAAACATTATTCTGTTCCGTGCATTCAAATAACAGAGTTGAACCTTACTTTTGATTGAGCCGTTCTGAAACACTCTTTCTGTAGAAACTGCAATTGGACATTCTGAGCGCTAAGAGGCCTATTTTGGGAAAAAGAATGTCTACAAATAAAAACTACACAGAAGAATTGTGTGAAACTTCTTTCTGTTCTGTTTGTTCACCTAAAAGAGTTGAACCTTAGTTTTGATTGAGCCGTTCTGAAACACTCTTTCTGTAGAAAATGCAAGTGGAGATTCGGAGCGCTAAGAGGGTAATAGAGGAAAAAGGAATTTCTCCAAATAAAAACTACACAGAATCATTCTGTGAAACTTCTTTCTGATCTGTGCATTCAGCTAACAGAGTTAAACCATACTTTTGATTGAGCAGATCTGAACACTCTTTCTGTAGAAAATGCAACTGGACATTTGGAGCGCTAAGAGAGTAGTAGTGGGAAAAGGAATATATTCAAATATAAACTACACAGAAGCATTCTGTGAAACTTCTTTCTGATCTGAGCATTCAGCTAACAGAGTTAAACCATACTTTTGATTGAGCAGTTTTGAAACACTCTGTCTGTAGAAAATGCAACTGGACATTAATAGCGCTAAGTGGGTAATAGTGGAAAAAAGAATATGTTCAAATATAAACTACACAGAAGCATTGTATGAAACTTCTTTCTGTTCTGTGCATTCAACTAACAGAGCTGAACCTGACTTTTGATTGAGCCTTTCTGAAACACTCTTTCTGCAGAAACTGCAATTGGACATTCTGAGCGCTAAGAGGCCTATATTGGGAAAAATAATATCTTCAAATAAAAACTACACAGAAGCATTGTGTGAAACTTATTTCTGATATGTTCATTAAGCTAACAGAGTTAAACCATACTTTTGATTGCGCAGTTCTGAACACTCTTTCTGTAGAAAATGCAAGTGGACATTCGGAGCGCTAAGAGGGTAATAGTGGAAAAAGGAATATATTCAAATATAAACTACACAGTAGCATTCAGTGAAAATTCTTTCTGTTCTGTGCATTCAACTAACAGAGTTGAACCTTACTTTTGATTGAGCCGTTCTGAAACACTCTTTCTGTAGAAACTGCAATTGGACATGCTAAGCGCTAAGAGGCCTACATTGGGAAAAAGAATATCTTCAAATAAAAACTACACAGATGCATTCTGTGAAACTTATTTCTGATCTGTACATTCAGTTAACAGAGATAAAACATATTTTTGATTGAGCAGTTATGAAACACTCTTTTTGTAGAAAATGCTAGTGGAGATTCGGAGCGCTAAGAGGGTAATAGTGGAAAAAGGAATGTCTTCAAATATAAACTACACAGAATCATTTGGTGAAACTTCTTTCTGATCTGTGCATTCAGCTAACAGAGTTAAACCATACTTTTGATTGAGAAGATCTGAACACTCTTTCTGTAGAAAATGCAACTGGACATTTGGAGCGCTAAGGGCGTAGTAGTGGAAAAAGGAATATATTCAAATATAAACTACACAGAAGCATTCTGTGAAACTTCTTTCTGATCTGAGCATTCAGCTAACAGAGTTAAACCATACTTTTGATTGAGCAGTTTTGAAACACTCTGTCTGTAGAAAATGCAACTTTACATTCGTAGCGCTAAGTGGGTAATAGTGGAAATAAGAATATGTTCAAATATAAACTACACAGAAGCATTGTATGAAACTTCTTTCTGTTCTGTGCATTCAACTAACAGAGTTGAACCTTACATTTGATTGAGCCTTTCTGAAACACTCTTTCTGTAGAAACTGCAATTGGACATTCTGAGCGCTAAGAGGCCTATATTGGGAAAAATAATATCTTCAAATAAAAACTACACAGAAGCATTGTGTGAAACTTATTACTGATATGTTCATTAAGCTAACAGAGTTAAACCATACTTTTGATTGCGCAGTTCTGAACACTCTTTCTGTAGAAAATGCAAGTGGACATTCGGAGCGCTAAGAGGGTAATAGTGGAAAAAGGAATATATTCAAATATAAACTACACAGTAGCATTCTGTGAAAATTCTTTCTGTTCTGTGCATTCAACTAACAGAGTTGAACCTTACTTTTGATTGAGCCGTTCTGAAACACTCTTTCTGTAGAAACTGCAATTGGACATGTTAAGCGCTAAGAGGCCTATATTGGGAAAAAGAATATCTTCAAATAAAAACTACACAGATGCATTCTGTGAAACTTATTTCTGATCTGTAAATTCAGTTAACAGAGATAAAACATATTTTTGATTGAGCAGTTATGAAACACTCTTTTTGTAGAAAATGCAAGTGGAGATTCGGAGCGCTAAGAGGGTAATAGTGGAAAAAGGAATGTCTTCAAATATAAACTACACAGAATCATTCGGTGAAACATCTTTCTGATCTCTGCATTCAGCTAACAGAGTTAAACCATACTTTTGATTGAGCAGATCTGAACACTCTTTCTGTAGAAAATGCAACTGGACATTTGGAGCGCTAAGAGCGTAGTAGTGGAAAAAGGAATATATTCTAATATAAACTACACAGAAGCATTCTGTGAAACTTCTTTCTGATCTGAGCATTCAGCTAACAGAGTTAAACCATACTTTTGATTGAGCAGTTTTGAAATACTCTGTCTGTAGAAAATGCAACTGGACATTCGTAGCGCTAAGTGGGTAATAGTGGAAAAAAGAATATGTTCAAATATAAACTACACAGAAGCATTGTATGAAACTTCTTTCTGTTCTGTGCATTCAACTAACAGAGTTGAACCTTACTTTTGATTGAGCCCTTCTGAAACTCTCTTTCTGTAGAAACTGCAATTGGACATTCTGAGCGCTAAGAGGCCTATATTGGGAAAATGAATGTCTACAAATAAAAACTACACAGAAGAATTGTGTGAAACTTCTTTCTGTTCTGTTTGTTCAACTAAAAGAGTTGAACCTTAGTTTTGATTGAGCCGTTCTGAAACACTCTTTCTGTAGAAAATGCAAGTGGAGATTCGGAGCGCTAAGAGGGTAATAGTGGAAAAAGGAATGTCTCCAAATATAAACTACACAGAATCATTCTGTGAAACTTCTTTCTGATCTGTGCATTCAGCTAATAGAGTTAAACCATACTTTTGATTGAGCAGATCTGAACACTCTTTCTGTAGAAAATGCAACTGGACATTTGGAGCGCTAAGAGAGTAGTAGTGGGAAAAGGAATATATTCAAATATAAACTACACAGAAGCATTCTGTGAAACTTCTTTCTGATCTGAGCATTCAGCTAACAGAGTTAAACCATACTTTTGATTGAGCAGTTTTGAAACACTCTGTCTGTAGAAAATGCAACTGGACATTAATAGCGCTAAGTGGGTAATAGTGGAAAAAAGAATATGTTCAAATATAAACTACACAGAAGCATTGTATGAAACTTCTTTCTGTTCTGTGCATTCAACTAACAGAGCTGAACCTGACTTTTGATTGAGCCTTTCTGAAACACTCTTTCTGCAGAAACTGCAATTGGACATTCTGAGCGCTAAGAGGCCTATATTGGGAAAAATAATATCTTCAAATAAAAACTACACAGAAGCATTGTGTGAAACTTATTTCTGATATGTTCATTAAGCTAACAGAGTTAAACCATACTTTTGATTGCGCAGTTCTGAACACTCTTTCTGTAGAAAATGCAAGTGGACATTCGGAGCGCTAAGAGGGTAATAGTGGAAAAAGGAATATATTCAAATATAAACTACACAGTAGCATTCAGTGAAAATTCTTTCTGTTCTGTGCATTCAACTAACAGAGTTGAACCTTACTTTTGATTGAGCCGTTCTGAAACACTCTTTCTGTAGAAACTGCAATTGGACATGCTAAGCGCTAAGAGGCCTACATTGGGAAAAAGAATATCTTCAAATAAAAACTACACAGATGCATTCTGTGAAACTTATTTCTGATCTGTAAATTCAGTTAACAGAGATAAAACATATTTTTGATTGAGCAGTTATGAAACACTCTTTTTGTAGAAAATGCTAGTGGAGATTCGGAGCGCTAAGAGGGTAATAGTGGAAAAAGGAATGTCTTCAAATATAAACTACACAGAATCATTTGGTGAAACTTCTTTCTGATCTGTGCATTCAGCTAACAGAGTTAAACCATACTTTTGATTGAGAAGATCTGAACACTCTTTCTGTAGAAAATGCAACTGGACATTTGGAGCGCTAAGGGCGTAGTAGTGGAAAAAGGAATATATTCAAATATAAACTACACAGAAGCATTCTGTGAAACTTCTTTCTGATCTGAGCATTCAGCTAACAGAGTTAAACCATACTTTTGATTGAGCAGTTTTGAAACACTCTGTCTGTAGAAAATGCAACTGGACATTCGTAGCGCTAAGTGGGTAATAGTGGAAAAAAGAATATGTTCAAATATAAACTACACAGAAGCATTGTATGAAACTTCTTTCTGTTCTGTGCATTCAACTAACAGAGTTGAACCTTACTTTTGATTGAGCCGTTCTGAAACACTCTTTCTGTAGAAACTGCAATTGGACATTCTGAGCGCTAAGAGGCCTATATTGGGAAAAAGAATGTCTACAAATAAAAACTACACAGAAGAATTGTGTGAAACTTCTTTCTGTTCTGTTTGTTCAACTAAAAGAGTTGAACCTTAGTTTTGATTGAGCCGTTCTGAAACACTCTTTCTGTAGAAAATGCAAGTGGAGATTCGGAGCGCTAAGAGGGTAATAGTGGAAAAATGAATGTCTCCAAATATAAACTACACAGAATCATTCTGTGAAACTTCTTTCTGATCTGTGCATTCAGCTAACAGAGTTAAAACATACTTTTGATTGAGCAGATCTGAACACTCTTTCTGTAGAAAATGCAACTGGACCTTTGGAGCGCTAAGAGAGTAGTAGTGGAAAAAGGAATATATTCAAATATAAACTACACAGAAGCATTCTGTGAAACTTCTTTCTGATCTGAGCATTCAGCTAACAGAGTTAAACCATACTTTTGATTGAGCAGTTTTGAAACACTCTGTCTGTAGAAAATGCAACTGGACATTCGTAGCGCTAAGTGGGTAATAGTGGAAAAAAGAATATGTTCAAATATAAACTACACAGAAGCATTGTATGAAACTTATTTCTGTTCTGTGCATTCAACTAACAGAGTTGAAACTTACTTTTGATTGAGCCTTTCTGAAACACTCTTTTTTTAGAAACTGCAATTGGACATTCTGAGCGCTAAGAGGCCTATATTGGGAAAAATAATATCTTCAAATAAAAACTACACAGAAGCATTGTGTGAAACTTATTTCTGATATGTTCATTAAGCTAACAGAGTTAAACCATACTTATGATTGCGCAGTTCTGAACACTCTTTCTGTAGAAAATGCAAGTGGACATTCGGAGCGCTAAGAGGGTAATAGTGGAAAAAGGAATATATTCAAATATAAACTACACAGTAGCATTCTGTGAAAATTCTTTCTGTTCTGTGCATTCAACTAAGAGAGTTGAACCTTACTTTTGATTGAGCCGTTCTGAAACACTCTTTCTGTAGAAACTGCAATTGGACATGCTAAGCGCTAGGAGGCCTATATTGGGAAAAAGAATATCTTCAAATAAAAACTACACAGATGCATTCTGTGAAACTTATTTCTGATCTGTAAATTCAGTTAACAGAGATAAAACATATTTTTGATTTAGCAGTTATGAAACACTCTTTTTGTAGAAAATGCAAGTGGAGATTCGGAGCGCTAAGTGGGTAATAGTGGAAAAAGGAATGTCTTCAAATATATACTACACAGAATCATTCGGTGAAACTTCTTTCTGATCTGTGCATTCAGCTAACAGAGTTAAACCATACTTTTGATTGAGCAGATCTGAACACTCTTTCTGTAGAAAATGCAACTGGACATTTGGAGCGCTAAGAGCGTAGTAGTGGAAAAAGGAATATATTCAAATATAAACTACACAGAAGCATTCTGTGAAACTTCTTTCTGATCTGAGCGTTCAGCTAACAGAGTTAAACCATACTTTTTATTGAGCAGTTTGGAAACACTCTGTCTGTAGAAAATGCAACTGGACATTCGTAGCACTAAGTGGGTAATAGTGGAAAAAAGAATATGTTCAAATATAAACTACACAGAAGCATTGTATGAAACATTATTCTGTTCCGTGCATTCAAATAACAGAGTTGAACCTTACTTTTGATTGAGCCGTTCTGAAACACTCTTTCTGTAGAAACTGCAATTGGACATTCTGAGCGCTAAGAGGCCTATTTTGGGAAAAAGAATGTCTACAAATAAAAACTACACAGAAGAATTGTGTGAAACTTCTTTCTGTTCTGTTTGTTCACCTAAAAGAGTTGAACCTTAGTTTTGATTGAGCCGTTCTGAAACACTCTTTCTGTAGAAAATGCAAGTGGAGATTCGGAGCGCTAAGAGGGTAATAGAGGAAAAAGGAATTTCTCCAAATAAAAACTACACAGAATCATTCTGTGAAACTTCTTTCTGATCTGTGCATTCAGCTAACAGAGTTAAACCATACTTTTGATTGAGCAGATCTGAACACTCTTTCTGTAGAAAATGCAACTGGACATTTGGAGCGCTAAGAGAGTAGTAGTGGGAAAAGGAATATATTCAAATATAAACTACACAGAAGCATTCTGTGAAACTTCTTTCTGATCTGAGCATTCAGCTAACAGAGTTAAACCATACTTTTGATTGAGCAGTTTTGAAACACTCTGTCTGTAGAAAATGCAACTGGACATTAATAGCGCTAAGTGGGTAATAGTGGAAAAAAGAATATGTTCAAATATAAACTACACAGAAGCATTGTATGAAACTTCTTTCTGTTCTGTGCATTCAACTAACAGAGCTGAACCTGACTTTTGATTGAGCCTTTCTGAAACACTCTTTCTGCAGAAACTGCAATTGGACATTCTGAGCGCTAAGAGGCCTATATTGGGAAAAATAATATCTTCAAATAAAAACTACACAGAAGCATTGTGTGAAACTTATTTCTGATATGTTCATTAAGCTAACAGAGTTAAACCATACTTTTGATTGCGCAGTTCTGAACACTCTTTCTGTAGAAAATGCAAGTGGACATTCGGAGCGCTAAGAGGGTAATAGTGGAAAAAGGAATATATTCAAATATAAACTACACAGTAGCATTCAGTGAAAATTCTTTCTGTTCTGTGCATTCAACTAACAGAGTTGAACCTTACTTTTGATTGAGCCGTTCTGAAACACTCTTTCTGTAGAAACTGCAATTGGACATGCTAAGCGCTAAGAGGCCTACATTGGGAAAAAGAATATCTTCAAATAAAAACTACACAGATGCATTCTGTGAAACTTATTTCTGATCTGTAAATTCAGTTAACAGAGATAAAACATATTTTTGATTGAGCAGTTATGAAACACTCTTTTTGTAGAAAATGCTAGTGGAGATTCGGAGCGCTAAGAGGGTAATAGTGGAAAAAGGAATGTCTTCAAATATAAACTACACAGAATCATTTGGTGAAACTTCTTTCTGATCTGTGCATTCAGCTAACAGAGTTAAACCATACTTTTGATTGAGAAGATCTGAACACTCTTTCTGTAGAAAATGCAACTGGACATTTGGAGCGCTAAGGGCGTAGTAGTGGAAAAAGGAATATATTCAAATATAAACTACACAGAAGCATTCTGTGAAACTTCTTTCTGATCTGAGCATTCAGCTAACAGAGTTAAACCATACTTTTGATTGAGCAGTTTTGAAACACTCTGTCTGTAGAAAATGCAACTTTACATTCGTAGCGCTAAGTGGGTAATAGTGGAAATAAGAATATGTTCAAATATAAACTACACAGAAGCATTGTATGAAACTTCTTTCTGTTCTGTGCATTCAACTAACAGAGTTGAACCTTACATTTGATTGAGCCTTTCTGAAACACTCTTTCTGTAGAAACTGCAATTGGACATTCTGAGCGCTAAGAGGCCTATATTGGGAAAAATAATATCTTCAAATAAAAACTACACAGAAGCATTGTGTGAAAGTTATTACTGATATGTTCATTAAGCTAACAGAGTTAAACCATACTTTTGATTGCGCAGTTCTGAACACTCTTTCTGTAGAAAATGCAAGTGGACATTCGGAGCGCTAAGAGGGTAATAGTGGAAAAAGGAATATATTCAAATATAAACTACACAGTAGCATTCTGTGAAAATTCTTTCTGTTCTGTGCATTCAACTAACAGAGTTGAACCTTACTTTTGATTGAGCCGTTCTGAAACACTCTTTCTGTAGAAACTGCAATTGGACATGTTAAGCGCTAAGAGGCCTATATTGGGAAAAAGAATATCTTCAAATAAAAACTACACAGATGCATTCTGTGAAACTTATTTCTGATCTGTAAATTCAGTTAACAGAGATAAAACATATTTTTGATTGAGCAGTTATGAAACACTCTTTTTGTAGAAAATGCAAGTGGAGATTCGGAGCGCTAAGAGGGTAATAGTGGAAAAAGGAATGTCTTCAAATATAAACTACACAGAATCATTCGGTGAAACATCTTTCTGATCTCTGCATTCAGCTAACAGAGTTAAACCATACTTTTGATTGAGCAGATCTGAACACTCTTTCTGTAGAAAATGCAACTGGACATTTGGAGCGCTAAGAGCGTAGTAGTGGAAAAAGGAATATATTCTAATATAAACTACACAGAAGCATTCTGTGAAACTTCTTTCTGATCTGAGCATTCAGCTAACAGAGTTAAACCATACTTTTGATTGAGCAGTTTTGAAATACTCTGTCTGTAGAAAATGCAACTGGACATTCGTAGCGCTAAGTGGGTAATAGTGGAAAAAAGAATATGTTCAAATATAAACTACACAGAAGCATTGTATGAAACTTCTTTCTGTTCTGTGCATTCAACTAACAGAGTTGAACCTTACTTTTGATTGAGCCCTTCTGAAACTCTCTTTCTGTAGAAACTGCAATTGGACATTCTGAGCGCTAAGAGGCCTATATTGGGAAAATGAATGTCTACAAATAAAAACTACACAGAAGAATTGTGTGAAACTTCTTTCTGTTCTGTTTGTTCAACTAAAAGAGTTGAACCTTAGTTTTGATTGAGCCGTTCTGAAACACTCTTTCTGTAGAAAATGCAAGTGGAGATTCGGAGCGCTAAGAGGGTAATAGTGGAAAAAGGAATGTCTCCAAATATAAACTACACAGAATCATTCTGTGAAACTTCTTTCTGATCTGTGCATTCAGCTAATAGAGTTAAACCATACTTTTGATTGAGCAGATCTGAACACTCTTTCTGTAGAAAATGCAACTGGACATTTGGAGCGCTAAGAGAGTAGTAGTGGAAAAAGGAATATATTCAAATATAAACTACACAGAAGCATTCTGTGAAACTTCTTTCTGATCTGAGCATTCAGCTAACAGAGTTAAACCATACTTTTGATTGAGCAGTTTTGAAACACTCTGTCTGTAGAAAATGCAACTGGACATTCGTAGCGCTAAGTGGGTAATAGTGGAAAAAAGAATATGTTCAAATATAAACTACACAGAAGCATTGTATGAAACTTCTTTCTGTTCTGTGCATTCAACTAACATAGTTGAACCTTACTTTTGATTGAGCCGTTCTGAAACTCTCTTTCTGTAGAAACTGCAATTGGACATTCTGAGCGCTAAGAGGCCTATATTGGGAAAAAGAATGTCTACAAATAAAAACTACACAGAAGAATTGTGTGAAACTTCTTTCTGTTCTGTTTGTTCAACTAAAAGAGTTGATCCTTAGTTTTGATTGAGCCGTTCTGAAACACTCTTTCTATAGAAAATGCAAGTGGAGATTCGGAGCGCTAAGAGGGTAATAGTGGAAAAATGAATGTCTCCAAATATAAACTACACAGAATCATTCTGTGAAACTTCTTTCTGTTCTGTTTGTTCACCTAAAAGAGTTGAACCTTAGTTTTGATTGAGCCGTTCTGAAACACTCTTTCTGTAGAAAATGCAAGTGGAGATTCGGAGCGCTAAGAGGGTAATAGAGGAAAAAGGAATTTCTCCAAATAAAAACTACACAGAATCATTCTGTGAAACTTCTTTCTGATCTGTGCATTCAGCTAACAGAGGTAAACCATACTTTTGATTGAGCAGATCTGAACACTCTTTCTGTAGAAAATGCAACTGGACATTTGGAGCGCTAAGAGAGTAGTAGTGGAAAAAGGAATATATTCAAATATAAACTACACAGAAGCATTCTGTGAAACTTCTTTCTGATCTGAGCATTCAGCTAACAGAGTTAAACCATACTTTTGATTGAGCAGTTTTGAAACACTCTGTCTGTAGAAAATGCAACTGGACATTCGTAGCGCTAAGTGGGTAATAGTGGACAAAAGAATATGTTCAAATATAAACTACACAGAAGCATTGTATGAAACTTCTTTCTGTTCTGTGCATTCAACTAACAGAGCTGAACCTGACTTTTGATTGAGCCTTTCTGAAACACTCTTTCTGCAGAAACTGCAATTGGACATTCTGAGCGCTAAGAGGCCTATATTGGGAAAAATAATATCTTCAAATAAAAACTACACAGAAGCATTGTGTGAAACTTATTTCTGATATGTTCATTAAGCTAACAGAGTTAAACCATACTTTTGATTGCGCAGTTCTGAACACTCTTTCTGTAGAAAATGCAAGTGGACATTCGGAGCGCTAAGAGGGTAATAGTGGAAAAAGGAATATATTCAAATATAAACTACACAGTAGCATTCAGTGAAAATTCTTTCTGTTCTGTGCATTCAACTAACAGAGTTGAACCTTACTTTTGATTGAGCCGTTCTGAAACACTCTTTCTGTAGAAACTGCAATTGGACATGCTAAGCGCTAAGAGGCCTACATTGGGAAAAAGAATATCTTCAAATAAAAACTACACAGATGCATTCTGTGAAACTTATTTCTGATCTGTAAATTCAGTTAACAGAGATAAAACATATTTTTGATTGAGCAGTTATGAAACACTCTTTTTGTAGAAAATGCAAGTGGAGATTCGGAGCGCTAAGAGGGTAATAGTGGAAAAAGGAATGTCTTCAAATATAAACTACACAGAATCATTTGGTGAAACTTCTTTCTGATCTGTGCATTCAGCAAACAGAGTTAAACCATACTTTTGATTGAGAAGATCTGAACACTGTTTCTGTAGAAAATGCAACTGGACATTTGGAGCGCTAAGAGCGTAGTAGTGGAAAAAGGAATATATTCAAATATAAACTACACAGAAGCATTCTGTGAAACTTCTTTCTGATCTGAGCATTCAGCTAACAGAGTTAAACCATACTTTTGATTGAGCAGTTTTGAAACACTCTGTCTGTAGAAAATGCAACTTTACATTCGTAGCGCTAAGTGGGTAATAGTGGAAATAAGAATATGTTCAAATATAAACTACACAGAAGCATTGTATGAAACTTCTTTCTGTTCTGTGCATTCAACTAACAGAGCTGAACCTGACATTTGATTGAGCCTTTCTGAAACACTCTTTCTGCAGAAACTGCAATTGGACATTCTGAGCGCTAAGAGGCCTATATTGGGAAAAATAATATCTTCAAATAAAAACTACACAGAAGCATTGTGTGAAACTTATTTCTGATATGTTCATTAAGCTAACAGAGTTAAACCATACTTTTGATTGCGCAGTTCTGAACACTCTTTCTGTAGAAAATGCAAGTGGACATTCGGAGCGCTAAGAGGGTAATAGTGGAAAAAGGAATATATTCAAATATAAACTACACAGTAGCATTCAGTGAAAATTCTTTCTGTTCTGTGCATTCAACTAACAGAGTTGAACCTTACTTTTGATTGAGCCGTTCTGAAACACTCTTTCTGTAGAAACTGCAATTGGACATGCTAAGCGCTAAGAGGCCTACATTGGGAAAAAGAATATCTTCAAATAAAAACTACACAGATGCATTCTGTGAAACTTATTTCTGATCTGTAAATTCAGTTAACAGAGATAAAACATATTTTTGATTGAGCAGTTATGAAACACTCTTTTTGTAGAAAATGCAAGTGGAGATTCGGAGCGCTAAGAGGGTAATAGTGGAAAAAGGAATGTCTTCAAATATAAACTACACAGAATCATTTGGTGAAACTTCTTTCTGATCTGTGCATTCAGCTAACAGAGTTAAACCATACTTTTGATTGAGAAGGTCTGAACACTCTTTCTGTAGAAAATGCAACTGGACATTTGGAGCGCTAAGGGCGTAGTAGTGGAAAAAGGAATATATTCAAATATAAACTACACAGAAGCATTCTGTGAAACTTCTTTCTGATCTGAGCATTCAGCTAACAGAGTTAAACCATACTTTTGATTGAGCAGTTTTGAAACACTCTGTCTGTAGAAAATGCAACTTTACATTCGTAGCGCTAAGTGGGTAATAGTGGAAATAAGAATATGTTCAAATATAAACTACACAGAAGCATTGTATGAAACTTCTTTCTGTTCTGTGCATTCAACTAACAGAGTTGAACCTTACATTTGATTGAGCCTTTCTGAAACACTCTTTCTGGAGAAACTGCAATTGGACATTCTGAGCGCTAAGAGGCCTATATTGGGAAAAATAATATCTTCAAATAAAAACTACACAGAAGCATTGTGTGAAACTTATTACTGATATGTTCATTAAGCTAACAGAGTTAAACCATACTTTTGATTGCGCAGTTCTGAACACTCTTTCTGTAGAATATGCAAGTGGACATTCGGAGCGCTAAGAGGGTAATAGTGGAAAAAGGAATATATTCAAATATAAACTACACAGTAGCATTCTGTGAAAATTCTTTCTGTTCTGTGCATTCAACTAACAGAGTTGAACCTTACTTTTGATTGAGCCGTTCTGAAACACTCTTTCTGAAGAAACTGCAATTGGACATGTTAAGCGCTAAGAGGCCTATATTGGGAAAAAGAATATCTTCAAATAAAAACTACACAGATGCATTCTGTGAAACTTATTTCTGATCTGTAAATTCAGTTAACAGAGATAAAACATATTTTTGATTGAGCAGTTATGAAACACTCTTTTTGTAGAAAATGCAAGTGGAGATTCGGAGCGCTAAGAGGGTAATAGTGGAAAAAGGAATGTCTTCAAATATAAACTACACAGAATCATTCGGTGAAACTTCTTTCTGATCTCTGCATTCAGCTAACAGAGTTAAACCATACTTTTGATTGAGCAGATCTGAACACTCTTTCTGTAGAAAATGCAACTGGATATTTGGAGCGCTAAGAGCGTAGTAGTGGAAAAAGTAATATATTCTAATATAAACTACACAGAAGCATTCTGTGAAACTTCTTTCTGATCTGAGCATTCAGCTAACAGAGTTAAACCATACTTTTGATTGAGCAGTTTTGAAATACTCTGTCTGTAGAAAATGCAACTGGACATTCGTAGCGCTAAGTGGGTAACAGTGGAAAAAAGAATATGTTCAAATATAAACTACACAGAAGCATTGTATGAAACTTCTTTCTGTTCTGTGCATTCAACTAACAGAGTTGAACCTTACTTTTGATTGAGCCGTTCTGAAACTCTCTTTCTGTAGAAACTGCAATTGGACATTCTGAGCGCTAAGAGGCCTATATTGGGAAAAAGAATGTCTACAAATAAAAACTACACAGAAGAATTGTGTGAAACTTCTTTCTGTTCTGTTTGTTCAACTAAAAGAGTTGAACCTTAGTTTTGATTGAGCCGTTCTGAAACACTCTTTCTGTAGAAAATGCAAGTGGAGATTCGGAGCGCTAAGAGGGTAATAGTGGAAAAAGGAATGTCTCCAAATATAAACTACACAGAATCATTCTGTGAAACTTCTTTCTGATCTGTGCATTCAGCTAACAGAGTTAAAACATACTTTTGATTGAGCAGATCTGAACACTCTTTCTGTAGAAAATGCAACTGGACATTTGGAGCGCTAAGAGCGTAGTAGTGGAAAAAGGAATATATTCAAATATAAACTACACAGAAGCATTCTGTGAAACTTCTTTCTGATCTGAGCATTCAGCTAACAGAGTTAAACCATACTTTTGATTGAGCAGTTTTGAAACACTCTGTCTGTAGAAAATGCAACTTTACATTCGTAGCGCTAAGTGGGTAATAGTGGAAATAAGAATATGTTCAAATATAAACTACACAGAAGCATTGTATGAAACTTCTTTCTGTTCTGTGCATTCAACTAACAGAGTTGAACCTTACTTTTGATTGAGCCTTTCTGAAACACTCTTTCTGTAGAAACTGCAATTGGACATTCTGAGCGCTAAGAGGCCTATATTGGGAAAAATAATATCTTCAAATAAAAACTACACAGAAGCATTGTGTGAAACTTATTACTGATATGTTCATTAAGCTAACAGAGTTAAACCATACTTTTGATTGCGCAGTTCTGAACACTCTTTCTGTAGAAAATGCAAGTGGACATTCGGAGCGCTAAGAGGGTAATAGTGGAAAAAGGAATATATTCAAATATAAACTACACAGTAGCATTCTGTGAAAATTCTTTCTGTTCTGTGCATTCAATTAACAGAGTTGAACCTTACTTTTGATTGAGCCGTTCTGAAACACTCTTTCTGTAGAAACTGCAATTGGACATGTTAAGCGCTAAGAGGCCTATATTGGGAAAAAGAATATCTTCAAATAAAAACTACACAGATGCATTCTGTGAAAATTATTTCTGATCTGTAAATTCAGTTAACAGAGATAAAACATATTTTTGATTGAGCAGTTATGAAACACTCTTTTTGTAGAAAATGCAAGTGGAGATTCGGAGCGCTAAGAGGGTAATAGTGGAAAAAGGAATGTCTTCAAATATAAACTACACAGAATCATTCGGTGAAACTTCTTTCTGATCTGTGCATTCAGTTAACAGAGTTAAACCATACTTTTGATTGAGCAGATCTGAACACTCTTTCTGTAGAAAATGCAACTGGACATTTGGAGCGCTAAGAGCGTAGTAGTGGAAAAAGTAATATATTCAAATATAAACTACACAGAAGCATTCTGTGAAACTTCTTTCTGATCTGAGCATTCAGCTAACAGAGTTAAACCATACTTTTGATTGAGCAGTTTTGAAATACTCTGTCTGTAGAAAATGCAACTGGACATTCGTAGCGCTAAGTGGGTAATAGTGGAAAAAAGAATATGTTCAGATATAAACTACACAGAAGCATTGTATGAAACTTCTTTCTGTTCTGTGCATTCAACTAACAGAGTTGAACATTATTTTTGATTGAGCCGTTCTGAAACTCTCTTTCTGTAGAAACTGCAATTGGACATTCTGAGCGCTAAGAGGCCTATATTGGGAAAAAGAATGTCTACAAATAAAAACTACACAGAAGAATTGTGTGAAACTTCTTTCTGTTCTGTTTGTTCAACTAAAAGAGTTGAACCTTAGTTTTGATTGAGCCGTTCTGAAACACTCTTTCTGTAGAAAATGCAAGTGGAGATTCGGAGCGCTAAGAGGGTAATAGTGGAAAAAGGAATGTCTCCAAATATAAACTACACAGAATCATTCTGTGAAACTTCTTTCTGATCTGTGCATTCAGCTAACAGAGTTAAACCATAGTTTTGATTGAGCAGATCTGAACACTCTTTCTGTAGAAAATGCAACTGGACATTTGGAGCGCTAAGAGAGTAGTAGTGGAAAAAGGAATATATTCAAATATAAACTACACAGAAGCATTCTGTGAAACTTCTTTCTGATCTGAGCATTCAGCTAACAGAGTTAAACCATACTTTTGATTGAGCAGTTTTGAAACACTCTGTCTGTAGAAAATGCAACTGGACATTCGTAGCGCTAAGTGGGTCATAGTGGAAATAAGAATATGTTCAAATATAAACTACACAGAAGCATTGTATGAAACTTCTTTCTGTTCTGTGCATTCAACTAACAGAGTTGAACCTTACTTTTGATTGAGCCTTTCTGAAACACTCTTTCTGTAGAAACTGCAATTGGACATTCTGAGCGCTAAGTGGCCTATATTGGGAAAAATAATATCTTCAAATAAAAACTACACAGAAGCATTGTGTGAAACTTATTACTGATATGTTCATTAAGCTAACAGAGTTAAACCATACTTTTGATTGCGCAGTTCTGAACACTCTTTCTGTAGAAAATGCAAGTGGACATTCGGAGCGCTAAGAGGGTAATAGTGGAAAAAGGAATATATTCAAATATAAACTACACAGTAGCATTCTGTGAAAATTCTTTCTGTTCTGTGCATTCAACTAACAGATTTGAACCTTACTTTTGATTGAGCCGTTCTGAAACACTCTTTCTGTAGAAACTGCAATTGGGCATGTTAAGCGCTAAGAGGCCTATATTGGGAAAAAGAATATCTTCAAATAAAAACTACACAGATGCATTCTGTGAAACTTATTTCTGATCTGTAAATTCAGTTAACAGAGATAAAACATATTTTTGATTGAGCAGTTATGAAACACTCTTTTTGTAGAAAATGCAAGTGGAGATTCGGAGCGCTAAGAGGGTAATAGTGGAAAAAGGAATGTCTTCAAATATAAACTACACAGAATCATTCGGTGAAACTTCTTTCTCATCTGTGCATTCAGCTAACAGAGTTAAACCATACTTTTGATTGAGCAGATCTGAACACTCTTTCTGTAGAAAATGCAACTGGACATTTGGAGCGCTAAGAGCGTAGTAGTGGAAAAAGTAATATATTCAAATATAAACTACACAGAAGCATTCTGTGAAACTTCTTTCTGATCTGAGCATTCAGCTAACAGAGTTAAACCATACTTCTGATTGAGCAGTTTTGAAACACTCTGTCTGTAGAAAATGCAACTGGACATTCGTAGCGCTAAGTGGGTAATAGTGGAAAAAAGAATATGTTCAAATATAAACTACACAGAAGCATTGTATGAAACTTCTTTCTGTTCTGTGCATTCAACTAACAGAGTTGAACCTTACTTTTGATTGAGCCGTTCTGAAACACTCTTTCTGTAGAAACTGCAATTGGACATTCTGAGCGCTAAGAGGCCTATATTGGGAAAAAGAATGTCTACAAATAAAAACTACACAGAAGAATTGTGTGAAACTTATTTCTGTTCTGTTTGTTCAACTAAAAGAGTTGAACCTTAGTTTTGATTGAGCCGTTCTGAAACACTCTTTCTGTAGAAAATGCAAGTGGATATTCGGAGCGCTAAGAGGGTAATAGTGGAAAAATGAATGTCTCCAAATATAAACTACACAGAATCATTCTGTGAAACTTCTTTCTGATCTGTGCATTCAGCTAACAGAGTTAAAACATACTTTTGATTGAGCAGATCTGAACACTCTTTCTGTAGAAAATGCAACTGGACATTTGGAGCGCTAAGAGAGTAGTAGTGGAAAAAGGAATATATTCAAATATAAACTACACAGAAGCATTCTGTGAAACTTCTTTCTGATCTGAGCATTCAGCTAACAGAGTTAAACCATACTTTTGATTGAGCAGTTTTGAAACACTCTGTCTGTAGAAAATGCAACTGGACATTCGTAGCGCTAAGTGGGTAATAGTGGAAAAAAGAATATGTTCAAATATAAACTACACAGAAGCATTGTATGAAACTTATTTCTGTTCTGTGCATTCAACTAACAGAGTTGAAACTTACTTTTGATTGAGCCTTTCTGAAACACTCTTTCTGTAGAAATTGCAATTGGACATTCTGAGCGCTAAGAGGCCTATATTGGGAAAAATAATATCTTCAAATAAAAACTACACAGAAGCATTGTGTGAAACTTATTTCTGATATGTTCATTAAGCTAACAGAGTTAAACCATACTTATGATTGCGCAGTTCTGAACACTCTTTCTGTAGAAAATGCAAGTGGACATTCGGAGCGCTAAGAGGGTAATAGTGGAAAAAGGAATATATTCAAATATAAACTACACAGTAGCATTCTGTGAAAATTCTTTCTGTTCTGTGCATTCAACTAACAGAGTTGAACCTTACTTTTGATTGAGCCGTTCTGAAACACTCTTTCTGTAGAAACTGCAATTGGACATGCTAAGCGCTAAGAGGCCTATATTGGGAAAAAGAATATCTTCAAATAAAAACTACACAGATGCATTCTGTGAAACTTATTTCTGATCTGTAAATTCAGTTAACAGAGATAAAACATATTTTTGATTGAGCAGTTATGAAACACTCTTTTTGTAGAAAATGCAAGTGGAGATTCGGAGCGCTAAGTGGGTAATAGTGGAAAAAGGAATGTCTTCAAATATATACTACACAGAATCATTCGGTGTAACTTCTTTCTGATCTGTGCATTCAGCTAACAGAGTTAAACCATACTTTTGATTGAGCAGATCTGAACACTCTTTCTGTAGAAAATGCAACTGGACATCTGGAGCGCAGAGAGCGTAGTAGTGGAAAAAGGAATATATTCAAATATAAACTACACAGAAGCATTCTGTGAAACTTCTTTCTGATCTGAGCATTCAGCTAACAGAGTTAAACCATACTTTTTATTGAGCAGTTTGGAAACACTCTGTCTGTAGAAAATGCAACTGGACATTCGTAGCACTAAGTGGGTAATAGTGGAAAAAAGAATATGTTCAAATATAAACTACACAGAAGCATTGTATGAAACTTTATTCTGTTCCGTGCATTCAACTAACAGAGTTGAACCTTACTTTTGATTGAGCCGTTCTGAAACACTCTTTCTGTAGAAACCGCAATTGGACATTCTGAGCGCTAAGAGGCCTATATTGGGAAAAAGAATGTCTACAAATAAAAACTACACAGAAGAATTGTGTGAAACTTCTTTCTGTTCTGTTTGTTCACCTAAAAGTGTTGAACCTTAGTTTTGATTGAGCCGTTCTGAAACACTGTTTCTGTAGAAAATGCAAGTGGAGATTCGGAGCGCTAAGAGGGTAATAGAGGAAAAAGGAATTTCTCCAAATAAAAACTACACAGAATCATTCTGTGAAACTTCTTTCTGATCTGTGCATTCAGCTAACAGAGTTAAACCATACTTTTGATTGAGCAGATCTGAACACTCTTTCTGTAGAAAATGCAACTGGACATTTGGAGCGCTAAGAGAGTAGTAGTGGAAAAAGGAATATATTCAAATATAAACTACACAGAAGCATTCTGTGAAACTTCTTTCTGATCTGAGCATTCAGCTAACAGAGTTAAACCATACTTTTGATTGAGCAGTTTTGAAACACTCTGTCTGTAGAAAATGCAACTGGACATTCGTAGCGCTAAGTGGGTAATAGTGGAAAAAAGAATATGTTCAAATATAAACTACACAGAAGCATTGTATGAAACTTCTTTCTGTTCTGTGCATTCAACTAACAGAGCTGAACCTGACTTTTGATTGAGCCTTTCTGAAACACTCTTTCTGCAGAAACTGCAATTGGACATTCTGAGCGCTAAGAGTCCTATATTGGGAAAAATAATATCTTCAAATAAAAACTACACAGAAGCATTGTGTGAAACTTATTTCTGATATGTTCATTAAGCTAACAGAGTTAAACCATACTTTTGATTGCGCAGTTCTGAACACTCTTTCTGTAGAAAATGCAAGTGGACATTCGGAGCGCTAAGAGGGTAATAGTGGAAAAAGGAATATATTCAAATATAAACTACACAGTAGCATTCAGTGAAAATTCTTTCTGTTCTGTGCATTCAACTAACAGAGTTGAACCTTACTTTTGATTGAGCCATTCTGAAACACTCTTTCTGTAGAAACTGCAATTGGACATGCTAAGCGCTAAGAGGCCTACATTGGGAAAAAGAATATCTTCAAATAAAAACTACACAGATGCATTCTGTGAAACTTATTTCTGATCTGTAAATTCAGTTAACAGAGATAAAACATATTTTTGATTGAGCAGTTATGAAACACTCTTTTTGTAGAAAATGCAAGTGGAGATTCGGAGCGCTAAGTGGGTAATAGTGGAAAAAGGAATGTCTTCAAATATAAACTACACAGAATCATTCGGTGAGACTTCTTTCTCATCTGTGCATTCAGCTAACAGAGTTAAACCATACTTTTGATTGAGCAGATCTGAACACTCTTTTGGTAGAAAATGCAACTGGACATTTGGAGCGCTAAGAGCGTAGTAGTGGAAAAAGTAATATATTGAAATATAAACTACACAGAAGCATTCTGTGAAACTTCTTTCTGATCTGAGCATTCAGCTAACAGAGTTAAACCATACTTTTGATTGAGCAGTTTTGAAACACTCTGTCTGTAGAAAATGCAACTGGACATTCGTAGCGCTAAGTGGGTAATAGTGGAAAAAAGAATATGTTCAAATATAAACTACACAGAAGCATTGTATGAAACTTCTTTCTGTTCTGTGCATTCAACTAACAGAGTTGAACCTTACTTTTGATTGAGCCGTTCTGAAACACTCTTTCTGTAGAAACTGCAATTGGACATTCTGAGCGCTAAGAGGCCTATATTGGGAAAAAGAATGTCTACAAATAAAAACTACACAGAAGAATTGTGTGAAACTTCTTTCTGTTCTGTTTGTTCAACTAAAAGAGTTGAACCTTAGTTTTGATTGAGCCGTTCTGAAACACTCTTTCTGTAGAAAATGCAAGTGGATATTCGGAGCGCTAAGAGGGTAATAGTGGAAAAATGAATGTCTCCAAATATAAACTACACAGAATCATTCTGTGAAACTTCTTTCTGATCTTTGCATTCAGCTAACAGAGTTAAAACATACTTTTGATTGAGCAGATCTGAACACTCTTTCTGTAGAAAATGCAACTGGACATTTGGAGCGCTAAGAGCGTAGTAGTGGAAAAAGGAATATATTCAAATATAAACTACACAGAAGCATTCTGTGAAACTTCTTTCTGATCTGAGCATTCAGCTAACAGAGTTAAACCATACTTTTTATTGAGCAGTTTGGAAACACTCTGTCTGTAGAAAATGCAACTGGACATTCGTAGCACTAAGTGGGTAATAGTGGAAAAAAGAATATGTTCAAATATAAACTACACAGAAGCATTGTATGAAACTTCTTTCTGTTCTGTGCATTCAACTAACAGAGTTGAACCTTACTTTTGATTGAGCCGTTCTG
The DNA here is from genome assembly GCF_028878055.3 of Symphalangus syndactylus. Taxonomy (NCBI): domain Eukaryota; kingdom Metazoa; phylum Chordata; class Mammalia; order Primates; family Hylobatidae; genus Symphalangus; species Symphalangus syndactylus. The sequence goes on from NC_072426.2 coordinate 164,736,484, forward strand.
AAACACTCTTTCTGTAGAAACCGCAATTGGACATTCTGAGCGCTAAGAGGCCTATATTGATAAAAAGAATGTCTACAAATAAAAACTACACAGAAGAATTGTGTGAAACTTCCTTCTGTTCTGTTTGTTCACCTAAAAGAGTTGAACCTTAGTTTTGATTGAGCCGTTCTGAAACACTCTTTCTGTAGAAAATGCAAGTGGAGATTCGGAGCGCTAAGAGGGTAATAGAGGAAAAAGGAATTTCTCCAAATAAAAACTACACAGAATCATTCTGTGAAACTTCTTTCTGATCTGTGCATTCAGCTAACAGAGTTAAACCATACTTTTGATTGAGCAGATCTGAACACTCTTTCTGTAGAAAATGCAACTGGACATTTGGAGCGCTAAGAGAGTAGTAGTGGAAAAAGGAATATATTCAAATATAAACTACACAGAAGCATTCTGTGAAACTTCTTTCTGATCTGAGCATTCAGCTAACAGAGTTAAACCATACTTTTGATTGAGCAGTTTTGAAACACTCTGTCTGTAGAAAATGCAACTGGACATTCGTAGCGCTAAGTGGGTAATAGTGGAAAAAAGAATATGTTCAAATATAAACTACACAGAAGCATTGTATGAAACTTCTTTCTGTTCTGTGCATTCAACTAACAGAGCTGAACCTGACTTTTGATTGAGCCTTTCTGAAACACTCTTTCTGCAGAAACTGCAATTGGACATTCTGAGCGCTAAGAGGCCTATATTGGGAAAAATAATATCTTCAAATAAAAACTACACAGAAGCATTGTGTGAAACTTATTTCTGATATGTTCATTAAGCTAACAGAGTTAAACCATACTTTTGATTGCGCAGTTCTGAACACTCTTTCTGTAGAAAATGCAAGTGGACATTCGGAGCGCTAAGAGGGTAATAGTGGAAAAAGGAATATATTCAAATATAAACTACACAGTAGCATTCAGTGAAAATTCTTTCTGTTCTGTGCATTCAACTAACAGAGTTGAACCTTACTTTTGATTGAGCCGTTCTGAAACACTCTTTCTGTAGAAACTGCAATTGGACATGCTAAGCGCTAAGAGGCCTACATTGGGAAAAAGAATATCTTCAAATAAAAACTACACAGATGCATTCTGTGAAACTTATTTCTGATCTGTAAATTCAGTTAACAGAGATAAAACATATTTTTGATTGAGCAGTTATGAAACACTCTTTTTGTAGAAAATGCAAGTGGAGATTCGGAGCGCTAAGAGGGTAATAGTGGAAAAAGGAATGTCTTCAAATATAAACTACACAGAAGCATTCTGTGAAACTTCTTTCTGATCTGAGCATTCAGCTAACAGAGTTAAACCATACTTTTGATTGAGCAGTTTTGAAACACTCTGTCTGTAGAAAATGCAACTGGACATTCGTAGCGCTAAGTGGGTAATAGTGGACAAAAGAATATGTTCAAATATAAACTACACAGAAGCATTGTATGAAACTTCTTTCTGTTCTGTGCATTCAACTAACAGACTTGAACCTTACTTTTGATTGAGCCGTTCTGAAACACTCTTTCTGTAGAAACTGCAATTGGACATTCTGAGCGCTAAGAGGCCTATATTGGGAAAAAGAATGTCTACAAATATAAACTACACAGAAGAATTGTGTGAAACTTCTTTCTGTTCTGTTTGTTCAACTAAAAGAGTTGAACCTTAGTTTTGATTGAGCCGTTCTGAAACACTCTTTCTGTAGAAAATGCAAGTGGAGATTCGGAGCGCTAAGAGGGTAATAGTGGAAAAAGGAATGTCTCCAAATATAAACTACACAGAATCATTCTGTGAAACTTCTTTCTGATCTGTGCATTCAGCTAACAGAGTTAAACCATACTTTTGATTGAGCAGATCTGAACACTCTTTCTGTAGAAAATGCAACTGGACATTTGGAGTGCTAAGAGAGTAGTAGTGGAAAAAGGAATATATTCAAATATAAACTACACAGAAGCATTCTGTGAAACTTCTTTCTGATCTGAGCATTCAGCTAACAGAGTTAAACCATACTTTTGATTGAGCAGTTTTGAAACACTCTGTCTGTAGAAAATGCAACTGGACATTCGTAGCGCTAAGTGGGTAATAGTGGAAATAAGAATATGTTCAAATATAAACTACACAGAAGCATTGTATGAAACTTCTTTCTGTTCTGTGCATTCAACTAACAGAGTTGAACCTTACTTTTGATTGAGCCTTTCTGAAACACTCTTTCTGTAGAAACTGCAATTGGACATTCTGAGCGCTAAGAGGCCTATATTGGGAAAAATAATATCTTCAAATAAAAACTACACAGAAGCATTGTGTGAAACTTATTACTGATATGTTCATTAAGCTAACAGAGTTAAACCATACTTTTGATTGCGCAGTTCTGAACACTCTTTCTGTAGAAAATGCAAGTGGACATTCGGAGCGCTAAGAGGGTAATATTGGAAAAAGGAATATATTCAAATATAAACTACACAGTAGCATTCTGTGAAAATTCTTTCTGTTCTGTGCATTCAACTAACAGAGTTGAACCTTACTTTTGATTGAGCCGTTCTGAAACACTCTTTCTGTAGAAACTGCAATTGGACATGTTAAGCGCTAAGAGGCCTATATTGGGAAAAAGAATATCTTCAAATAAAAACTACACAGATGCATTCTGTGAAACTTATTTCTGATCTGTAAATTCAGTTAACAGAGATAAAACATATTTTTGATTGAGCAGTTATGAAACACTCTTTTTGTAGAAAATGCAAGTGGAGATTCGGAGCGCTAAGAGGGTAATAGTGGAAAAAGGAATGTCTTCAAATATAAACTACACAGAATCATTCGGTGAAACTTCTTTCTGATCTGTGCATTCAGCTAACAGAGTAAAACCATACTTTTGATTGAGCAGATCTGAACACTCTTTCTGTAGAAAATGCAACTGGACATTTGGAGCGCTAAGAGCGTAGTAGTGGAAAAAGGAATATATTGAAATATAAACTACACAGAAGCATTCTGTGAAACTTCTTTCTGATCTGAGCATTCAGCTAACAGAGTTAAACCATACTTTTGATTGAGCAGTTTTGAAACACTCTGTCTGTAGAAAATGCAACTGGACATTCGTAGCGCTAAGTGGGTAATAGTGGAAAAAAGAATATGTTCAAATATAAACTACACAGAAGCATTGTATGAAACTTCTTTCTGTTCTGTGCATTCAACTAACAGAGTTGAACCTTACTTTTGATTGAGCCGTTCTGAAACACTCTTTCTGTAGAAACTGCAATTGGACATTCTGAGCGCTAAGAGGCCTATATTGGGAAAAAGAATGTCTACAAATAAAAACTACACAGAAGAATTGTGTGAAACTTCTTTCTGTTCTGTTTGTTCAACTACAAGAGTTGAACCTTAGTTTTGATTGAGCCGTTCTGAAACACTCTTTCTGTAGAAAATGCAAGTGGATATTCGGAGCGCTAAGAGGGTAATAGTGGAAAAATGAATGTCTCCAAATATAAACTACACAGAATCATTCTGTGAAACTTCTTTCTGATCTTTGCATTCAGCTAACAGAGTTAAAACATACTTTTGATTGAGCAGATCTGAACACTCTTTCTGTAGAAAATGCAACTGGACATTTGGAGCGCTAAGAGCCTAGTAGTGGAAAAAGGAATATATTCAAATATAAACTACACAGAAGCATTCTGTGAAACTTCTTTCTGATCTGAGCATTCAGCTAACAGAGTTAAACCATACTTTTTATTGAGCAGTTTGGAAACACTCTGTCTGTAGAAAATGCAACTGGACATTCGTAGCACTAAGTGGGTAATAGTGGAAAAAAGAATATGTTCAAATATAAACTACACAGAAGCATTGTATGAAACTTTATTCTGTTCTGTGCATTCAACTAACAGAGTTGAACCTTACTTTTGATTGAGCCGTTCTGAAACACTCTTTCTGTAGAAACCGCAATTGGACATTCTGAGCGCTAAGAGGCCTATATTTTGAAAAAGAATGTCTACAAATAAAAACTACACAGAAGAATTGTGTGAAACTTCCTTCTGTTCTGTTTGTTCACCTAAAAGAGTTGAACCTTAGTTTTGATTGAGCCGTTCTGAAACACTCTTTCTGTAGAAAATGCAAGTGGAGATTAGGAGCGCTAAGAGGGTAATAGAGGAAAAAGGAATTTCTCCAAATAAAAACTACACAGAATCATTCTGTGAAACTTCTTTCTGATCTGTGCATTCAGCTAACAGAGTTAAACCATACTTTTGATTGAGCAGATCTGAACACTCTTTCTGTAGAAAATGCAACTGGACATTTGGAGCGCTAAGAGAGTAGTAGTGGAAAAAGGAATATATTCAAATATAAACTACACAGAAGCATTCTGTGAAACTTCTTTCTGATCTGAGCATTCAGCTAACAGAGTTAAACCATACTTTTGATTGAGCAGTTTTGAAACACTCTGTCTGTAGAAAATGCAACTGGACATTCGTAGCGCTAAGTGGGTAATAGTGGAAAAAAGAATATGTTCAAATATAAACTACACAGAAGCATTGTATGAAACTTCTTTCTGTTCTGTGCATTCAACTAACAGAGCTGAACCTGACTTTTGATTGAGCCTTTCTGAAACACTCTTTCTGCAGAAACTGCAATTGGACATTCTGAGCGCTAAGAGGCCTATATTGGGAAAAATAATATCTTCAAATAAAAACTACACAGAAGCATTGTGTGAAACTTATTTCTGATATGTTCATTAAGCTAACAGAGTTAAACCATACTTTTGATTGCGCAGTTCTGAACACTCTTTCTGTAGAAAATGCAAGTGGACATTCGGAGCGCTAAGAGGGTAATAGTGGAAAAAGGAATATATTCAAATATAAACTACACAGTAGCATTCAGTGAAAATTCTTTCTGTTCTGTGCATTCAACTAACAGAGTTGAACCTTACTTTTGATTGAGCCGTTCTGAAACACTCTTTCTGTAGAAACTGCAATTGGACATGCTAAGCGCTAAGAGGCCTACATTGGGAAAAAGAATATCTTCAAATAAAAACTACACAGATGCATTCTGTGAAACTTATTTCTGATCTGTAAATTCAGTTAACAGAGATAAAACATATTTTTGATTGAGCAGTTATGAAACACTCTTTTTGTAGAAAATGCAAGTGGAGATTCGGAGCGCTAAGAGGGTAATAGTGGAAAAAGGAATGTCTTCAAATATAAACTACACAGAAGCATTCTGTGAAACTTCTTTCTGATCTGAGCATTCAGCTAACAGAGTTAAACCATACTTTTGATTGAGCAGTTTTGAAACACTCTGTCTGTAGAAAATGCAACTGGACATTCGTAGCGCTATGTGGGTAATAGTGGACAAAAGAATATGTTCAAATATAAACTACACAGAAGCATTGTATGAAACTTCTTTCTGTTCTGTGCATTCAACTAACAGACTTGAACCTTACTTTTGATTGAGCCGTTCTGAAACACTCTTTCTGTAGAAACTGCAATTGGACATTCTGAGCGCTAAGAGGCCTATATTGGGAAAAAGAATGTCTACAAATATAAACTACACAGAAGAATTGTGTGAAACTTCTTTCTGTTCTGTTTGTTCAACTAAAAGAGTTGAACCTTAGTTTTGATTGAGCCGTTCTGAAACACTCTTTCTGTAGAAAATGCAAGTGGAGATTCGGAGCGCTAAGAGGGTAATAGTGGAAAAAGGAATGTCTCCAAATATAAACTACACAGAATCATTCTGTGAAACTTCTTTCTGATCTGTGCATTCAGCTAACAGAGTTAAACCATACTTTTGATTGAGCAGATCTGAACACTCTTTCTGTAGAAAATGCAACTGGACATTTGGAGTGCTAAGAGAGTAGTAGTGGAAAAAGGAATATATTCAAATATAAACTACACAGAAGCATTCTGTGAAACTTCTTTCTGATCTGAGCATTCAGCTAACAGAGTTAAACCATACTTTTGATTGAGCAGTTTTGAAACACTCTGTCTGTAGAAAATGCAACTGGACATTCGTAGCGCTAAGTGGGTAATAGTGGAAATAAGAATATGTTCAAATATAAACTACACAGAAGCATTGTATGAAACTTCTTTCTGTTCTGTGCATTCAACTAACAGAGTTGAACCTTACTTTTGATTGAGCCTTTCTGAAACACTCTTTCTGTAGAAACTGCAATTGGACATTCTGAGCGCTAAGAGGCCTATATTGGGAAAAATAATATCTTCAAATAAAAACTACACAGAAGCATTGTGTGAAACTTATTACTGATATGTTCATTAAGCTAACAGATTTAAACCATACTTTTGATTGCGCAGTTCTGAACCCTCTTTCTGTAGAAAATGCAAGTGGACATTCGGAGCGCTAAGAGGGTAATATTGGAAAAAGGAATATATTCAAATATAAACTACACAGTAGCATTCTGTGAAAATTCTTTCTGTTCTGTGCATTCAACTAACAGAGTTGAACCTTACTTTTGATTGAGCCGTTCTGAAACACTCTTTCTGTAGAAACTGCAATTGGACATGTTAAGCGCTAAGAGGCCTATATTGGGAAAAAGAATATCTTCAAATAAAAACTACACAGATGCATTCTGTGAAACTTATTTCTGATCTGTAAATTCAGTTAACAGAGATAAAACATATTTTTGATTGAGCAGTTATGAAACACTCTTTTTGTAGAAAATGCAAGTGGAGATTCGGAGCGCTAAGAGGGTATTAGTGGAAAAAGGAATGTCTTCAAATATAAACTACACAGAATCATTCGGTGAAACTTCTTTCTGATCTGTGCATTCAGCTAACAGAGTAAAACCATACTTTTGATTGAGCAGATCTGAACACTCTTTCTGTAGAAAATGCAACTGGACATTTGGAGCGCTAAGAGCGTAGTAGTGGAAAAAGGAATATATTCAAATATAAACTACACAGAAGCATTCTGTGAAACTTCTTTCTGATCTGAGCATTCAGCTAACAGAGTTAAACCATACTTTTGATTGAGCAGTTTTGAAATACTCTGTCTGTAGAAAATGCAACTGGACATTCGTAGCGCTAAGTGGGTAATAGTGGAAAAAAGAATATGTTCAAATATAAACTACACAGAAGCATTGTATGAAACATCTTTCTGTTCTGTGCATTCAACTAACAGAGTTGAACCTTATTTTTGATTGAGCCGTTCTGAAACTCTCTTTCTGTAGAAACTGCAATTGGACATTCTGAGCGCTAAGAGGCCTATATTGGGAAAAAGAATGTCTACAAATAAAAACTACTCAGAAGAATTGTGTGAAGCTTCTTTCTGTTCTGTTTGTTCAACTAAAAGAGTTGAACCTTAGTTTTGATTGAGCCGTTCTGAAACACTCTTTCTTTAGAAAATGCAAGTGGAGATTCGGAGCGCTAAGAGGGTAATAGTGGAAAAATGAATGTCTCCAAATATAAACTACACAGAATCATTCTGTGAAACTTCTTTCTGATCTGTGCATTCAGCTAACAGAGTTAAACCATACTTTTGATTGAGCAGATCTGAACACTCTTTCTGTAGAAAATGCAACTGGGCATTTGGAGCGCTAAGAGAGTAGTAGTGGAAAAAGGAATATATTCAAATATAAACTACACAGAAGCATTCTGTGAAACTTCTTTCTGATCTGAGCATTCAGCTAACAGAGTTAAACCATACTTTTGATTGAGCAGTTTTGAAACACTCTGTCTGTAGAAAATGCAACTGGACATTCGTAGCGCTAAGTGGGTAATAGTGGAAATAAGAATATGTTCAAATATAAACTACACAGAAGCATTGTATGAAACTTCTTTCTGTTCTGTGCATTCAACTAACAGAGTTGAACCTTACTTTTGATTGAGCCTTTCTGAAACACTCTTTCTGTAGAAACTGCAATTGGACATTCTGAGCGCTAAGAGGCCTATATTGGGAAAAATAATATCTTCAAATAAAAACTACACAGAAGCATTGTGTGAAACTTATTACTGATATGTTCATTAAGCTAACAGAGTTAAACCATACTTTTGATTGCGCAGTTCTGAACACTCTTTCTGTAGAAAATGCAAGTGGACATTCGGAGCGATAAGAGGGTAATAGTGGAAAAAGGAATATATTCAAATATAAACTACACAGTAGCATTCTGTGAAAATTCTTTCTGTTCTGTGCATTCAACTAACAGAGTTGAACCTTACTTTTGATTGAGCCGTTCTGAAACACTCTTTCTGGAGAAACTGCAATTGGACATGTTAAGCGCTAAGAGGCCTATATTGGGAAAAAGAATATCTTCAAATAAAAACTACACAGATGCATTCTGTGAAACTTATTTCTGATCTGTAAATTCAGTTAACAGAGATAAAACATATTTTTGATTGAGCAGTTATGAAACACTCTTTTTGTAGAAAATGCAAGTGGAGATTCGGAGCGCTAAGAGGGTAATAGTGGAAAAAGGAATGTCTTCAAATATAAACTACACAGAATCATTCGGTGAAACTTCTTTCTGATCTGTGCATTCAGCTAACAGAGTAAAACCATACTTTTGATTGAGCAGATCTGAACACTCTTTCTGTAGAAAATGCAACTGGACATTTGGAGCGCTAAGAGCGTAGTAGTGGAAAAAGGAATATATTCAAATATAAACTACACAGAAGCATTCTGTGAAACTTCTTTCTGATCTGAGCATTCAGCTAACAGAGTTAAACCATACTTTTGATTGAGCAGTTTTGAAATACTCTGTCTGTAGAAAATGCAACTGGACATTCGTAGCGCTAAGTGGGTAATAGTGGAAAAAAGAATATGTTCAAATATAAACTACACAGAAGCATTGTATGAAACATCTTTCTGTTCTGTGCATTCAACTAACAGAGTTGAACCTTATTTTTGATTGAGCCGTTCTGAAACTCTCTTTCTGTAGAAACTGCAATTGGACATTCTGAGCGCTAAGAGGCCTATATTGGGAAAAAGAATGTCTACAAATAAAAACTACACAGAAGAATAGTGTGAAGCTTCTTTCTGTTCTGTTTGTTCAACTAAAAGAGTTGAACCTTAGTTTTGATTGAGCCGTTCTGAAACACTCTTTCTGTAGAAAATGCAAGTGGAGATTCGGAGCGCTAAGAGGGTAATAGTGGAAAAAGGAATGTCTCCAAATATAAACTACACAGAATCATTCTGTGAAACTTCTTTCTGATCTGTGCATTCAGCTAACAGAGTTAAACCATACTTTTGATTGAGCAGATCTGAACACTCTTTCTGTAGAAAATGCAACTGGACATTTGGAGCGCTAAGAGAGTAGTAGTGGAAAAAGGAATATATTCAAATATAAACTACACAGAAGCATTCTGTGAAACTTCTTTCTGATCTGAGCATTCAGCTAACAGAGTTAAACCATACTTTTGATTGAGCAGTTTTGAAACACTCTGTCTGTAGAAAATGCAACTGGACATTCGTAGCGCTAAGTGGGTAATAGTGGAAATAAGAATATGTTCAAATATAAACTACACAGAAGCATTGTATGAAACTTCTTTCTGTTCTGTGCATTCAACTAACAGAGTTGAACCTTACTTTTGATTGAGCCTTTCTGAAACACTCTTTCTGTAGAAACTGCAATTGGACATTCTCAGCGCTAAGAGGCCTATATTGGGAAAAATAATATCTTCAAATAAAAACTACACAGAAGCATTGTGTGAAACTTATTACTGATATATTCATTAAGCTAACAGAGTTAAACCATACTTTTGATTGCGCAGTTCTGAACACTCTTTCTGTAGAAAATGCAAGTGGACATTCGGAGCGCTAAGAGGGTAATAGTGGAAAAAGGAATATATTCAAATATAAACTACACAGTAGCATTCTGTGAAAATTCTTTCTGTTCTGTGCATTCAACTAACAGAGTTGAACCTTACTTTTGATTGAGCCGTTCTGAAACACTCTTTCTGTAGAAACTGCAATTGGACATGCTAAGCGCTAAGAGGCCTACATTGGGAAAAAGAATATCTTCAAATAAAAACTACACAGATGCATTCTGTGAAACTTATTTCTGATCTGTAAATTCAGTTAACAGAGATAAAACATATTTTTGATTGAGCAGTTATGAAACACTCTTTTTGTAGAAAATGCAAGTGGAGATTCGGAGCGCTAAGAGGGTAATAGTGGAAAAAGGAATGTCTTCAAATATAAACTACACAGAATCATTCTGTGAAACTTCTTTCTGATCTGTGCATTCAGCTAACAGAGTTAAACCATACTTTTGATTGAGAAGATCTGAACACTCTTTCTGTAGAAAATGCAACTGGACATTTGGAGCGCTAAGAGCGTAGTAGTGGAAAAAGGAATATATTCAAATATAAACTACACAGAAGCATTCTGTGAAATTTCTTTCTGATCTGAGCATTCAGCTAACAGAGTTAAACCATACTTTTGATTGAGCAGTTTTGAAACACTCTGTCTGTAGAAAATGCAACTGGACATTCGTAGCGCTAAGTGGGTAATAGTGGAAAAAAGAATATGTTCAAATATAAACTACACAGAAGCATTGTATGAAACTTCTTTCTGTTCTGTGCATTCAACTAACAGAGTTGAACCTTACATTTGATTGAGCCTTTCTGAAACACTCTTTCTGTAGAAACTGCAATTGGACATTCTGAGCGCTAAGAGGCCTCTATTGGGAAAAAAAATATCTTCAAATAAAAACTACACAGAAGCATTGTGTGAAACTTATTTCTGATATGTTCATTAAGCTAACAGAGTTAAACCATACTTTTGATTGCGCAGTTCTGAACACACTTTCTGTAGAAAATGCAAGTGGACATTCGGAGCGCTAAGAGGGTAATAGTGGAAAAAGGAATATATTCAAATATAAACTACACAGTAGCATTCTGTGAAAATTCTTTCTGTTCTGTGCATTCAACTAACAGAGTTGAACATTACTTTTGATTGAGGAGTTCTGAAACACTCTTTCTGTAGAAACTGCAAATGGACATGCTAAGCGCTAAGAGGCCTACATTGGGAAAAAGAATATCTTCAAATAAAAACTACACAGATGCATTCTGTGAAACTAATTTCTGATCTGTAAATTCAGTTAACAGAGATAAAACCTATTTTTGATTGAGCAGTTATGAAACACTCTTTTTGTAGAAAATGCAAGTGGAGATTCGGAGCGCTAAGGGGGTAATAGTGGACAAAGGAATGTCTTCAATTATAAACTACACAGAATCATTTGGTGAAACTTCTTTCTGATCTGTGCATTCAGCTAACAGAGTTAAACCATACTTTTGATTGAGCAGATCTGAACACTCTTTCTGTAGAAAATGCAACTGGACATTTGGAGCGCTAAGAGCGTAGTAGTGGAAAAAGGAATATATTCAAATATAAACTACAAAGAAGCATTCTGTGAAACTTCTTTCTGATCTGAGCATTCAGCTAACAGAGTTAAACCATACTTTTGATTGAGCAGTTTTGAAACACTCTGTCTGTAGAAAATGCAACTGGACATTCGTAGCGCTAAGTGGGTAAGAGTGGAAAAAAGAATATGTTCAAATATAAACTACAGAGAATCATTGTATGAAATTCCTTTCTGTTCTGTGCATTCAAATAACAGAGTTGAACCTTACTTTTGATTGAGCCTTTCTGAAACACTCTTTCTGTAGAAACTGCAATTGGACATTCTGAGCGCTAAGAGGCCTCTATTGGGAAAAATAATATCTTCAAATAAAAACTACACAGAAGCATTGTGTGAAACTTATTTCTGATATGTTCATTAAGCTAACAGAGTTAAACCATACTTTTGATTGCGCAGTTCTGAACACTCTTTCTGTAGAAAATGCAAGTGGACATTCGGAGCGCTAAGAGGGTAATAGTGCAAAAAGGAATATATTCAAATATAAACTACACAGAAGCATTCTGTGAAACTTCTTTCTGATCTGAGCATTCAGCTAACAGAGTTAAACCATACTTTTGATTGAGCAGTTTTGAAACACTCTGTCTGTAGAAAATGCAACTGGACATTCGTAGCGCTAAGTGGGTAATAGTTTAAAAAAGAATATGTTCAAATATAAACTACACAGAAGCATTGTATGAAACTCCTTTCTGTTCTGTGCATTCAACTAACAGGGTTGAACCTTACTTTTGATTGAGCCGTTCTGAAACACTCTTTCTGTAGAAACTGCAATTGGACATTCTGAGCGCTAAGAGGCCTATATTGGGAAAAAGAATGTCTACAAAAAAAAACTACACAGAAGAATTGTGTGAAACTTCTTTCTGTACTGTTTGTTCAACTAAAAGAGTTGAACCTTAGTTTTGATTGAGCCGTTCTGAAACACTCTTTCTGTAGAAAATGCAAGTGGAGATTCGGAGCGCTAAGAGGGTAATAGTGGAAAAAGGAATGTCTCCAAATATAAACTACACAGAATCATTCTGTGAAACTTCTTTCTGATCTGTACATTCAGCTAACAGTGTTAAACCATACTTTTGATTGAGCAGATCTGAACACTCTTTCTGTAGAAAATGCAACTGGACATTTGGAGCGCTAAGAGAGTAGTAGTGGAAAAAGGAATATATTCAAATATAAACTACACAGAAGCATTCTGTGAAACTTCTTTCTGATCTGAGCATTCAGCTAACAGAGTTAAACCATACTTTTGATTGAGCAGTTTTGAAACACTCTGTCTGTAGAAAATGCAACTGGACATTCGTAGCGCTAAGTGGGTAATAGTGGAAATAAGAATATGTTCAAATATAAACTACACAGAAGCATTGTATGAAACTTATTACTGTTCTGTGCATTCAACTAACAGAGTTGAACCTTACATTTGATTGAGCCTTTCTGAAACACTCTTTCTGTAGAAACTGCAATTGGACATTCTGAGCGCTAAGAGGCCTCTATTGGGAAAAATAATATCTTCAAATAAAAACTACACAGAAGCATTGTGTGAAACTTATTACTGATATGTTCATTAAGCTAACAGAGTTAAACCATACTTTTGATTGCGCAGTTCTGAACACTCTTTCTGTAGAAAATGCAAGTGGACATTCGGAGGGCTAAGAGGGTAATAGTGGAAAAAGGAATATATTCAAATATAAACTACACAGTAGCATTCTGTGAAAATTCTTTCTGTTCTGTGCATTCAACTAACAGAGTTGAACCTTACTTTTGATTGAGCCGTTCTGAAACACTCTTTCTGTAGAAACTGCAATTGGACATGTTAAGCGCTAAGAGGCCTATATTGGGAAAAAGAATATCTTCAAATAAAAACTACACAGATGCATTCTGTGAAACTTATTTCTGATCTGTAAATTCAGTTAACAGAGATAAAACATATTTTTGATTGAGCAGTTATGAAACACTCTTTTTGTAGAAAATGCAAGTGGAGATTCGGAGCGCTAAGAGGGTAATAGTGGAAAAAGGAATGTCTTCAAATATAAACTACACAGAATCATTCGGTGAAACTTCTTTCTGATCTGTGCATTCAGCTAACAGAGTTAAACCATACTTTTGATTGAGCAGATCTGAACACTCTTTCTGTAGAAAATGCAACTGGACATTTGGAGCGCTAAGAGCGTAGTAGTGGAAAAAGGAATATATTCAAATATAAACTACACAGAAGCATTCTGTGAAACTTCTTTCTGATCTGAGCATTCAGCTAACAGAGTTAAACCCTACTTTTGATTGAGCAGTTTTGAAACACTCTGTCTGTAGAAAATGCAACTGGACATTCGTAGCACTAAGTGGGTAATAGTGGAAAAAAGAATATGTTCAAATATAAACTACACAGAAGCATTGTATGAAACTTCTTTCTGTTCTGTGCATTCAAATAACAGAGTTGAACCTTACTTTTGATTGAGCCTTTCTGAAACACTCTTTCTGTAGAAACTGCAATTGGACATTCTGAGCGCTAAGAGGCCTCTATTGGGAAAAATAATATCTTCAAATAAAAACTACACAGAAGCATTGTGTGAAACTTATTTCTGATATGTTCATTAAGCTAACAGAGTTAAACCATACTTTTGATTGCGCAGTTCTGAACACACTTTCTGTAGAAAATGCAAGTGGACATTCGGAGCGCTAAGAGGGTAATATTGGAAAAAGGAATATATTCAAATATAAACTACACAGTGGCATTCTGTGAAAATTCTTTCTGTTCTGTGCATTCAACTAACAGATTTGAACCTTACTTTTGATTGAGCCGTTCTGAAACACTCTTTCTGTAGAAAGTGCAATTGGACATGCTAAGCGCTAAGAGGCCTACATTGGGAAAAATAATATCTTCAAATAAAAACTACACAGATGCATTCTGTGAAACTTATTTCTGATCTGTAAATTCAGTTAACAGAGATAAAACATATTTTTGATTGAGCAGTTATGAAACACTCTTTTTGTAGAAAATGCAAGTGGAGATTCGGAGCGCTAAGAGGGTAATAGTGGAAAAAGGAATGTCTTCAAATATAAACTACACAGAATCATTTGGTGAAACTTCTTTCTGATCTGTGCATTCAGCTAACAGAGTTAAACCATACTTTTGATTGAGCAGATCTGAACACTCTTTCTGTAGAAAATGCAACTGGACATTTGGAGCGCTAAGAGCGTAGTAGTGGAAAAAGGAATATATTCAAATATAAACTACACAGAAGCATTCTGTGAAACTTCTTTCTGATCTGAGCATTCAGCTAACAGAGTTAAACCATACTTTTGATTGAGCAGTTTTGAAACACTCTGTAGAAAATGCAACTGGACATTCGTAGCGCTAAGTGGGTAATAGTGGAAAAAAGAATATGTTCAAATATAAACTACACAGAAGCATTGTATGAAACTTCTTTCTGTTCTGTGCATTCAACTAACAGGGTTGAACCTTACTTTTGATTGAGCCGTTCTGAAACACTCTTTCTGTAGAAAATGCAATTGGACATTCTGAGCACTAAGAGGCCTATATTGGGAAAAAGAATGTCTACAAAAAAAAACTACACAGAAGAATTGTGTGAAACTTCTTTCTGTTCTGTTTGTTCAACTAAAAGAGTTGAACCTTAGTTTTGATTGAGCCGTTCTGAAACACTCTTTCTGTAGAAAATGCAAGTGGAGATTCGGAGCGCTAAGAGGGTAATAGTGGAAAAAGGAATGTCTCCAAATATAAACTACACAGAATCATTCTGTGAAACTTATTTCTGATCTGTGCATTCAGCTAACAGAGTTAAACCATACTTTTGATTGAGCAGATCTGAACACTCTTTCTGTAGAAAATGCAACTGGACATTTGGAGCGCTAAGAGAGTAGTAGTGGAAAAAGGAATATATTCAAATATAAACTACACAGAAGCATTCTGTGAAACTTCTTTCTGATCTGAGCATTCAGCTAACAGAGTTAAACCATACTTTTGATTGAGCAGTTTTGAAACACTCTGTCTGTAGAAAATGCAACTGGACATTCGTAGCGCTAAGTGGGTAATAGTGGACAAAAGAATATGTTCAAATATAAACTACACAGAAGCATTGTATGAAACTTCTTTCTGTTCTGTGCATTCAACTAACAGACTTGAACCTTACTTTTGATTGAGCCGTTCTGAAACACTCTTTCTGTAGAAACTGCAATTGGACATTCTGAGCGCTAAGAGGCCTATATTGGGAAAATGAATGTCTACAAATATAAACTACACAGAAGAATTGTGTGAAACTTCTTTCTGTTCTGTTTGTTCAACTAAAAGAGTTGAACCTTAGTTTTGATTGAGCCGTTCTGAAACACTCTTTCTGTAGAAAATGCAAGTGGAGATTCGGAGCGCTAAGAGGGTAATAGTGGAAAAAGGAATGTCTCCAAATATAAACTACACAGAATCATTCTGTGAAACTTCTTTCTGATCTGTGCATTCAGCTAACAGAGTTAAACTATACTTTTGATTGAGCAGATCTGAACACTCTTTCTGTAGAAAATGCAACTGGACATTTGGAGTGCTAAGAGAGTAGTAGTGGAAAAAGGAATATATTCAAATATAAACTACACAGAAGCATTCTGTGAAACTTCTTTCTGATCTGAGCATTCAGCTAACAGAGTTAAACCATACTTTTGATTGAGCAGTTTTGAAACACTCTGTCTGTAGAAAATGCAACTGGACATTCGTAGCGCTAAGTGGGTAATAGTGGAAATAAGAATATGTTCAAATATAAACTACACAGAAGCATTGTATGAAACTTCTTTCTGTTCTGTGCATTCAACTAACAGAGTTGAACCTTACTTTTGATTGAGCCTTTCTGAAACACTCTTTCTGTAGAAACTGCAATTGGACATTCTGAGCGCTAAGAGGCCTATATTGGGAAAAATAATATCTTCAAATAAAAACTACACAGAAGCATTGTGTGAAACTTATTACTGATATGTTCATTAAGCTAACAGAGTTAAACCATACTTTTGATTGCGCAGTTCTGAACACTCTTTCTGTAGAAAATGCAAGTGGACATTCGGAGCGCTAAGAGGGTAATATTGGAAAAAGGAATATATTCAAATATAAACTACACAGTAGCATTCTGTGAAAATTCTTTCTGTTCTGTGCATTCAACTAACAGAGTTGAACCTTACTTTTGATTGAGCCGTTCTGAAACACTCTTTCTGTAGAAACTGCAATTGGACATGTTAAGCGCTAAGAGGCCTATATTGGGAAAAAGAATATCTTCAAATAAAAACTACACAGATGCATTCTGTGAAACTTATTTCTGATCTGTAAATTCAGTTAACAGAGATAAAACATATTTTTGATTGAGCAGTTATGAAACACTCTTTTTGTAGAAAATGCAAGTGGAGATTCGGAGCGCTAAGAGGGTAATAGTGGAAAAAGGAATGTCTTCAAATATAAACTACACAGAATCATTCGGTGAAACTTCTTTCTGATCTGTGCATTCAGCTAACAGAGTAAAACCATACTTTTGATTGAGCAGATCTGAACACTCTTTCTGTAGAAAATGCAACTGGACATTTGGAGCGCTAAGAGCGTAGTAGTGGAAAAAGGAATATATTCAAATATAAACTACACAGAAGCATTCTGTGAAACTTCTTTCTGATCTGAGCATTCAGCTAACAGAGTTAAACCATACTTTTGATTGAGCAGTTTTGAAATACTCTGTCTGTAGAAAATGCAACTGGACATTCGTAGCGCTAAGTGGGTAATAGTGGAAAAAAGAATATGTTCAAATATAAACTACACAGAAGCATTGTATGAAACATCTTTCTGTTCTGTGCATTCAACTAACAGAGTTGAACCTTATTTTTGATTGAGCCGTTCTGAAACTCTCTTTCTGTAGAAACTGCAATTGGACATTCTGAGCGCTAAGAGGCCTATATTGGGAAAAAGAATGTCTACAAATAAAAACTACACAGAAGAATTGTGTGAAGCTTCTTTCTGTTCTGTTTGTTCAACTAAAAGAGTTGAACCTTAGTTTTGATTGAGCCGTTCTGAAACACTCTTTCTTTAGAAAATGCAAGTGGAGATTCGGAGCGCTAAGAGGGTAATAGTGGAAAAATGAATGTCTCCAAATATAAACTACACAGAATCATTCTGTGAAACTTCTTTCTGATCTGTGCATTCAGCTAACAGAGTTAAACCATACTTTTGATTGAGCAGATCTGAACACTCTTTCTGTAGAAAATGCAACTGGACATTTGGAGCGCTAAGAGAGTAGTAGTGGAAAAAGGAATATATTCAAATATAAACTACACAGAAGCATTCTGTGAAACTTCTTTCTGATCTGAGCATTCAGCTAACAGAGTTAAACCATACTTTTGATTGAGCAGTTTTGAAACACTCTGTCTGTAGAAAATGCAACTGGACATTCGTAGCGCTAAGTGGGTAATAGTGGAAATAAGAATATGTTCAAATATAAACTACACAGAAGCATTGTATGAAACTTCTTTCTGTTCTGTGCATTCAACTAACAGAGTTGAACGTTACTTTTGATTGAGCCTTTCTGAAACACTCTTTCTGTAGAAACTGCAATTGGACATTCTGAGCGCTAAGAGGCCTATATTGGGAAAAATAATATCTTCAAATAAAAACTACACAGAAGCATTGTGTGAAACTTATTACTGATATGTTCATTAAGCTAACAGAGTTAAACCATACTTTTGATTGCGCAGTTCTGAACACTCTTTCTGTAGAAAATGCAAGTGGACATTCGGAGCGCTAAGAGGGTAATAGTGGAAAAAGGAATATATTCAAATATAAACTACACAGTAGCATTCTGTGAAAATTCTTTCTGTTCTGTGCATTCAACTAACAGAGTTGAACCTTACTTTTGATTGAGCCGTTCTGAAACACTCTTTCTGTAGAAACTGCAATTGGACATGTTAAGCGCTAAGAGGCCTATATTGGGAAAAAGAATATCTTCAAATAAAAACTACACAGATGCATTCTGTGAAACTTATTTCTGATCTGTAAATTCAGTTAACAGAGATAAAACATATTTTTGATTGAGCAGTTATGAAACACTCTTTTTGTAGAAAATGCAAGTGGAGATTCGGAGCGCTAAGAGGGTAATAGTGGAAAAAGGAATGTCTTCAAATATAAACTACACAGAATCATTCGGTGAAACTTCTTTCTGATCTGTGCATTCAGCTAACAGAGTAAAACCATACTTTTGATTGAGCAGATCTGAACACTCTTTCTGTAGAAAATGCAACTGGACATTTGGAGCGCTAAGAGCGTAGTAGTGGAAAAAGGAATATATTCAAATATAAACTACACAGAAGCATTCTGTGAAACTTCTTTCTGATCTGAGCATTCAGCTAACAGAGTTAAACCATACTTTTGATTGAGCAGTTTTGAAATACTCTGTCTGTAGAAAATGCAACTGGACATTCGTAGCGCTAAGTGGGTAATAGTGGAAAAAAGAATATGTTCAAATATAAACTACACAGAAGCATTGTATGAAACATCTTTCTGTTCTGTGCATTCAACTAACAGAGTTGAACCTTATTTTTGATTGAGCCGTTCTGAAACTCTCTTTCTGTAGAAACTGCAATTGGACATTCTGAGCGCTAAGAGGCCTATATTGGGAAAAAGAATGTCTACAAATAAAAACTACACAGAAGAATAGTGTGAAGCTTCTTTCTGTTCTGTTTGTTCAACTAAAAGAGTTGAACCTTAGTTTTGATTGAGCCGTTCTGAAACACTCTTTCTGTAGAAAATGCAAGTGGAGATTCGGAGCGCTAAGAGGGTAATAGTGGAAAAATTAATGTCTCCAAATATAAACTACACAGAATCATTCTGTGAAACTTCTTTCTGATCTGTGCATTCAGCTAACAGAGTTAAACCATACTTTTGATTGAGCAGATCTGAACACTCTTTCTGTAGAAAATGCAACTGGACATTTGGAGCGCTAAGAGAGTAGTAGTGGAAAAAGGAATATATTCAAATATAAACTACACAGAAGCATTCTGTGAAACTTCTTTCTGATCTGAGCATTCAGCTAACAGAGTTAAACCATACTTTTGATTGAGCAGTTTTGAAACACTCTGTCTGTAGAAAATGCAACTGGACATTCGTAGCGCTAAGTGGGTAATAGTGGAAATAAGAATATGTTCAAATATAAACTACACAGAAGCATTGTATGAAACTTCTTTCTGTTCTGTGCATTCAACTAACAGAGTTGAACCTTACTTTTGATTGAGCCTTTCTGAAACACTCTTTCTGTAGAAACTGCAATTGGACATTCTGAGCGCTAAGAGGCCTATATTGGGAAAAATAATATCTTCAAATAAAAACTACACAGAAGCATTGTGTGAAACTTATTACTGATATATTCGTTAAGCTAACAGAGTTAAACCATACTTTTGATTGCGCAGTTCTGAACACTCTTTCTGTAGAAAATGCAAGTGGACATTCGGAGCGCTAAGAGGGTAATAGTGGAAAAAGGAATATATTCAAATATAAACTACACAGTAGCATTCTGTGAAAATTCTTTCTGTTCTGTGCATTCAACTAACAGAGTTGAACCTTACTTTTGATTGAGCCGTTCTGAAACACTCTTTCTGTAGAAACTGCAATTGGACATGCTAAGCGCTAAGAGGGCTACATTGGGAAAAAGAATATCTTCAAATAAAAACTACACAGATGCATTCTGTGAAACTTATTTCTGTTCTGTAAATTCAGTTAACAGAGATAATACATATTTTTGATTGAGCAGTTATGAAACACTCTTTTTGTAGAAAATGCAAGTGGAGATTCGGAGCGCTAAGAGGGTAATAGTGGAAAAAGGAATGTCTTCAAATATAAACTACACAGAATCATTTGGTGAAACTTCTTTCTGATCTGTGCATTCAGCTAACAGAGTTAAACCATACTTTTGATTGAGCAGATCTGAACACTCTTTCTGTAGAAAATGCAACTGGACATTTGGAGCGCTAAGAGCGTAGTAGTGGAAAAAGGAATATATTCAAATATAAACTACACAGAAGCATTCTGTGAAACTTCTTTCTGATCTGAGCATTCAGCTAACAGAGTTAAACCATACTTTTGATTGAGCAGTTTTGAAACACTCTGTAGAAAATGCAACTGGACATTCGTAGCGCTAAGTGGGTAATAGTGGAAAAAAGAATATGTTCAAATATAAACTACACAGAAGCATTGTATGAAACTTCTTTCTGTTCTGTGCATTCAACTAACAGGGTTGAACCTTACTTTTGATTGAGCCGTTCTGAAACACTCTTTCTGTAGAAAATGCAATTGGACATTCTGAGCGCTAAGAGGCCTATATTGGGTAAAAGAATGTCTACAAAAAAAAACTACACAGAAAAATTGTGTGAAACTTCTTTCTGTTCTGTTTGTTCAACTAAAAGAGTTGAACCTTAGTTTTGATTGAGCCGTTCTGAAACACTCTTTCTGTAGAAAATGCAAGTGGAGATTCGGAGCGCTAAGAGGGTAATAGTGGAAAAAGGAATGTCTCCAAATATAAACTACACAGAATCATTCTGTGAAACTTATTTCTGATCTGTGCATTCAGCTAACAGAGTTAAACCATACTTTTGATTGAGCAGATCTGAACACTCTTTCTGTAGAAAATGCAACTGGACATTTGGAGCGCTAAGAGAGTAGTAGTGGAAAAAGGAATATATTCAAATATAAACTACACAGAAGCATTCTGTGAAACTTCTTTCTGATCTGAGCATTCAGCTAACAGAGTTAAACCATACTTTTGATTGAGCAGTTTTGAAACACTCTGTCTGTAGAAAATGCAACTGGACATTCGTAGCGCTAAGTGGGTAATAGTGGAAATAAGAATATGTTCAAATATAAACTACACAGAAGCATTGTATGAAACTTCTTTCTGTTCTGTGCATTCAACTAACAGAGTTGAACCTTACATTTGATTGAGCCTTTCTGAAACACTCTTTCTGTAGAAACTGCAATTGGACATTCTGAGCGCTAAGAGGCCTCTATTGGGAAAAAAAATATCTTCAAATAAAAACTACACAGAAGCATTGTGTGAAACTTATTTCTGATATGTTCATTAAGCTAACAGAGTTAAACCATACTTTTGATTGCGCAGTTCTGAACACACTTTCTGTAGAAAATGCAAGTGGACATTCGGAGCGCTAAGAGGGTAATAGTGGAAAAAGGAATATATTCAAATATAAACTATACAGTAGCATTCTGTGAAAATTCTTTCTGTTCTGTGCATTCAACTAACAGAGTTGAACCTTACTTTTGATTGAGGAGTTCTGAAACACTCTTTCTGTAGAAACTGCAAATGGACATGCTAAGCGCTAAGAGGCCTACATTGGGAAAAAGAATATCTTCAAATAAAAACTACACAGATGCATTCTGTGAAACTTATTTCTGATCTGTAAATTCAGTTAACAGAGATAAAACATATTTTTGATTGAGCAGTTATGAAACACTCTTTTTGTAGAAAATGCAAGTGGAGATTCGGAGCGCTAAGAGGGTAATAGTGGAAAAAGGAATGTCTTCAAATATAAACTACACAGAATCATTCGGTGAAACTTCTTTCTGATCTGTGCATTCAGCTAACAGAGTAAAACCATACTTTTGATTGAGCAGATCTGAACACTCTTTCTGTAGAAAATGCAACTGGACATTTGGAGCGCTAAGAGCGTAGTAGTGGAAAAAGGAATATATTCAAATATAAACTACACAGAAGCATTCTGTGAAACTTCTTTCTGATCTGAGCATTCAGCTAACAGAGTTAAACCATACTTTTGATTGAGCAGTTTTGAAATACTCTGTCTGTAGAAAATGCAACTGGACATTCGTAGCGCTAAGTGGGTAATAGTGGAAAAAAGAATATGTTCAAATATAAACTACACAGAAGCATTGTATGAAACATCTTTCTGTTCTGTGCATTCAACTAACAGAGTTGAACCTTATTTTTGATTGAGCCGTTCTGAAACTCTCTTTCTGTAGAAACTGCAATTGGACATTCTGAGCGCTAAGAGGCCTATATTGGGAAAAAGAATGTCTACAAATAAAAACTACACAGAAGAATAGTGTGAAGCTTCTTTCTGTTCTGTTTGTTCAACTAAAAGAGTTGAACCTTAGTTTTGATTGAGCCGTTCTGAAACACTCTTTCTGTAGAAAATGCAAGTGGAGATTCGGAGCGCTAAGAGGGTAATAGTGGAAAAATTAATGTCTCCAAATATAAACTACACAGAATCATTCTGTGAAACTTCTTTCTGATCTGTGCATTCAGCTAACAGAGTTAAACCATACTTTTGATTGAGCAGATCTGAACACTCTTTCTGTAGAAAATGCAACTGGACATTTGGAGCGCTAAGAGAGTAGTAGTGGAAAAAGGAATATATTCAAATATAAACTACACAGAAGCATTCTGTGAAACTTCTTTCTGATCTGAGCATTCAGCTAACAGAGTTAAACCATACTTTTGATTGAGCAGTTTTGAAACACTCTGTCTGTAGAAAATGCAACTGGACATTCGTAGCGCTAAGTGGGTAATAGTGGAAATAAGAATATGTTCAAATATAAACTACACAGAAGCATTGTATGAAACTTCTTTCTGTTCTGTGCATTCAACTAACAGAGTTGAACCTTACTTTTGATTGAGCCTTTCTGAAACACTCTTTCTGTAGAAACTGCAATTGGACATTCTGAGCGCTAAGAGGCCTATATTGGGAAAAATAATATCTTCAAATAAAAACTACACAGAAGCATTGTGTGAAACTTATTACTGATATATTCGTTAAGCTAACAGAGTTAAACCATACTTTTGATTGCGCAGTTCTGAACACTCTTTCTGTAGAAAATGCAAGTGGACATTCGGAGCGCTAAGAGGGTAATAGTGGAAAAAGGAATATATTCAAATATAAACTACACAGTAGCATTCTGTGAAAATTCTTTCTGTTCTGTGCATTCAACTAACAGAGTTGAACCTTACTTTTGATTGAGCCGTTCTGAAACACTCTTTCTGTAGAAACTGCAATTGGACATGCTAAGCGCTAAGAGGCCTACATTGGGAAAAAGAATATCTTCAAATAAAAACTACACAGATGCATTCTGTGAAACTTATTTCTGTTCTGTAAATTCAGTTAACAGAGATAATACATATTTTTGATTGAGCAGTTATGAAACACTCTTTTTGTAGAAAATGCAAGTGGAGATTCGGAGCGCTAAGAGGGTAATAGTGGAAAAAGGAATGTCTTCAAATATAAACTACACAGAATCATTTGGTGAAACTTCTTTCTGATCTGTGCATTCAGCTAACAGAGTTAAACCATACTTTTGATTGAGCAGATCTGAACACTCTTTCTGTAGAAAATGCAACTGGACATTTGGAGCGCTAAGAGCGTAGTAGTGGAAAAAGGAATATATTCAAATATAAACTACACAGAAGCATTCTGTGAAACTTCTTTCTGATCTGAGCATTCAGCTAACAGAGTTAAACCATACTTTTGATTGAGCAGTTTTGAAACACTCTGTAGAAAATGCAACTGGACATTCGTAGCGCTAAGTGGGTAATAGTGGAAAAAAGAATATGTTCAAATATAAACTACACAGAAGCATTGTATGAAACTTCTTTCTGTTCTGTGCATTCAACTAACAGGGTTGAACCTTACTTTTGATTGAGCCGTTCTGAAACACTCTTTCTGTAGAAAATGCAATTGGACATTCTGAGCGCTAAGAGGCCTATATTGGGAAAAAGAATGTCTACAAAAAAAAACTACACAGAAAAATTGTGTGAAACTTCTTTCTGTTCTGTTTGTTCAACTAAAAGAGTTGAACCTTAGTTTTGATTGAGCCGTTCTGAAACACTCTTTCTGTAGAAAATGCAAGTGGAGATTCGGAGCGCTAAGAGGGTAATAGTGGAAAAAGGAATGTCTCCAAATATAAACTACACAGAATCATTCTGTGAAACTTATTTCTGATCTGTGCATTCAGCTAACAGAGTTAAACCATACTTTTGATTGAGCAGATCTGAACACTCTTTCTGTAGAAAATGCAACTGGACATTTGGAGCGCTAAGAGAGTAGTAGTGGAAAAAGGAATATATTCAAATATAAACTACACAGAAGCATTCTGTGAAACTTCTTTCTGATCTGAGCATTCAGCTAACAGAGTTAAACCATACTTTTGATTGAGCAGTTTTGAAACACTCTGTCTGTAGAAAATGCAACTGGACATTCGTAGCGCTAAGTGGGTAATAGTGGAAATAAGAATATGTTCAAATATAAACTACACAGAAGCATTGTATGAAACTTCTTTCTGTTCTGTGCATTCAACTAACAGAGTTGAACCTTACATTTGATTGAGCCTTTCTGAAACACTCTTTCTGTAGAAACTGCAATTGGACATTCTGAGCGCTAAGAGGCCTCTATTGGGAAAAAAAATATCTTCAAATAAAAACTACACAGAAGCATTGTGTGAAACTTATTTCTGATATGTTCATTAAGCTAACAGAGTTAAACCATACTTTTGATTGCGCAGTTCTGAACACACTTTCTGTAGAAAATGCAAGTGGACATTCGGAGCGCTAAGAGGGTAATAGTGGAAAAAGGAATATATTCAAATATAAACTACACAGTAGCATTCTGTGAAAATTCTTTCTGTTCTGTGCATTCAACTAACAGAGTTGAACCTTACTTTTGATTGAGGAGTTCTGAAACACTCTTTCTGTAGAAACTGCAAATGGACATGCTAAGCGCTAAGAGGCCTACATTGGGAAAAAGAATATCTTCAAATAAAAACTACACAGATGCATTCTGTGAAACTTATTTCTGATCTGTAAATTCAGTTAACAGAGATAAAACATATTTTTGATTGAGCAGTTATGAAACACTCTTTTTGTAGAAAATGCAAGTGGAGATTCGGAGCGCTAAGAGGGTAATAGTGGAAAAAGGAATGTCTTCAAATATAAACTACACAGAATCATTCGGTGAAACTTCTTTCTGATCTGTGCATTCAGCTAACAGAGTAAAACCATACTTTTGATTGAGCAGATCTGAACACTCTTTCTGTAGAAAATGCAACTGGACATTTGGAGCGCTAAGAGCGTAGTAGTGGAAAAAGGAATATATTCAAATATAAACTACACAGAAGCATTCTGTGAAACTTCTTTCTGATCTGAGCATTCAGCTAACAGAGTTAAACCATACTTTTGATTGAGCAGTTTTGAAATACTCTGTCTGTAGAAAATGCAACTGGACATTCGTAGCGCTAAGTGGGTAATAGTGGAAAAAAGAATATGTTCAAATATAAACTACACAGAAGCATTGTATGAAACATCTTTCTGTTCTGTGCATTCAACTAACAGAGTTGAACCTTATTTTTGATTGAGCCGTTCTGAAACTCTCTTTCTGTAGAAACTGCAATTGGACATTCTGAGCGCTAAGAGGCCTATATTGGGAAAAAGAATGTCTACAAATAAAAACTACACAGAAGAATAGTGTGAAGCTTCTTTCTGTTCTGTTTGTTCAACTAAAAGAGTTGAACCTTAGTTTTGATTGAGCCGTTCTGAAACACTCTTTCTGTAGAAAATGCAAGTGGAGATTCGGAGCGCTAAGAGGGTAATAGTGGAAAAATTAATGTCTCCAAATATAAACTACACAGAATCATTCTGTGAAACTTCTTTCTGATCTGTGCATTCAGCTAACAGAGTTAAACCATACTTTTGATTGAGCAGATCTGAACACTCTTTCTGTAGAAAATGCAACTGGACATTTGGAGCGCTAAGAGAGTAGTAGTGGAAAAAGGAATATATTCAAATATAAACTACACAGAAGCATTCTGTGAAACTTCTTTCTGATCTGAGCATTCAGCTAACAGAGTTAAACCATACTTTTGATTGAGCAGTTTTGAAACACTCTGTCTGTAGAAAATGCAACTGGACATTCGTAGCGCTAAGTGGGTAATAGTGGAAATAAGAATATGTTCAAATATAAACTACACAGAAGCATTGTATGAAACTTCTTTCTGTTCTGTGCATTCAACTAACAGAGTTGAACCTTACTTTTGATTGAGCCTTTCTGAAACACTCTTTCTGTAGAAACTGCAATTGGACATTCTGAGCGCTAAGAGGCCTCTATTGGGAAAAATAATATCTTCAAATAAAAACTACACAGAAGCATTGTG
This sequence comes from Symphalangus syndactylus, assembly GCF_028878055.3. Lineage (NCBI taxonomy): Eukaryota > Metazoa > Chordata > Mammalia > Primates > Hylobatidae > Symphalangus > Symphalangus syndactylus. Next base: position 164,763,035 of record NC_072426.2, read on the forward strand.
TGAAACTTATTTCTGATATGTTCATTAAGCTAACAGAGTTAAACCATACTTTTGATTGCGCAGTTCTGAACACTCTTTCTGTAGAAAATGCAAGTGGACATTCGGAGCGCTAAGAGGGTAATAGTGCAAAAAGGAATATATTCAAATATAAACTACACAGAAGCATTCTGTGAAACTTCTTTCTGATCTGAGCATTCAGCTAACAGAGTTAAACCATACTTTTGATTGAGCAGTTTTGAAACACTCTGTCTGTAGAAAATGCAACTGGACATTCGTAGCGCTAAGTGGGTAATAGTTTAAAAAAGAATATGTTCAAATATAAACTACACAGAAGCATTGTATGAAACTCCTTTCTGTTCTGTGCATTCAACTAACAGGGTTGAACCTTACTTTTGATTGAGCCGTTCTGAAACACTCTTTCTGTAGAAACTGCAATTGGACATTCTGAGCGCTAAGAGGCCTATATTGGGAAAAAGAATGTCTACAAAAAAAAACTACACAGAAGAATTGTGTGAAACTTCTTTCTGTACTGTTTGTTCAACTAAAAGAGTTGAACCTTAGTTTTGATTGAGCCGTTCTGAAACACTCTTTCTGTAGAAAATGCAAGTGGAGATTCGGAGCGCTAAGAGGGTAATAGTGGAAAAAGGAATGTCTCCAAATATAAACTACACAGAATCATTCTGTGAAACTTCTTTCTGATCTGTACATTCAGCTAACAGTGTTAAACCATACTTTTGATTGAGCAGATCTGAACACTCTTTCTGTAGAAAATGCAACTGGACATTTGGAGCGCTAAGAGAGTAGTAGTGGAAAAAGGAATATATTCAAATATAAACTACACAGAAGCATTCTGTGAAACTTCTTTCTGATCTGAGCATTCAGCTAACAGAGTTAAACCATACTTTTGATTGAGCAGTTTTGAAACACTCTGTCTGTAGAAAATGCAACTGGACATTCGTAGCGCTAAGTGGGTAATAGTGGAAATAAGAATATGTTCAAATATAAACTACACAGAAGCATTGTATGAAACTTATTACTGTTCTGTGCATTCAACTAACAGAGTTGAACCTTACATTTGATTGAGCCTTTCTGAAACACTCTTTCTGTAGAAACTGCAATTGGACATTCTGAGCGCTAAGAGGCCTCTATTGGGAAAAATAATATCTTCAAATAAAAACTACACAGAAGCATTGTGTGAAACTTATTACTGATATGTTCATTAAGCTAACAGAGTTAAACCATACTTTTGATTGCGCAGTTCTGAACACTCTTTCTGTAGAAAATGCAAGTGGACATTCGGAGGGCTAAGAGGGTAATAGTGGAAAAAGGAATATATTCAAATATAAACTACACAGTAGCATTCTGTGAAAATTCTTTCTGTTCTGTGCATTCAACTAACAGAGTTGAACCTTACTTTTGATTGAGCCGTTCTGAAACACTCTTTCTGTAGAAACTGCAATTGGACATGTTAAGCGCTAAGAGGCCTATATTGGGAAAAAGAATATCTTCAAATAAAAACTACACAGATGCATTCTGTGAAACTTATTTCTGATCTGTAAATTCAGTTAACAGAGATAAAACATATTTTTGATTGAGCAGTTATGAAACACTCTTTTTGTAGAAAATGCAAGTGGAGATTCGGAGCGCTAAGAGGGTAATAGTGGAAAAAGGAATGTCTTCAAATATAAACTACACAGAATCATTCGGTGAAACTTCTTTCTGATCTGTGCATTCAGCTAACAGAGTTAAACCATACTTTTGATTGAGCAGATCTGAACACTCTTTCTGTAGAAAATGCAACTGGACATTTGGAGCGCTAAGAGCGTAGTAGTGGAAAAAGGAATATATTCAAATATAAACTACACAGAAGCATTCTGTGAAACTTCTTTCTGATCTGAGCATTCAGCTAACAGAGTTAAACCCTACTTTTGATTGAGCAGTTTTGAAACACTCTGTCTGTAGAAAATGCAACTGGACATTCGTAGCACTAAGTGGGTAATAGTGGAAAAAAGAATATGTTCAAATATAAACTACACAGAAGCATTGTATGAAACTTCTTTCTGTTCTGTGCATTCAAATAACAGAGTTGAACCTTATTTTGATTGAGCCTTTCTGAAACACTCTTTCTGTAGAAACTGCAATTGGACATTCTGAGCGCTAAGAGGCCTCTATTGGGAAAAATAATATCTTCAAATAAAAACTACACAGAAGCATTGTGTGAAACTTATTTCTGATATGTTCATTAAGCTAACAGAGTTAAACCATACTTTTGATTGCGCAGTTCTGAACACACTTTCTGTAGAAAATGCAAGTGGACATTCGGAGCGCTAAGAGGGTAATATTGGAAAAAGGAATATATTCAAATATAAACTACACAGTGGCATTCTGTGAAAATTCTTTCTGTTCTGTGCATTCAACTAACAGATTTGAACCTTACTTTTGATTGAGCCGTTCTGAAACACTCTTTCTGTAGAAACTGCAATTGGACATGCTAAGCGCTAAGAGGCCTACATTGGGAAAAAGAATATCTTCAAATAAAAACTACACAGATGCATTCTGTGAAACTTATTTCTGATCTGTAAATTCAGTTAACAGAGATAATACATATTTTTGATTGAGCAGTTATGAAACACTCTTTTTGTAGAAAATGCAAGTGGAGATTCGGAGCGCTAAGAGGGTATTAGTGGAAAAAGGAATGTCTTCAAATATAAACTACACAGAATCATTTGGTGAAACTTCTTTCTGATCTGTGCATTCAGCTAACAGAGTTAAACCATACTTTTGATTGAGCAGATCTGAACACTCTTTCTGTAGAAAATGCAACTGGACATTTTGAGCGCTAAGAGCGTAGTAGTGGAAAAAGGAATATATTCAAATATAAACTACACAGAAGCATTCTGTGAAACTTCTTTCTGATCTGAGCATTCAGCTAACAGAGTTAAACCATACTTTTGATTGAGCAGTTTTGAAACACTCTGTAGAAAATGCAACTGGACATTCGTAGCGCTAAGTGGGTAATAGTGGAAAAAAGAATATGTTCAAATATAAACTACACAGAAGCATTGTATGAAACTTCTTTCTGTTCTGTGCATTCAACTAACAGGGTTGAACCTTACTTTTGATTGAGCCGTTCTGAAACACTCTTTCTGTAGAAAATGCAATTGGACATTCTGAGCGCTAAGAGGCCTATATTGGGAAAAAGAATGTCTACAAAAAAAAACTACACAGAAGAATTGTGTGAAACTTCTTTCTGTTCTGTTTGTTCAACTAAAAGAGTTGAACCTTAGTTTTGATTGAGCCGTTCTGAAACACTCTTTCTGTAGAAAATGCAAGTGGAGATTCGGAGCGCTAAGAGGGTAATAGTGGAAAAAGGAATGTCTCCAAATATAAACTACACAGAATCATTCTGTGAAACTTATTTCTGATCTGTGCATTCAGCTAACAGAGTTAAACCATACTTTTGATTGAGCAGATCTGAACACTCTTTCTGTAGAAAATGCAACTGGACATTTGGAGCGCTAAGAGAGTAGTAGTGGAAAAAGGAATATATTCAAATATAAACTACACAGAAGCATTCTGTGAAACTTCTTTCTGATCTGAGCATTCAGCTAACAGAGTTAAACCATACTTTTGATTGAGCAGTTTTGAAACACTCTGTCTGTAGAAAATGCAACTGGACATTCGTAGCGCTAAGTGGGTAATAGTGGAAATAAGAATATGTTCAAATATAAACTACACAGAAGCATTGTATGAAACTTCTTTCTGTTCTGTGCATTCAACTAACAGAGTTGAACCTTACATTTGATTGAGCCTTTCTGAAACACTCTTTCTGTAGAAACTGCAATTGGACATTCTGAGCGCTAAGAGGCCTCTATTGGGAAAAATAATATCTTCAAATAAAAACTACACAGAAGCATTGTGTGAAACTTATTACTGATATGTTCATTAAGCTAACAGAGTTAAACCATACTTTTGATTGCGCAGTTCTGAACACTCTTTCTGTAGAAAATGCAAGTGGACATTCGGAGGGCTAAGTCGGTAATAGTGGAAAAAGGAATATATTCAAATATAAACTACACAGTAGCATTCTGTGAAAATTCTTTCTGTTCTGTGCATTCAACTAACAGAGTTGAACCTTACTTTTGATTGAGCCGTTCTGAAACACTCTTTCTGTAGAAACTGCAATTGGACATGCTAAGCGCTAAGAGGCCTATATTGGGAAAAAGAATATCTTCAAATAAAAACTACACAGATGCATTCTGTGAAACTTATTTCTGATCTGTAAATTCAGTTAACAGAGATAAACCATATTTTTGATTGAGCAGTTATGAAACACTCTTTTTGTAGAAAATGCAAGTGGAGATTCGGAGCGCTAAGAGGGTAATAGTGGAAAAAGGAATGTCTTCAAATATAAACTACACAGAATCATTCGGTGAAACTTCTTTCTGATCTGTGCATTCAGCTAACAGAGTTAAACCATACTTTTGATTGAGCAGATCTGAACACTCTTTCTGTAGAAAATGCAACTGGACATTTGGAGCGCTAAGAGCGTAGTAGTGGAAAAAGGAATATATTCAAATATAAACTACACAGAAGCATTCTGTGAAAGTTCTTTCTGATCTGAGCATTCAGCTTACAGAGTTAAACCATACTTTTGATTGAGCAGTTTTGAAACACTCTGTCTGTAGAAAATGCAACTGGACATTCGTAGCACTAAGTGGGTAATAGTGGAAAAAAGAATATGTTCAAATATAAACTACACAGAAGCATTGTATGAAACTTCTTTCTGTTCTGTGCATTCAACTAACAGAGTTGAACCTTACTTTTGATTGAGCCGTTCTGAAACACTCTTTCTGTAGAAACTGCAATTGGACATTCTGAGCACTAAGAGGCCTATATTGGGAAAAAGAATGTCTACAAATAAAAACTACACAGAAGAATTGTGTGAAACGTCTTTCTGTTCTGTTTGTTCAACTAAAAGATTTGAACCTTAGTTTTGATTGAGCCGTTCTGAAACACTCTTTCTGTAGAAAATGCAGGTGGAGATTCGGAGCGCTAAGAGGGTAATAGTGGAAAAAGGAATGTCTCCAAATATAAACTACACAGAATCATTCTGTGAAACTTCTTTCTGATCTGTGCATTCAGCTAACAGACTTAAACCATACTTTTGATTGAGCAGATCTGAACACTCTTTCTGTAGAAAATGCAACTGGACATTTGGAGCGCTTAGAGAGTAGTAGTGGAAAAAGGAATATATTCAAATATAAACTACACAGAAGCATTCTGTGAAACTTCTTTCTGATCTGAGCATTCAGCTAACAGAGTTAAACCATACTTTTGATTGAGCAGTTTTGAAACACTCTGTCTGTAGAAAATGCAACTGGACATTCGTAGCGCTAAGTGGGTAATAGTGGAAAAAAGAATATGTTCAAATATAAACTACACAGAAGCATTGTATGAAACTTCTTTCTGTTCTGTGCATTCAACTAACAGAGTTGAACCTTACTTTTGATTGAGCCTTTCTGAAACACTCTTTCTGTAGAAACTGCAATTGGACATTCTGAGCGCTAAGAGGTCAATATTGGGAAAAATAATATCTTCAAATAAAAACTACACAGAAGCATTGTTTGAAACTTATTTCTGATATGTTCATTAAGATAACAGAGTTAAACCATACTTTTGATTGCGCAGTTCTGAACACTCTTTTTGTAGAAAATGCAAGTGGACATTCGGAGCGTTAAGAGGGTAATAGTGGAAAAAGGAATATATTCAAATATAAACTACACAGTAGCATTCTGTGAAAATTCTTTCTGTTCTGTGCATTCAACTAACAGTGTTGAACCTTACTTTTGATTGAGCCGTTCTGAAACACTCTTTCTGTAGAAACTGCAATTGGACATGCTAAGCGCTAAGAGGCCTATATTGGGAAAAAGAATACCTTCAAATAAAAACTACACAGATGCATTCTGTGAAACTTATTTCTGATCTTTAAATTCAGTTAACAGAGATAAAACATATTTTTGATTGAGCAGTTATGAAACACTCTTTTTGTAGAAAATGCAAGTGGAGATTCGGAGCGCTAAGAGGGTAATAGTGGAAAAAGGAATGTCTTCAAATATAAACTACACAGAATCATTCGGTGAAACTTCTTTCTGATCTGTGCATTCAGCTAACAGAGTTAAAACATACTTTTGATTGAGCAGATCTGAACACTCTTTCTGTAGAAAATGCCACTGGACATTTGGAGCGCTAAGAGCGTAGTAGTGGAAAAAGGAATATATTCAAATATAAACTACACAGAAGCATTCTGTGAAACTTCTTTCTGATCTGAGCATTCAGCTAACAGAGTTAAACCATACTTTTGATTGAGCAGTTTTGAAACACTCTGTCTGTAGAAAATGCAACTGGACATTCGTAGCGCTAAGTGGGTAATAGTGGAAAAAAGAATATGTTCAAATATAAACTACACAGAAGCATTGTATGAAACTTCTTTCTGTTCTGTGCATTCAACTAACAGAGTTGAACCTTACTTTTGATTGAGCCGTTCTGAAACACTCTTTCTGTAGAAACTGCAATTGGACATGCTAAGCGCTAAGAGGCCTACATTGGGAAAAAGAATATCTTCAAATAAAAACTACACAGATGCATTCTGTGAAACTTATTTCTGATCTGTAAATTCAGTTAACAGAGATAATACATATTTTTGATTGAGCAGTTATGAAACACTCTTTTTGTAGAAAATGCAAGTGGAGATTCGGAGCGCTAAGAGGGTATTAGTGGAAAAAGGAATGTCTTCAAATATAAACTACACAGAATCATTTGGTGAAACTTCTTTCTGATCTGTGCATTCAGCTAACAGAGTTAAACCATACTTTTGATTGAGCAGATCTGAACACTCTTTCTGTAGAAAATGCAACTGGACATTTTGAGCGCTAAGAGCGTAGTAGTGGAAAAAGGAATATATTCAAATATAAACTACACAGAAGCATTCTGTGAAACTTCTTTCTGATCTGAGCATTCAGCTAACAGAGTTAAACCATACTTTTGATTGAGCAGTTTTGAAACACTCTGTAGAAAATGCAACTGGACATTCGTAGCGCTAAGTGGGTAATAGTGGAAAAAAGAATATGTTCAAATATAAACTACACAGAAGCATTGTATGAAACTTCTTTCTGTTCTGTGCATTCAACTAACAGGGTTGAACCTTACTTTTGATTGAGCCGTTCTGAAACACTCTTTCTGTAGAAAATGCAATTGGACATTCTGAGCGCTAAGAGGCCTATATTGGGAAAAAGAATGTCTACAAAAAAAAACTACACAGAAGAATTGTGTGAAACTTCTTTCTGTTCTGTTTGTTCAACTAAAAGAGTTGAACCTTAGTTTTGATTGAGCCGTTCTGAAACACTCTTTCTGTAGAAAATGCAAGTGGAGATTCGGAGCGCTAATAGGGTAATAGTGGAAAAAGGAATGTCTCCAAATATAAACTACACAGAATCATTCTGTGAAACTTATTTCTGATCTGTGCATTCAGCTAACAGAGTTAAACCATACTTTTGATTGAGCAGATCTGAACACTCTTTCTGTAGAAAATGCAACTGGACATTTGGAGCGCTAAGAGAGTAGTAGTGGAAAAAGGAATATATTCAAATATAAACTACACAGAAGCATTCTGTGAAACTTCTTTCTGATCTGAGCATTCAGCTAACAGAGTTAAACCATACTTTTGATTGAGCAGTTTTGAAACACTCTGTCTGTAGAAAATGCAACTGGACATTCGTAGCGCTAAGTGGGTAATAGTGGAAATAAGAATATGTTCAAATATAAACTACACAGAAGCATTGTATGAAACTTCTTTCTGTTCTGTGCATTCAACTAACAGAGTTGAACCTTACATTTGATTGAGCCTTTCTGAAACACTCTTTCTGTAGAAACTGCAATTGGACATTCTGAGCGCTAAGAGGCCTCTATTGGGAAAAATAATATCTTCAAATAAAAACTACACAGAAGCATTGTGTGAAACTTATTACTGATATGTTCATTAAGCTAACAGAGTTAAACCATACTTTTGATTGCGCAGTTCTGAACACTCTTTCTGTAGAAAATGCAAGTGGACATTCGGAGCGCTAAGAGGGTAATAGTGGAAAAAGGAATATATGCAAATATAAACTACACAGTAGCATTCTGTGAAACTTCTTTCTTTTCTGTGCATTCAATTAACAGAGTTGAACCTTACTTTTGATTGAGCCGTTCTGAAACACTCTTTCTGTAGAAACTGCAATTGGACATGCTAAGCGCTAAGAGGCCTACATTGGGAAAAAGAATATCTTCAAATAAAAACTACACAGATGCATTCTGTGAAACTTATTTCTGATCTGTAAATTCAGTTAACAGAGATAAAACATATTTTTGATTGAGCAGTTATGAAACACTCTTTTTGTAGAAAATGCAAGTGGAGATTCGGAGCGCTAAGAGGGTAATAGTGGAAAAAGGAATGTCTTCAAATATAAACTACACAGAATCATTCGGTGAAACTTCTTTCTGATCTGTGCATTCAGCTAATAGAGTTAAACCATACTTTTGATTGAGCAGATCTGAACACTCTTTCTGTAGATAATGCAACTGGACATTTGGAGCGCTAAGAGAGTAGTAGTGGAAAAAGGAATATATTCAAATATAAACTACACAGAAGCATTCTGTGAAACTTCTTTCTGATCTGAGCATTCAGCTAACAGAGTTAAACCATACTTTTGATTGAGCAGTTTTGAAACACTCTGTCTGTAGAAAATGCACCTGGACATTCGTAGCGCTAAGTGGGTAATAGTGGAAAAAAGAATATGTTCAAATATAAACTACACAGAAGCATTGTATGAAACTTCTTTCTGTTCTGTGCATTCAACTAACAGAGTTGAACCTTACTTTTGATTGAGCCTTTCTGAAACACTCTTTCTGTAGAAACTGCAATTGGACATTCTGAGCACTAAGAGGCCTCTATTGGGAAAAATAATATCTTCAAATAAAAACTACACAGAAGCATTGTGTGAAACTTATTTCTGATATTTTCATTAAGCTAACAGAGTTAAACCATACTTTTGATTGCGCAGTTCTGAACACTCTTTCTGTAGAAAATGCAAGTGGACATTCGGAGCGCTAAGAGGGTAATAGTGGAAAAAGGAATATATGCAAATATAAACTACAGAGTAGCATTCTGTGAAAATTCTTTCTGTTCTGTGCATTCAACTAACAGAGTTGAACCTTACTTTTGATTGAGCCGTTCTGAAACACTCTTTCTGTAGAAACTGCGATTGGACATGCTAAGCGCTAAGAGGCCTACATTGGGAAAAAGAATATCTTCAAATAAAAACTACACAGATTCATTCCGTGAAACTTATTTCTGATCTGTAAATTCAGTTAACAGAGATAAAACATATGTTTGATTGAGCAGTTATGAAACACTCTTTTTGTAGAAATTGCAAGTGGAGATTCGGAGCGCTAAGAGGGTAATAGTGGAAAAAGGAATGTCTTCAAATATAAACTACACAGAATCATTCGGTGAAATTTCGTTCTGATCTGTGCATTCAGCTAACAGAGTTAAACCATACTTTTGATTGAGCAGATCTGAACACTCTTTCTGTAGAAAATGCAACTGGACATTTGGAGCGCTAAGAGCGTAGTAGTGGAAAAAGGAATATATTCAAATATAAACTACACAGAAGCATTCTGTGAAACTTCTTTCTGATCTGAGCATTCAGCTAAGAGAGTTAAACCATACTTTTGATTGAGCAGTTTTGAAACACTCTGTCTGTAGAAAATGCAACTGGACATTCGTAGCGCTAAGTGGGTAATAGTGGAAAAAAGAATATGTTCAAATATAAACTACACAGAAGCATTGTATGAAACTACTTTCTGTTCTGTGCATTCAACTAACGGAGTTGAACCTTACTTTTGATTGCCCGTTCTGAAACACTCTTTCTGTAGAAACTGCAATTGGACATTCTGAGCGCTAAGAGGCCTATATTGGGAAAAGGAATGTCTACAAATAAAAACTACACAGAAGAATTGTGTGAAACTTCTATCTCTTCTGTTTGTTCAACTAAAAGAGTTGAACCTTAATTTTGATTGTGCCGTTCTGAAACACTCTTTCTGTAGAAAATGCAAGTTGAGATTCGGAGCGCTAAGAAGGTAATAGTGGAAAAAGGAATGTCTCCAAATATAAACTACACAGAATCATTCTGTGAAACTTCTTTCTGATCTGTGCATTCAGCTAACAGATTTAAACCATACTTTTGATTGAGCAGATCTGAACACTCTTTCTGTAGAAAATGCAACTGGACATTTGGAGCGCTAAGAGAGTAGTAGTGGAAAAAGGAATATATTCAAATATAAACTACACAGAAGCATTCTGTGAAACTTCTTTCTGATCTGAGCATTCAGCTAACAGAGTTAAACCATACTTTTGACTGAGCAGTTTTGAAACACTCTGTCTTTAGAAAACGCAACTGGACATTCGTAGCGCTAAGTGGGTAATAGTGGAAAAAAGAATATGTTCAAATATAAACTACACAGAAGCATTGTATGAAACTTCTTTCTGTTCTGTGCATTCAACTAACAGAGTTGAATCTTACTTTTGATTGAGCCTTTCTGAAACACTCTTTCTGTAGAAACTGCAATTGGACATTCTGAGCGCTAAGAGGCCTCTATTGGGAAAAATAATATCTTCAAATAAAAACTACACAGAAGCATTGTGTGAAACTTATTTCTGATATGTTCATTAAGCTAACAGAGTTAAACCATACATTTGATTGCGCAGTTCTGAACACTCTTTCTGTAGAAAATGCAAGTGGACATTCGGAGCGCAAGAGGTTAATAGTGGAAAAAGGAATATATGCAAATATAAACTACACAGTAGCTTTCTGTGAAAATTCTTTCTGTTCTGTGCATTCAACTAACAGAGTTGAACCTTACTTTTGATTGAGCCGTTCTGAAACACTCTTTCTGTAGAAACTGCAATTGTACATGCTAAGCGCTAAGAGGCCTACATTGGGAAAAAGAATATCTTCAAATAAAAACTACACAGATGCATTCTGTGAAACTTATTTCTGATCTGTAAATTCAGTTAACAGAGATAAAACATATTTTTGATTGAGCAGTTATGAAACACTCTTTTTGTAGAAATTGCAAGTGGAGATTCGGAGCGCTAAGCGGGTAATAGTGGCAAAAGGAATGTCTTCAAATATAAACTACACAGAATCATTCGGTGAAACTTCGTTCTGATCTGTGCATTCAGCTAACAGAGTTAAACCATACTTTTGATTGAGCAGATCTGAACACTTTCTGTAGAAAATGCAACTGGACATTTGGAGCGCTAAGAGATTAGTAGTGGAAAAAGGAATATATTCAAATATAAAATACACAGAAGCATTCTGTGAAACTTCTTTCTGATCTGAGCATTCAGCTAACAGAGTTAAACCATACTTTTGATTGAGCAGTTTTGAAACACTCTGTCTGTAGAAAATGCAACTGGACATTCGTAGCGGTAAGTGGGTAATAGTGGAAAAAAGAATATGTTCAAATATAAACTACACAGAAGCATTGTATGAAACTTCTTTCTGTTCTGTGCATTCAACTAACAGAGTTGAACCTTACTTTTGATTGAGCCTTTCTGAAACACTCTTTCTGTAGAAACTGCAATTGGACATTCTGAGCGCTAAGAGGCCTCTATTGGGAAAAATAATATCTTCAAATAAAAACTACACAGAAGCATTGTGTGAAACTTATTTCTGATATGTTCATTAAGCTAACAGAGTTAAACCATACTTTTGATTGCGCAGTTCTGAACAGTCTTTCTGTAGAAAATGCAAGTGGACATTCGGAGCGCTAAGAGGGTAATAGTGGAAAAAGGAATATATGCAAATATAAACTACACAGTAGCATTCTGTGAAAATTCTTTCTGTTCTGTGCATTCAACTAACAGAGTTGAACCTTACTTTTGATTGAGCCGTTCTGAAACACTCTTTCTGTAGAAACTGCAATTGGACATGCTAAGCGCTAAGAGGCCTACATTGGGAAAAAGAATATCTTCAAATAAAAACTACACAGATGCATTCTGTGAAACTTATTTCTGATCTGTAAATTCAGTTAACAGAGATAAAACATATTTTTGATTGAGCAGTTATTAAACACACTTTTTGTAGAAATTGCAAGTGGAGATTCGGAGCGCTAAGAGGGTAACAGTGGAAAAAGGAATGTCTTCAAATATAAAATACACAGAATCATTCGGTGAAACCTCGTTCTGATCTGTGCATTCAGCTAACAGAGTTAAACCATACTTTTGATTGAGCAGATCTGAACACTCTTTCTGTAGAATATGCAACTGGACATTTGGAGCGCTAAGAGAGTAGTAGTGGAAAAAGGAATATATTCAAATATAAACTACACAGAAGCATTCTGTGAAACTTCTTTCTGATCTGAGCATTCAGCTAACAGAGTTAAACCATACTTTTGATTGAGCAGTTTTGAAACACTCTGTAGAAAATGCAACTGGACATTCGTAGCGCTAAGTGGGTAATAGTGGAAAAAAGAATATGTTCAAATATAAACTACACAGAAGCATTGTATGAAACTTCTTTCTGTTCTGTGCATTCAACTAACAGAGTTGAACCTTACTTTTGATTGAGCCTTTCTGAAACACTCTTTCTGTAGAAACTGCAATTGGACATTCTGAGCACTAAGAGGCCTCTATTGGGAAAAATAATATCTTCAAATAAAAACTACACAGAAGCATTGTGTGAAACTTATTTCTGATATTTTCATTAAGCTAACAGAGTTAAACCATACTTTTGATTGCGCAGTTCTGAACACTCTTTCTGTAGAAAATGCAAGTGGACATTCGGAGCGCTAAGAGGGTAATAGTGGAAAAAGGAATATATGCAAATATAAACTACAGAGTAGCATTCTGTGAAAATTCTTTCTGTTCTGTGCATTCAACTAACAGAGTTGAACCTTACTTTTGATTGAGCCGTTCTGAAACACTCTTTCTGTAGAAACTGCGATTGGACATGCTAAGCGCTAAGAGGCCTACATTGGGAAAAAGAATATCTTCAAATAAAAACTACACAGATTCATTCCGTGAAACTTATTTCTGATCTGTAAATTCAGTTAACAGAGATAAAACATATTTTTGATTGAGCAGTTATGAAACACTCTTTTTGTAGAAATTGCAAGTGGAGATTCGGAGCGCTAAGAGGGTAATAGTGGAAAAAGGAATGTCTTCAAATATAAACTACACAGAATCATTCGGTGAAACTTCGTTCTGATCTGTGCATTCAGCTAACAGAGTTAAACCATACTTTTGATTGAGCAGATCTGAACACTCTTTCTGTAGAAAATGCAACTGGACATTTGGAGCGCTAAGAGCGTAGTAGTGGAAAAAGGAATATATTCAAATATAAACTACACAGAAGCATTCTGTGAAACTTCTTTCTGATCTGAGCATTCAGCTAACAGAGTTAAACCATACTTTTGATTGAGCAGTTTTGAAACACTCTGTCTGTAGAAAATGCAACTGGACATTCGTAGCGCTAAGTGGGTAATAGTGGAAAAAATAATATGTTCAAATATAAACTACACAGAAGCATTGTATGAAACTACTTTCTGTTCTGTGCATTCAACTAACGGAGTTGAACCTTACTTTTGAATGAGCCGTTCTGAAACACTCTTTCTGTAGAAACTGCAATTGGACATTCTGAGCGCTAAGAGGCCTATATTGGGAAAAGGAATGTCTACAAATAAAAACTACACAGAAGAATTGTGTGAAACTTCTTTCTGTTCTGTTTGTTCAACTAAAAGAGTTGAACCTTAGTTTTGATTGGGCCGTTCTGAAACACTCTTTCTGTAGAAAATGCAAGTGGAGATTCGGAGCGCTAAGAGGGTAATAGTGGAAAAAGGAATGTCTCCAAATATAAACTACACAGAATCATTCTGTGAAACTTCTTTCTGATCTCTGCATTCAGCTAACGGAGTTAAACCATACTTTTGATTGAGCAGATCTGAACACTCTTTCTGTAGAAAATGCAACTGGACATTTGGAGCGCTAAGAGAGTAGTAGTGGAAAAAGGAATATATTCAAATATAAACTACACAGAAGCATTCTGTGAAACTTCTTTCTGATCTCAGCATTCAGCTAGCAGAGTTAAACCATACTTTTGACTGAGCAGTTTTGAAACACTCTGTCTTTAGAAAACGCAACTGGACATTCGTAGCGCTAAGTGGGTAATAGTGGAAAAAAGAATATGTTCAAATATAAACTACACAGAAGCATTGTATGAAACTTCTTTCTGTTCTGTGCATTCAACTAACAGAGTTGAACCTTACTTTTGATTGAGCCTTTCTGAAACACTCTTTCTGTAGAAACTGCAATTGGACATTCTGAGCGCTAAGAGGCCTCTATTGGGAAAAATAATATCTTCAAATAAAAACTACACAGAAGCATTGTGTGAAACTTATTTCTGATATGTTCATTAAGCTAACAGAGTTAAACCATACTTTTGATTGCGCAGTTCTGAACACTCTTTCTGTAGAAAATGCAAGTGGACATTCGGAGCGCTAAGAGGGTAATAGTGGAAAAAGGAATATATGCAAATATAAACTACACAGTAGCATTCTGTGAAAATACTTTCTGTTCTGTGCATTCAACTAACAGAGTTGAACCTTACTTTTGATTGAGCCGTTCTGAAACACTCTTTCTGTAGAAACTGCAATTGGACATGCTAAGCGCTAAGAGGCCTACATTGGGAAAAAGAATATCTTCAAATAAAAACTACACAGATTCATTCCGTGAAACTTATTTCTGATCTGTAAATTCAGTTAACAGAGATAAAACATATTTTTGATTGAGCAGTTATGAAACACTCTTTTTGTAGAAATTGCAAGTGGAGATTCGGAGCGCTAAGAGGGTAATAGTGGAAAAAGGAATGTCTTCAAATATAAACTACACAGAATCATTCGGTGAAACTTCTTTCTGATCTGTGCATTCAGCTAACAGAGTTAAACCATACTTTTGATTGAGCAGATCTGAACACTCTTTCTGTAGAAAATGCAACTGGACATTTGGAGCGCTAAGAGCGTAGTAGTGGAAAAAGGAATATATTCAAATATAAACTACACAGAAGCATTCTGTGAAACTTCTTTCTGATCTGAGCATTCAGCTAACAGAGTTAAACCATACTTTTGATTGAGCAGTTTTGAAACACTCTGTCTGTAGAAAATGCAACTGGACATTCGTAGCGCTAAGTGGGTAATAGTGGAAAAAAGAATATGTTCAAATATAAACTACACAGAAGCATTGTATGAAACAACTTTCTGTTCTGTGCATTCAACTAACGGAGTTGAACCTTACTTTTGATTGAGCCGTTCTGAAACACTCTTTCTGTAGAAACTGCAATTGGACATTCTGAGCGCTAAGAGGCCTATATTGGGAAAAAGAATGTCTACAAATAAAAACTACACAGAAGAATTGTGTGAAACTTCTTTCTGTTCTGTTTGTTCAACTAAAAGAGTTGAACCTTAGTTTTGATTGGGCCGTTCTGAAACACTCTTTCTGTAGAAAATGCAAGTGGAGATTCGGAGCGCTAAGAGGGTAATAGTGGAAAAAGGAATGTCTCCAAATATAAACTACACAGAATCATTCTGTGAAACTTCTTTCTGATCTGTGCATTCAGCTAACGGAGTTAAACCATACTTTTGATTGAGCAGATCTGAACACTCTTTCTGTAGAAAATGCAACTGGACATTTGGAGCGCTAAGAGAGTAGTAGTGGAAAAAGGAATATATTCAAATATAAACTACACAGAAGCATTCTGTGAAACTTCTTTCTGATCTGAGCATTCAGCTAACAGAGTTAAACCATACTTTTGACTGAGCAGTTTTGAAACACTCTGTCTTTAGAAAACGCAACTGGACATTCGTAGCGCTAAGTGGGTAATAGTGGAAAAAAGAATATGTTCAAATATAAACTACACAGAAGCATTGTATGAAACTTCTTTCTGTTCTGTGCATTCAACTAACAGAGTTGAACCTTACTTTTGATTGAGCCTTTCTGAAACACTCTTTCTGTAGAAACTGCAATTGGACATTCTGAGCGCTAAGAGGCCTCTATTGGGAAAAATAATATCTTCAAATAAAAACTACACAGAAGCATTGTGTGAAACTTATTTCTGATATGTTCATTAAGCTAACAGAGTTAAACCATACTTTTGATTGCGCAGTTCTGAACACTCTTTCTGTAGAAAATGCAAGTGGACATTCGGAGCGCTAAGAGGGTAATAGTGGAAAAAGGAATATATGCAAATATAAACTACACAGTAGCATTCTGTGAAAATTCTTTCTGTTCTGTGCATTCAACTAACAGAGTTGAACCTTACTTTTGATTGAGCCGTTCTGAAACACTCTTTCTGTAGAAACTGCAATTGGACATGCTAAGCGCTAAGAGGCCTACATTGGGAAAAAGAATATCTTCAAATAAAAACTACACAGATGCATTCTGTGAAACTTATTTCTGATCTGTAAATTCAGTTAACAGAGATAAAACATATTTTTGATTGAGCAGTTATGAAACACTCTTTTTGTAGAAATTGCAAGTGAAGATTCGGAGCGCTAAGAGGTTAATAGTGGAAAAAGGAATGTCTTCAAATATAAACTACACAGAATCACTCGGTGAAACTTCGTTCTGATCTCTGCATTCAGCTAACAGAGTTAAACCATACTTTTGATTGAGCAGATCTGAACACTCTTTCTGTAGAAAATGCAACTGGACATTTGGAGCGCTAAGAGAGTAGTAGTGGAAAAAGGAATATATTCAAATATAAACTACACAGAAGCATTCTGTGAAACTCCTTTCTGATCTGAGCATTCAGCTAACAGAGTTAAACCATACTTTTGATTGAGCAGTTTTGAAACACTCTGTCTGTAGAAAATGCAACTGGACATTCGTAGCGCTAAGTGGGTAATAGTGGAAAAAAGAATATGTTCAAATATAAACTACACAGAAGCATTGTATGAAACTTCTTTCTGTTCTGTGCATTCAACTAACAGAGTTGAACCTTACTTTTGATTGAGCCTTTCTGAAACACTCTTTCTGTAGAAACTGCAATTGGACATTCTGAGCGCTAAGAGGCCTCTATTGGGAAAAATAATATCTTCAAATAAAAACTACACAGAAGCATTGTGTGAAACTTATTTCTGATATGTTCATTAAGCTAACAGAGTTAAACCATACTTTTGATTGCGCAGTTCTGAACACTCTTTCTGTAGAAAATGCAAGTGGACATTCGGAGCGCTAAGAGGGTAATAGTGGAAAAAGGAATATATGCAAATATAAACTACACAGTAGCATTCTGTGAAAATTCTTTCTGTTCTGTGCATTCAACTAACAGAGTTGAACCTTACTTTTGATTGAGCCGTTCTGAAACACTTTTTCTGTAGAAACTGCAATTGGACATTCTGAGCGCTAAGAGGCCTATATTGGGAAAAAGAATGTCTACAAATAAAAACTACACAGAAGAATTGTGTGAAACAACTTTCTGTTCTGTTTGTTCAACTAAAAGAGTTGAACCTTACTTTTGATTGAGCCTTTCTGAAACACTCTTTCTGTAGAAACTACAATTGGACATTCTGAGCGCTAAGAGGCCTCTATTGGGAAAAAGTATATCTTCAAATAAAAACTACACAGAAGCATTGTGTGAAACTTATTTCTGATATGTTCATTAAGCTAACAGAGTTAAACCATACTTTTGATTGCGCAGTTCTGAACACTATTTCTGTAGAAAATGCAAGTGGACATTCGGAGCGCTAAGAGGGTAATAGTGGAAAAAGGAATATATGCAAATATAAACTACACAGTAGCATTCTGTGAAAATTCTTTCTGTTCTGTGCATTCAACTAACAGAGTTGAACCTTACTTTTGATTGAGCCGTTCTGAAACACTCTTTCTGTAGAAACTGCAATTGGACATGCTAAGAGCTAAGAGGCCTACATTGGGAAAAAGAATATCTTCAAATAAAAACTACACAGATGCATTCTGTGAAACTTATTTCTGATCTGTAAATTCAGTTAACAGAGATAAAACATATTTTTGATTGAGCAGTTATGAAACACTCTTTTTGTAGAAAATGCAAGTGGAGATTCGGAGCGCTAAGAGGGTAATAGTGGAAAAAGGAATGTCTTCAAATATAAACTACACAGAATCATTCGGTGAAACTTCTTTCTGATCTGTGCATTCAGCTAACAGAGTTAAACCATACTTTTGATTGAGCAGATCTGAACACTCTTTCTGTAGAAAATGCAACTGGACATTTGGAGCGCTAAGAGCGTAGTAGTGGAAAAAGGAATATATTCAAATATAAACTACACAGAAGCATTCTGTGAAACTTCTTTCTGATCTGAGCATTCAGCTAACAGAGTTAAACCATACTTTTGATTGAGCAGTTTTGAAACACTCTGTCTGTAGAAAATGCAACTGGACATTCGTAGCGCTAAGTGGGTAATAGTGGAAAAAAGAATATGTTCAAATATAAACTACACAGAAGCATTGTATGAAACTTCTTTCTGTTCTGTGCATTCAACTAACAGAGTTGAACCTTACTTTTGATTGAGCCGTTCTGAAACACTCTTTCTGTAGAAACTGCAATTGGACATTCTGAGCGCTAAGAGGCCTATATTGGGAAAAGGAAAGTCTACAAATAAAAACTACACAGAAGAATTGTGTGAAACTTCTTTCTGTTCTGTTTGTTCAACTAAAAGAGTTGAACCTTAGTTTTGATTGAGCCGTTCTGAAACACTCTTTCTGTAGAAAATGCAAGTGGAGTTTCGGAGCGCTAAGAGGGTAATAGTGGAAAAAGGAATGTCTCCAAATATAATCTACACAGAATCATTCTGTGAAACTTCTTTCTGATCTGTGCATTCAGCTAACAGAGTTAAACCATACTTTTGATTGAGCAGATCTGAACACTCTTTCTGTAGAAAATGCAACTGGACATTTGGAGCGCTAAGAGCGTAGTAGTGGAAAAAGGAATATATTCAAATATAAACTACACAGAAGCATTCTGTGAAATTTCTTTCTGATCTGAGCATTCAGCTAACAGAGTTAAACCATACTTTTGATTGAGCAGATTTGAAACACTCTGTCTGTAGAAAATGCAACTGGACATACGTAGCGCTAAGTGGGTAACAGTGGAAAAAAGAATATGTTCAAATATAAACTACACAGAAGCATTGTATGAAACTTCTTTCTGTTCTGTGCATTCAACTAACAGAGTTGAACCTTACTTTTGATTGAGCCGTTCTGATACACTCTTTCTGTAGAAACTGCAATTGGACATTCTGAGCGCTAAGAGGCCTATATTGGGAAAAGGAATGTCTACAAATAAAAACTACACAGAAGAATTGTGTGAAACTTCTTTCTTTTCTGTTTGTTCAACTAAAAGAGCTGAACCTTAGTTTTGATTGAGCCGTTCTGAAACACTCTTTCTGTAGAAAATGCAAGTGGAGATTCGGAGCGCTAAGAGGGTAATAGTGGAAAAAGGAATGTCTCCAAATATAAACTACACAGAATCATTCTGTGAAACTTCTTTCTGATCTGTGCATTCAGCTAACAGAGTTAAACCATACTTTTGATTGAGCAGATCTGAACACTCTTTCTGTAGAAAATGCAACTGGACATTTGGAGCGCTAAGAGAGTAGTAGTGGAAAAAGGAATATATTCAAATATAAACTACACAGAAGCATTCTGTGAAACTACTTTCTGATCTGAGCATTCAGCTAACAGAGTTAAACCATACTTTTGATTGAGCAGTTTTGAAACACTCTGTCTGTAGAAAATGCAACTGGACATTCGTAGCGCTAAGTGGGTAATAGTGGAAAAAAGAATATGTTCAAATATAAACTACACAGAAGCATTGTATGAAACATCTTTCTGTTCTGTGCATTCAACTAACAGAGTTGAACCTTACTTTTGATTGAGCCTTTCTGAAACACTCTTTCTGTAGAAACTGCAATTGGACATTCTGAGCGCTAAGAGGCCTCTATTGGGAAAAATAATATCTTCAAATAAAAACTACACAGAAGCATTGTGTGAAACTTATTTCTGATATGTTCATTAAGCTAACAGAGTTAAACCATACTTTTGATTGCGCAGTTCTGAACACTCTTTCTGTAGAAAATGCAAGTGGACATTCGGAGCGCTAAGAGGGTAATAGTGGAAAAAGGAATATATGCAAATATAAACTACACAGTAGCATTCTGTGAAAATCCTTTCTGTTCTGTGCATTCCACTAACAGATTTGAACCTTACTTTTGATTGAGCCGTTCTGAAACACTCTTTCTGTAGAAACTGCAATTGGACATGCTAAGCGCTAAGAGGCCTACATTGGGAAAAAGAATATCTTCAAATAAAAACTACACAGATGCATTCTGTGAAACTTATTTCTGATCTGTAAATTCAGTTAACAGAGATAAAACATATTTTTGATTGAGCAGTTATGAAACACTCTTTTTGTAGAAAATGCAAGTGGAGATTCGGAGAGCTAAGAGGGTAATAGTGGAAAAAGGAATGTCTTCAAATATAAACTACACAGAATCATTCGGTGAAACTACTTTCTGATCTGTGCATTCAGCTAACAGAGTTAAACCATACTTTTGATTGAGCAGATCTGAACACTCTTTCTGTAGAAAATGCAACTGGACATTTGGAGCGCTAAGAGCGTAGTATTGGAAAAAGGAATATATTCAAATATAAACTACACAGAAGCATTCTGTGAAACTTCTTTCTGATCTGAGCATTCAGCTAACAGAGTTAAACCATACTTTTGATTGAGCAGTTTTGAAACACTCTGTCTGTAGAAAATGCAACTGGACATTCGTAGCGCTAAGTGGGTAATAGTGGAAAAAAGAATATGTTCAAATATAAACTACACAGAAGCATTGTATGAAACTAGTTTCTGTTCTGTGCATTCAACTAACGGAGTTGAAGCTTACTTTTGATTGAGCCGTTCTGAAACACTCTTTCTGTAGAAACTGCAATTGGACATTCTGAGCGCTAAGAGGCCTATATTGGGAAAAGGAATGTCTACAAATAAAAACTACACAGAAGAATTGTGTGAAACTTCTTTCTGTTCTGTTTGTTCAACTAAAAGAGTTGAACCTTAGTTTTGATTGAGCCGTTCTGAAACACTCTTTCTGTAGAAAATGCAAGTGGAGATTCGGAGCGCTAAGAGGGTAATAGTGGAAAAAGGAATGTCTCCAAATATAAACTACATAGAATCATTCTGTGAAACTTCTTTCTGATCTGTGCATTCAGCTAACAGAGTTAAACCATACTTTTGATTGAGCAGATCTGAACACTCTTTCTGTAGAAAATGCAACTGGACATTTGGAGCGCTAAGAGAGTAGTAGTGGAAAAAGGAATATATTCAAATATAAACTACACAGAAGCATTCTGTGAAACTTCTTTCTGATCTGAGCATTCAGCTAACAGAGTTAAACCATACTTTTGATTGTGCAGTTTTGAAACACTCTGTCTGTAGAAAATGCAACTGGACATTCGTAGCGCTAAGTGGGTAAGAGTGGAAAAAAGAATATGTTCAAATATAAACTACACAGAAGCATTGTATGAAACTTCTTTCTGTTCTGTGCATTCAACTAACAGAGTTGAACCTTACTTTTGATTGAGCCTTTCTGAAACACTCTTTCTGTAGAAACTGCAATTGGACATTCTGAGCGCTAAGAGGCCTCTATTGGGAAAAATAATATCTTCAAATAAAAACTACACAGAAGCATTGTGTGAAACTTATTTCTGATATGTTCATTAAGCTAACAGAGTTAAAACATACTTTTGATTGCGCAGTTCTGAACACTCTTTCTGTAGAAAATGCAAGTGTACATTCGGAGCGCTAAGAGGGTAATAGTGGAAAAAGGAATATATGCAAATATAAACTACACAGTAGCATTCTGTGAAAATTCTTTCTGTTCTGTGCATTCAACTAAAAGAGTTGAACCTTACTTTTGATTGAGCCGTTCTGAAACACTCTTTCTGTAGAAACTGCAATTGGACATGCTAAGCGCTAAGAGGCCTACATTGGGAAAAAGAATATCTTCAAATAAAAACTACACAGATGCATTCTGTGAAACTTATTTCTGATCTGTAAATTCAGTTAACAGAGATAAAACATATTTTTGATTGAGCAGTTATGAAACACTCTTTTTGTAGAAAATGCAAGTGGAGATTCGGAGCGCTAAGAGGGTAATAGTGGAAAAAGGAATGTCTTCAAATATAAACTACACAGAATCATTCGGTGAAACTTCTTTCTGATGTGTGCATTCAGCTAACAGAGTTAAACCATACTTTTGATTGAGCAGATCTGAACACTCTTTCTGTAGAAAATGCAACTGGACATTTGGAGCGCTAAGAGCGTAGTAGTGGAAAAAAGAATATATTTAAATATAAACTACACAGAAGCATTCTGTGAATCTTCTTTCTGATCTGAGCATTCAGCTAACAGAGTTAAACCATACTTTTGATTGAGCAGTTTTGAAACACTCTGTCTGTAGAAAATGCAACTGGACATTCGTAGCGCTAAGTGGGTAATAGTGGAAAAAAGAATATGTTCAAATATAAACTACACAGAAGCATTGTATGAAACTTCTTTCTGTTCTGTGCATTCAACTAACAGAGTTGAACCTTACTTTTGATTGAGCCGTTCTGATACACTCTTTCTGTAGAAACTGCAATTGGACATTCTGAGCGCTAAGAGGCCTATATTGGGAAAAGGAATGTCTACAAATAAAAACTACACAGAAGAATTGTGTGAAACTTCTTTCTGTTCTGTTTGTTCAACTAAAAGAGTTGAACCTTAGTTTTGATTGAGCCGTTCTGAAACACTCTTTCTGTAGAAAATGCTAGTGGAGATTCGGAGCGCTAAGAGGGTAATAGTGGAAAAAGGAATGTCTCCAAATATAAACTACACAGAATAATTCTGTGAAACTTCTTTCTGATCTGTGCATTCAGCTAACCGAGTTAAACCATACTTTTGATTGAGCAGATCTGAACACTCTTTCTGTAGAAAATGCACCTGGACATTTGGAGCGCTAAGAGAGTAGTAGTGGAAAAAGGAATATATTCAAATATAAACTACACAGAAGCATTCTGTGAAACTTCTTTCTGATCTGAGCATTCAGCTAACAGAGTTAAACCATACTTTTGATTGAGCAGTTTTGAAACACTCTGTCTCTAGAAAATGCAACTGGACATTCGTAGCGCTAAGTGGCTAATAGTGGAAAAAAGAATATGTTCAAATATAAACTACACAGAAGCATTGTATGAAACTTCTTTCTGTTCTGTGCATTCAAATAACAGAGTTGAACCTTACTTTTGATTGAGCCTTTCTGAAACACTCTTTCTGTAGAAACTGCAATTGGACATTCTGAGCGCTAAGAGGCCTATATTGGGAAAAATAATATCTTCAAATAAAAACTACACAGAAGCATTGTGTGAAACTTATTTCTGATATGTTCATTAAGCTAACAGAGTTAAACCATACTTTTGATTGCGCAGTTCTGAACACTCTTTCTGTAGAAAATGCAAGTGGACATTCGGAGCGCTAAGAGGGTAATAGTGGAAAAAGGAATATATGCAAATATAAACTACACAGTAGCATTCTGTGAAAATTCTTTCTGTTCTGTGCATTCAACTAACAGAGTTGAACCTTACTTTTGATTGAGCCGTTCTGAAACACTCTTTCTGTAGAAACTGCAATTGGACATGCTAAGCGCTAAGAGGCCTACATTGGGAAAAAGAATATCTTCAAATAAAAACTACACAGATGCATTCTGTAAAACTTATTTCTGATCTGTAAATTCAGTTAACAGAGATAAAACATATTTTTGATTGAGCAGTTATGAAACACACTTTTTGTAGAAAATGCAAGTGGAGATTCGGAGCGCTAAGAGGGTAATAGTGGAAAAAGGAATGTCTCCAAATATAAACTACACAGAATCATTCTGTGAAACTTCTTTCTGATCTGTGCATTCAGCTAACAGAGTTAAACCATACTTTTGATTGAGCAGATCTGAACACTCTTTCTGTAGAAAATGCAACTGGACATTTGGAGCGCTAAGAGAGTAGTAGTGGAAAAAGGAATATATTCAAATATAAACTACACAGAAGCATTCTGTGAAACTTCTTTCTGATCTGAGCATTCAGCTAACAGAGTTAAACCATACTTTTGATTGAGCAGTTTTGAAACACTCTGTCTGTAGAAAATGCAACTGGACATTCGTAGCGCTGAGTGGGTAATAGTGGAAAAAAGAATATGTTCAAATATAAACTACACAGAAGCATTGTATGAAACTTCTTTCTGTTCTGTGCATTCAACTAACAGAGTTGAACCTTACTTTTGATTGAGCCTTTCTGAAACACTCTTTCTGTAGAAACTGCAATTGGACATTCTGAGCGCTAAGAGGCCTATATTGGGAAAAATAATATCTTCAAATAAAAACTACACAGAAGCATTGTGTGAAACTTATTTCTGATATGTTCATTAAGCTAACAGAGTTAAACCATACTTTTGATTGCGCAGTTCTGAACACTCTTTCTGTAGAAAATGCAAGTGGACATTCGGAGCGCTAAGAGGGTAATAGTGGAAAAAGGAATATATGCAAATATAAACTACACAGTAGCATTCTGTGAAAATTCTTTCTGTTCTGTGCATTCAACTAACAGAGTTGAACCTTACTTTTGATTGAGCCGTTCTGAAACACTCTTTCTGTAGAAACTGCAATTCGACATGCTAAGCGCTAAGAGGCCTACATTGGGAAAAAGAATATCTTCAAATAAAAACTACACAGATGCATTCTGTGAAACATATTTCTGATCTGTAAATTCAGTTAACAGAGATAAAACATATTTTTGATTGAGCAGTTATGAAACACTCTTTTTGTAGAAAATGCAAGTGGAGATTCGGAGCGCTAAGAGGGTAATTGTGGAAAAAGGAATGTCTTCAAATATAAACTACACAGAATCATTCGGTGAAACTACTTTCTGATCTGTGCATTCAGCTAACAGAGTTAAACCATACTTTTGATTGAGCGGATCTGAACACTCTTTCTGTAGAAAATGCAACTGGACATTTGGAGCGCTAAGAGCGTAGTAGTGGAAAAAGGAATATATTCAAATATAAACTACACAGAAGCATTCTGTGAAACTTCTTTCTGATCTGAGCATTCAGCTAACAGAGTTAAACCATACTTTTGATTGAGCAGTTTTGAAACACTCTGTCTGTAGAAAATGCAACTGGACATTCGTAGCGCTAAGTGGGTAATAGTGGAAAAAAGAATGTGTTCAAATATAAACTACACAGAAGCATTGTATGAAACTTCTTTCTGTTCTGTGCATTCAACTAACAGAGTTGAACCTTACTTTTGATTGAGCCGTTCTGATACACTCTATCTTTAGAAACTGCAATTGGACATTCTGAGCGCTAAGAGGCCTATATTGGGAAAAGGAATGTCTACAAATAAAAACTACACAGAAGAATTGTGTGAAACTTCTTTCTGTTCTGTTTGTTCAACTAAAAGAGTTGAACTTTAGTTTTGATTGAGCCGTTCTGAAACACTCTTTCTGTAGAAAATGCAAGTGGAGATTCGGAGCGCTAAGAGGGTAATAGTGGAAAAAGGAATGTCTCCAAATATAAACTACACAGAATAATTCTGTGAAACATCTTTCTGATCTGTGCATTCAGCTAACAGATTTAAACCATACTTTTGATTGAGCAGATCTGAACACTCTTTCTGTAGAAAATGCACCTGGACATTTGGAGCGCTAAGAGAGTAGTAGTGGAAAAAGTAATATATTCAAATATAAACTACACAGAAGCATTCTGTGAAACTTCTTTCTGATCTGAGCATTCAGCTAACAGAGTTAAACCATACTTTTGATTGAGCAGTTTTGAAACACTCTGTCTCTAGAAAATGCAACTGGACATTCGTAGCGCTAAGTGGCTATTAGTGGAAAAAAGAATATGTTCAAATATAAACTACACAGAAGCATTGTATGAAACTTCTTTCTGTTCTGTGCATTCAAATAACAGAGTTGAACCTTACTTTTGATTGAGCCTTTCTGAAACACTCTTTCTGTAGAAACTGCAATTGGACATTCTGAGCGCTAAGAGGCCTATATTGGGAAAAATAATATCTTCAAATAAAAAGTACACAGAAGCATTGTGTGAAACTTATTTCTGATATGTTCATTAAGCTAACAGAGTTAAACCATACTTTTGATTGCGCAGTTCTGAACACTCTTTCTGTAGAAAATGCAAGTGGACATTCGGAGCGCTAAGAGGGTAATAGTGGAAAAAGGAATATATGCAAATATAAACTACACAGTAGCATTCTGTGAAAATTCTTTCTGTTCTGTGCATTCAACTAACAGAGTTGAACCTTACTTTTGATAGAGCCGTTCTGAAACACTCTTTCTGTAGAAACTGCAATTGGACATGCTAAGCGCTAAGAGGCCTACATTGGGAAAAAGAATATCTTCAAATAAAAACTACACAGATGCATTCTGTAAAACTTATTTCTGATCTGTAAATTCAGTTAACAGAGATAAAACATATTTTTGATTGAGCAGTTATGAAACACTCTTTTTGTAGAAAATGCAAGTGGAGATTCGGAGCGCTAAGGGGGTAATAGTGGAAAAAGGAATGTCTTCAAATATAAACTACACAGAATCATTCGGTGAAACTTCTTTCTGATCTGTGCATTCAGCTAACAGAGTTAAACCATACTTTTGATTGAGCAGATCTGAACACTCTTTCTGTAGAAAATGCAACTGGACATTTGGAGCGCTAAGAGCGTAGTAGTGGAAAAAGGAATATATTCAAATATAAACTACACAGAAGCATTCTGTGAAACTTCTTTCTGATCTGAGCATTCAGCTAACAGAGTTAAACCATACTTTTGATTGAGCAGTTTTGAAACACTCTGTCTGTAGAAAATGCAACTGGACATTCGTAGCGCTAAGAGGGTAACAGTGGAAAAAAGAATATGTTCAAATATAAACTACACAGAAGCATTGTATGAAACTTCTTTCTGTTCTGGGCATTCAACTAACAGAGTTGAACCTTACTTTTGATTGAGCCGTTCTGATACACTCTTTCTGTAGAAACTGCAATTGGACTATCTGAGCGCTAAGAGGCCTATATTGGGAAAAGTAATGTCTACAAATAAAAACTACACAGAAGAATTGTGTGAAACTTCTTTCTGTTCTGTTTGTTCAACTAAAAGAGTTGAACCTTTGTTTTGATTGAGCCGTTCTGAAACACTCTTTCTGTAGAAAATGCAAGTGGAGATTCGGAGCGCTAAGAGGGTAATAGTGGAAAAAGGAATGTCTCCAAATATAAACTACACAGAATCATTCTGTGAAACTTCTTTCTGATCTGTGCATTCAGCTAACAGAGTTAAACCATACTTTTGATTGAGCAGATCTGAACACTCTTTCTGTAGAAAATGCAACTGGACATTTGGAGCGCTAAGAGCGTAGTAGTGGAAAAAAGAATATATTTAAATATAAACTACACAGAAGCATTCTGTGAATCTTCTTTCTGATCTGAGCATTCAGCTAACAGAGTTAAACCATACTTTTGATTGAGCAGTTTTGAAACACTCTGTCTGTAGAAAATGCAACTGGACATTCGTAGCGCTAAGTGGGTAATAGTGGAAAAAAGAATATGTTCAAATATAAACTACACAGAAGCATTGTATGAAACTTCTTTCTGTTCTGTGCATTCAACTAACAGAGTTGAACCTTACTTTTGATTGAGCCGTTCTGATACACTCTTTCTGTAGAAACTGCAATTGGACATTCTGAGCGCTAAGAGGCCTATATTGGGAAAAGGAATGTCTACAAATAAAAACTACACAGAAGAATTGTGTGAAACTTCTTTCTGTTCTGTTTGTTCAACTAAAAGAGTTGAACCTTAGTTTTGATTGAGCCGTTCTGAAACACTCTTTCTGTAGAAAATGCTAGTGGAGATTCGGAGCGCTAAGAGGGTAATAGTGGAAAAAGGAATGTCTCCAAATATAAACTACACAGAATAATTCTGTGAAACTTCTTTCTGATCTGTGCATTCAGCTAACCGAGTTAAACCATACTTTTGATTGAGCAGATCTGAACACTCTTTCTGTAGAAAATGCACCTGGACATTTGGAGCGCTAAGAGAGTAGTAGTGGAAAAAGGAATATATTCAAATATAAACTACACAGAAGCATTCTGTGAAACTTCTTTCTGATCTGAGCATTCAGCTAACAGAGTTAAACCATACTTTTGATTGAGCAGTTTTGAAACACTCTGTCTCTAGAAAATGCAACTGGACATTCGTAGCGCTAAGTGGCTAATAGTGGAAAAAAGAATATGTTCAAATATAAACTACACAGAAGCATTGTATGAAACTTCTTTCTGTTCTGTGCATTCAAATAACAGAGTTGAACCTTACTTTTGATTGAGCCTTTCTGAAACACTCTTTCTGTAGAAACTGCAATTGGACATTCTGAGCGCTAAGAGGCCTATATTGGGAAAAATAATATCTTCAAATAAAAACTACACAGAAGCATTGTGTGAAACTTATTTCTGATATGTTCATTAAGCTAACAGAGTTAAACCATACTTTTGATTGCGCAGTTCTGAACACTCTTTCTGTAGAAAATGCAAGTGGACATTCGGAGCGCTAAGAGGGTAATAGTGGAAAAAGGAATATATGCAAATATAAACTACACAGTAGCATTCTGTGAAAATTCTTTCTGTTCTGTGCATTCAACTAACAGAGTTGAACCTTACTTTTGATTGAGCCGTTCTGAAACACTCTTTCTGTAGAAACTGCAATTGGACATGCTAAGCGCTAAGAGG
The DNA here is from genome assembly GCF_028878055.3 of Symphalangus syndactylus. Taxonomy (NCBI): domain Eukaryota; kingdom Metazoa; phylum Chordata; class Mammalia; order Primates; family Hylobatidae; genus Symphalangus; species Symphalangus syndactylus. The sequence continues at coordinate 164,791,983 of NC_072426.2, forward strand.
CCTACATTGGGAAAAAGAATATCTTCAAATAAAAACTACACAGATGCATTCTGTAAAACTTATTTCTGATCTGTAAATTCAGTTAACAGAGATAAAACATATTTTTGATTGAGCAGTTATGAAACACTCTTTTTGTAGAAAATGCAAGTGGAGATTCGGAGCGCTAAGAGGGTAATAGTGGAAAAAGGAATGTCTCCAAATATAAACTACACAGAATCATTCTGTGAAACTTCTTTCTGATCTGTGCATTCAGCTAACAGAGTTAAACCATACTTTTGATTGAGCAGATCTGAACACTCTTTCTGTAGAAAATGCAACTGGACATTTGGAGCGCTAAGAGAGTAGTAGTGGAAAAAGGAATATATTCAAATATAAACTACACAGAAGCATTCTGTGAAACTTCTTTCTGATCTGAGCATTCAGCTAACAGAGTTAAACCATACTTTTGATTGAGCAGTTTTGAAACACTCTGTCTGTAGAAAATGCAACTGGACATTCGTAGCGCTGAGTGGGTAATAGTGGAAAAAAGAATATGTTCAAATATAAACTACACAGAAGCATTGTATGAAACTTCTTTCTGTTCTGTGCATTCAACTAACAGAGTTGAACCTTACTTTTGATTGAGCCTTTCTGAAACACTCTTTCTGTAGAAACTGCAATTGGACATTCTGAGCGCTAAGAGGCCTATATTGGGAAAAATAATATCTTCAAATAAAAACTACACAGAAGCATTGTGTGAAACTTATTTCTGATATGTTCATTAAGCTAACAGAGTTAAACCATACTTTTGATTGCGCAGTTCTGAACACTCTTTCTGTAGAAAATGCAAGTGGACATTCGGAGCGCTAAGAGGGTAATAGTGGAAAAAGGAATATATGCAAATATAAACTACACAGTAGCATTCTGTGAAAATTCTTTCTGTTCTGTGCATTCAACTAACAGAGTTGAACCTTACTTTTGATTGAGCCGTTCTGAAACACTCTTTCTGTAGAAACTGCAATTCGACATGCTAAGCGCTAAGAGGCCTACATTGGGAAAAAGAATATCTTCAAATAAAAACTACACAGATGCATTCTGTGAAACATATTTCTGATCTGTAAATTCAGTTAACAGAGATAAAACATATTTTTGATTGAGCAGTTATGAAACACTCTTTTTGTAGAAAATGCAAGTGGAGATTCGGAGCGCTAAGAGGGTAATTGTGGAAAAAGGAATGTCTTCAAATATAAACTACACAGAATCATTCGGTGAAACTTCTTTCTGATCTGTGCATTCAGCTAACAGAGTTAAACCATACTTTTGATTGAGCGGATCTGAACACTCTTTCTGTAGAAAATGCAACTGGACATTTGGAGCGCTAAGAGCGTAGTAGTGGAAAAAGGAATATATTCAAATATAAACTACACAGAAGCATTCTGTGAAACTTCTTTCTGATCTGAGCATTCAGCTAACAGAGTTAAACCATACTTTTGATTGAGCAGTTTTGAAACACTCTGTCTGTAGAAAATGCAACTGGACATTCGTAGCGCTAAGTGGGTAATAGTGGAAAAAAGAATGTGTTCAAATATAAACTACACAGAAGCATTGTATGAAACTTCTTTCTGTTCTGTGCATTCAACTAACAGAGTTGAACCTTACTTTTGATTGAGCCGTTCTGATACACTCTTTCTTTAGAAACTGCAATTGGACATTCTGAGCGCTAAGAGGCCTATATTGGGAAAAGGAATGTCTACAAATAAAAACTACACAGAAGAATTGTGTGAAACTTCTTTCTGTTCTGTTTGTTCAACTAAAAGAGTTGAACCTTAGTTTTGATTGAGCCGTTCTGAAACACTCTTTCTGTAGAAAATGCAAGTGGAGATTCGGAGCGCTAAGAGGGTAATAGTGGAAAAAGGAATGTCTCCAAATATAAACTACACAGAATAATTCTGTGAAACATCTTTCTGATCTGTGCATTCAGCTAACAGATTTAAACCATACTTTTGATTGAGCAGATCTGAACACTCTTTCTGTAGAAAATGCACCTGGACATTTGGAGCGCTAAGAGAGTAGTAGTGGAAAAAGTAATATATTCAAATATAAACTACACAGAAGCATTCTGTGAAACTTCTTTCTGATCTGAGCATTCAGCTAACAGAGTTAAACCATACTTTTGATTGAGCAGTTTTGAAACACTCTGTCTCTAGAAAATGCAACTGGACATTCGTAGCGCTAAGTGGCTATTAGTGGAAAAAAGAATATGTTCAAATATAAACTACACAGAAGCATTGTATGAAACTTCTTTCTGTTCTGTGCATTCAAATAACAGAGTTGAACCTTACTTTTGATTGAGCCTTTCTGAAACACTCTTTCTGTAGAAACTGCAATTGGACATTCTGAGCGCTAAGAGGCCTATATTGGGAAAAATAATATCTTCAAATAAAAAGTACACAGAAGCATTGTGTGAAACTTATTTCTGATATGTTCATTAAGCTAACAGAGTTAAACCATACTTTTGATTGCGCAGTTCTGAACACTCTTTCTGTAGAAAATGCAAGTGGACATTCGGAGCGCTAAGAGGGTAATAGTGGAAAAAGGAATATATGCAAATATAAACTACACAGTAGCATTCTGTGAAAATTCTTTCTGTTCTGTGCATTCAACTAACAGAGTTGAACCTTACTTTTGATAGAGCCGTTCTGAAACACTCTTTCTGTAGAAACTGCAATTGGACATGCTAAGCGCTAAGAGGCCTACATTGGGAAAAAGAATATCTTCAAATAAAAACTACACAGATGCATTCTGTAAAACTTATTTCTGATCTGTAAATTCAGTTAACAGAGATAAAACATATTTTTGATTGAGCAGTTATGAAACACTCTTTTTGTAGAAAATGCAAGTGGAGATTCGGAGCGCTAAGGGGGTAATAGTGGAAAAAGGAATGTCTTCAAATATAAACTACACAGAATCATTCGGTGAAACTTCTTTCTGATCTGTGCATTCAGCTAACAGAGTTAAACCATACTTTTGATTGAGCAGATCTGAACACTCTTTCTGTAGAAAATGCAACTGGACATTTGGAGCGCTAAGAGCGTAGTAGTGGAAAAAGGAATATATTCAAATATAAACTACACAGAAGCATTCTGTGAAACTTCTTTCTGATCTGAGCATTCAGCTAACAGAGTTAAACCATACTTTTGATTGAGCAGTTTTGAAACACTCTGTCTGTAGAAAATGCAACTGGACATTCGTAGCGCTAAGAGGGTAACAGTGGAAAAAAGAATATGTTCAAATATAAACTACACAGAAGCATTGTATGAAACTTCTTTCTGTTCTGGGCATTCAACTAACAGAGTTGAACCTTACTTTTGATTGAGCCGTTCTGATACACTCTTTCTGTAGAAACTGCAATTGGACTATCTGAGCGCTAAGAGGCCTATATTGGGAAAAGTAATGTCTACAAATAAAAACTACACAGAAGAATTGTGTGAAACTTCTTTCTGTTCTGTTTGTTCAACTAAAAGAGTTGAACCTTTGTTTTGATTGAGCCGTTCTGAAACACTCTTTCTGTAGAAAATGCAAGTGGAGATTCGGAGCGCTAAGAGGGTAATAGTGGAAAAAGGAATGTCTCCAAATATAAACTACACAGAATCATTCTGTGAAACTTCTTTCTGATCTGTGCATTCAGCTAACAGAGTTAAACCATACTTTTGATTGAGCAGATCTGAACACTCTTTCTGTAGAAAATGCAACTGGACATTTGGAGCGCTAAGAGAGTAGTAGTGGAAAAAGGAATATATTCAAATATAAACTACACAGAAGCATTCTGTGAAACTTCTTTCTGATCTGAGCATTCAGCTAACAGAGTTAAACCATACTTTTGATTGAGCAGTTTTGAAACACTCTGTCTGTAGAAAATGCAACTGGACATTCGTAGCGCTAAGTGGGTAATAGTGGAAAAAAGAATATATTCAAATATAAACTACACAGAAGCATTGTATGAAACTTCTTTCTGTTCTGTGCATTCAAATAACAGAGTTGAACCTTACTTTTGATTGAGCCTTTCTGAAACACTCTTTCTGTAGAAACTGCAATTGGACATTCTGAGCGCTAAGAGGCCTATATTGGGAAAAATAATATCTTCAAATAAAAACTACACAGAAGCATTGTGTGAAACTTATTTCTGATATGTTCATTAAGATAACAGAGTTAAACCATACTTTTGATTGCGCAGTTCTGAACACTCTTTCAGTAGAAAATGCAAGTGGACATTCGGAGCGCTAAGAGGGTAATAGTGGAAAAAGGAATATATGCAAATATAAACTACACAGTAGCATTCTGTGAAAATTCTTCCTGTTCTGTGCATTCAACTAACAGAGTTGAACCTTACTTTTGATTGAGCCGTTCTGAAACACTCTTTCTGTAGAAACTGCAATTGGACATGCTAAGCGCTAAGAGGCCTACATTGGGAAAAAGAATATCTTCAAATAAAAACTACACAGATGCATTCTGTAAAACTTATTTCTGATGTGTAAATTCAGTTAACAGAGATAAAACATATTTTTGATTGAGCAGTTATGAAACACTCTTTTTGTAGAAAATGCAAGTGGAGATTCAGAGCGCTAAGGGGGTAATAGTGGAAAAAGGAATGTCTTCAAATATAAACTACACAGAATCATTCAGTGAAACTTCTTTCTGATCTGTGCATTCAGCTAACATAGTTAAACCATACTTTTGATTGAGCAGATCTGAACACTCTTTCTGTATAAAATGCAACTGGACATTTGGAGCGCTAAGAGCGTAGTAGTGGAAAAAGGAATATATTCAAATATAAACTACACAGAAGAATTCTGTGAAACTTCTTTCTGATCTGAGCATTCAGCTAACAGAGTTAAACCATACTTTTGATTGAGCAGTTTTGAAACACTCTGTCTGAAGAAAATGCAACGGGACATTCGTAGCGCTAAGTGGGTAACAGTGGAAAAAAGAATATGTTCAAATATAAACTACACAGAAGCATTGTATGAAACTTCTTTCTGTTCTGTGCATTCAACTAACAGAGTTGAACCTTACTTTTGATTGAGCCGTTCTGATACACTCTTTCTGTAGAAACTGCAATTGGACATTCTGAGCGCTAAGAGGCCTATATTGGGAAAAGGAATGTCTACAATTAAAAACTACACAGAAGAATTGTGTGAAACTTCTTTCTGTTCTGTTTGTTCAACTAAAAGAGCTGAAACTTAGTTTTGATTGAGCCGTTCTGAAACACTCTTTCTGTAGAAAATGCAAGTGGAGATTCGGAGCGCTAAGAGGGTAATAGTGGAAAAAGGAATGTCTCCAAATATAAACTACACAGAATCATTCTGTGAAACTTCTTTCTGATCTGTGCATTCAGCTAACAGAGTTAAACCATACTTTTGATTGAGCAGATCTGAACACTCTTTCTGTAGAAAATGCAACTGGACATTTGGAGCGCTAAGAGAGTAGTAGTGGAAAAAGGAATATATTCAAATATAAACTACACAGAAGCATTCTGTGAAATTTCTTTCTGATCTGAGCATTCAGCTAACAGAGTTAAACCATACTTTTGATTGAGCAGTTTTGAAACACTCTGTCTGTAGAAAATGCAACTGGACATTCGTAGCGCTAAGTGGGTAATAGTGGAAAAAAGAATATGTTCAAATATAAACTACACAGAAGCATTGTATGAAACTTCTTTCTGTTCTGTGCATTCAACTAACAGAGTTGAACCTTACATTTGATTGAGCCTTTCTGAAACACTCTTTCTGTAGAAACTGCAATTGGACATTCTGAGCGCAAAGAGGCCTCTATTGGGAAAAATAATATCTTCAAATAAAAACTACACAGAAGCATTGTGTGAAACTTATTTCTGATATGTTCATTAAGCTAACAGAGTTAAACCATACTTTTGATTACGCAGTTCTGAACAGTCTTTCTGTAGAAAATGCAAGTGGACATTCGGAGCGCTAAGAGGGTAATAGTGGAAAAAGGAATATATGCAAATATAAACTACACAGTAGCATTCTGTGAAAATTCTTTCTGTTCTGTGCATTCAACTAACAGATTTGAACCTTACTTTTGATTGAGCCGTTCTGAAACACTCTTTCTGTAGAAACTTCAATTGGACATGCTAAGCGCTAAGAGGCCTACATTGGGAAAAAGAATATCTTCAAATAAAAACTACACAGATGCATTCTGTGAAACTTATTTCTGATCTGTAAATTCAGTTAACAGAGATAAAACATATTTTTGATTGAGCAGTTATGAAACACTCTTTTTGTAGAAAATGCAAGTGGAGATTCGGAGCGCTAAGAGGGTAATAGTGGAAAAAGGAATGTCTTCAAATATAAACTACACAGAATCATTCGGTGAAACTTCTTTCTGATCTGTGCATTCAGCTAACAGAGTTAAGCCATACTTTTGATTGAGCAGATCTGAACACTCTTTCTGTAGAAAATGCAACTGGACATTTGGAGCGCTAAGAGCGTAGTAGTGGAAAAAGGAATATATTCAAATATAAACTACACAGAAGCATTCTGTGAAACTTCTTTCTGATCTGAGCATTCAGCTAACAGAGGTAAACCATACTTTTGATTGAGCAGTTTTGAAACACTCTGCCTGTAGAAAATGCAACTGGACATTCGTAGCGCTAAGTGGGTAATAGTGGAAAAAAGAATATGTTCAAATATAAACTACACAGAAGCATTGTATGAAACTTCTTTCTGTTCTGTGCATTCAACTAAGAGAGTTGAACCTTACTATTGATTGAGCCGTTCTGATACACTCTTTCTGTAGAAACTGCAATTGGACATTCTGAGCGCTAAGAGGCCTATATTGGGAAAAGGAATGTCTACAAATAAAAACTACACAGAAGAATTGTGTGAAACTTCTTTCTGTTCTGTTTGTTCAACTAAAAGAGCTGAACCTTAGTTTTGATTGAGCCGTTCTGAAACACTCTTTCTGTAGAAAATGCAAGTGGAGATTCGGAGCGCTAAGTGGCTAATAGTGGAAAAAAGAATATGTTCAAATATAAACTACACAGAAGCATTGTATGAAACTTCTTTCTGTTCTGTGCATTCAAATAACAGAGTTGAACCTTACTTTTGATTGAGCCTTTCTGAAACACTCTTTCTGTAGAAACTGCAATTGGACATTCTGAGCGCTAAGAGGCCTGTATTGGGAAAAATAATATCTTCAAATAAAAACTACACAGAAGCATTGTGTGAAACTTATTTCTGATATGTTCATTAAGCTAACAGTTTTAAACCATACTTTTGATTGCGCAGTTCTGAACACTCTTTCTGTAGAAAATGCAAGTGGACATTCGGAGCGCTAAGAGGGAAATAGTGGAATAAGGAATATATGCAAATATAAACTACACAGTAGCATTCTGTGAAAATTCTTTCTGTTCTGTGCATTCAACTAACAGAGTTGAACCTTACTTTTGATTGAGCCGTTCTGAAACCCTCTTTCTGTAGAAACTGCAATTGGACATGCTAAGCGCTAAGAGGCCTACATTGGGAAAAAGAATATCTTCAAATAAAAACTACACAGATGCATTCTGTGAAACTTATTTCTGATCTGTAAATTCAGTTAACAGAGATAAAACATATTTTTGATTGAGCAGTTATGAAACACTCTTTTTGTAGAAAATGCAAGTGGAGATTCGGAGCGCTAAGAGGGTAATAGTGGAAAAAGGAATGTCTTCAAATATAAACTACACAGAATCATTCGGTGAAACATCTTTCTGATCTGTGCATTCAGCTAACAGAGTTAAAACATACTTTTGATTGAGCAGATCTGAACACTGTTTCTGTAGAAAATGCAACTGGACATTTGGAGCGCTAAGAGCGTAGTAGTGGAAAAAGGAATATATTCAAATATAAACTACACAGAAGAATTCTGTGAAACTTCTTTCTGATCTGAGCATTCAGCTAACAGAGTTAAACCATACTTTTGATTGAGCAGTTTTGAAACACTCTGTCTGTAGAAAATGCAACTGGACATTCGTAGCGCTAAGTGGGTAACACTGGAAAAAAGAATATGTTCAAATATAAACTACACAGAAGCATTGTATGAAACTTCTTTCTGTTCTGTGCATTCAACTAACAGAGTTGAACCTTACTTTTGATTGAGCCGTTCTGATACACTCTTTCTGTAGAAACTGCAATTGGACATTATGAGCGCTAAGAGGCCTATATTGGGAAAAGGAATGTCTACAAATAAAAACTACACAGAAGAATTTTGTGAAACTTCTTTCTGTTCTGTTTGTTCAACTAAAAGAGTTGAAGCTTAGTTTTGATTGAGCCGTTCTGAAACACTCTTTCTGTAGAAAATGCAAGTGGAGATTCGGAGCGCTAAGAGGGTAATAGTGGAAAAAGGAATGTCTCCAAATATAAACTACACAGAATCATTCTGTGAAACTTCTTTCTGATCTGTGCATTCAGCTAACAGGGTTAAACCATACTTTTGATTGAGCAGATCTGAACACTCTTTCTGTAGAAAATGCAACTGGACATTTGGAGCGCTAAGAGAGTAGTAGTGGAAAAAGGAATATATTCAAATATAAACTACACAGAAGCATTCTGTGAAACTTCTTTCTGATCTGAGCATTCAGCTAACAGAGTTAAACCATACTTTTGATTGAGCAGTTTTGAAACACTCTGTCTGTAGAAAATGCAACTGGACATTCGTAGCGCTAAGTGGGTAATAGTGGAAAAAAGAATATGTTCAAATATAAACTACACAGAAGCATTGTATGAAACTTCTTTCTGTTCTGTGCATTCAACTAACAGAGTTGAACCTTACTTTTGATTGAGCCTTTCTGAAACACTCTTTCTGTAGAAACTGCAATTGGACATTCTGAGCGCTAAGAGGCCTCTATTGGGAAAAATAATATCTTCAAATAAAAACTACACAGAAGCATTGTGTGAAACTTATTTCTGATATGTTCATTAAGCTAACAGAGTTAAACCATACTTTTGATTGCGCAGTTCTGAACACTCTTTCTGTAGAAAATGCAAGTGGACATTCGGAGCGCTAAGAGGGTAATAGTGGAAAAAGGAATATATGCAAATATAAACTACACAGTAGCATTCTGTGAAAATCCTTTCTGTTCTGTGCATTCCACTAACAGATTTGAACCTTACTTTTGATTGAGCCGTTCTGAAACACTCTTTCTGTAGAAACTGCAATTGGACATGCTAAGCGCTAAGAGGCCTACATTGGGAAAAAGAATATCTTCAAATAAAAACTACACAGATGCATTCTGTGAAACTTATTTCTGATCTGTAAATTCAGTTAACAGAGATAAAACATATTTTTGATTGAGCAGTTATGAAACACTCTTTTTGTAGAAAATGCAAGTGGAGATTCGGAGCGCTAAGAGGGTAATAGTGGAAAAAGGAATGTCTTCAAATATAAACTACACAGAATCATTCGGTGAAACTTCCTTCTGATCTGTGCATTCAGCTAACAGAGTTAAACCATACTTTTGATTGAGCAGATCTGAACACTCTTTCTGTAGAAAATGCAACTGGACATTTGGAGCGCTAAGAGCGTAGTAGTGGAAAAAGGAATATATTCAAATATAAACTACACAGAAGCATTCTGTGAAACTTCTTTCTGATCTGAGCATTCAGCTAACAGAGTTAAACCATACTTTTGATTGAGCAGTTTTGAAACACTCTGTCTGTAGAAAATGCAACTGGACATTCGTAGCGCTAAGTGGGTAATAGTGGAAAAAAGAATATGTTCAAATATAAACTACACAGAAGCATTGTATGAAACTTCTTTCTGTTCTGTGCATTCAACTAACAGAGTTGAACCTTACCTTTGATTGAGCCGTTCTGATACACTCTTTCTGTAGAAACTGCAATTGGACATTCTGAGCGCTAAGAGGCCTATATTGGGAAAAGGAATGTCTACAAATAAAAACTACACAGAAGAATTGTGTGAAACTTCTTTCTGTTCTGTTTGTTCAACTAAAAGAGTTGAACCTTAGTTTTGATTGAGCCGTTCTGAAACACTCTTTCTGTAGAAAATGCAAGTGGAGATTCGGAGCGCTAAGAGGGTAATAGTGGAAAAAGGAATGTCTCCAAATATAAACTACACAGAATAATTCTGTGAAACTTCTTTCTGATCTGTGCATTCAGCTAACAGAGTTAAACCATACTTTTGATTGAGCAGATCTGAACACTCTTTCTGTAGAAAATGCACCTGGACATTTGGAGCGCTAAGACAGTAGTAGTGGAAAAAGGAATATATTCAAATATAAACTACACAGAAGCATTCTGTGAAACTTCTTTCTGATCTGAGCATTCAGCTAACAGAGTTAAACCATACTTTTGATTGAGCAGTTTTGAAACACTCTGTCTCTAGAAAATGCAACTGGACATTCGTAGCGCTAAGTGGCTAATAGTGGAAAAAAGAATATGTTCAAATATAAACTACACAGAAGCATTGTATGAAACTTCTTTCTGTTCTGTGCATTCAAATAACAGAGTTGAACCTTACTTTTGATTGAGCCTTTCTGAAACACTCTTTCTGTAGAAACTGCAATTGGACATTCTGAGCGCTAAGAGGCCTATATTGGGAAAAACAATATCTTCAAATAAAAACTACACAGAAGCATTGTGTGAAACTTATTTCTGATATGTTCATTAAGCTAACAGAGTTAAACCATACTTTTGATTGCGCAGTTCTGAACACTCTTTCTGTAGAAAATGCAAGTGGACATTCGGAGCGCTAAGAGGGTAATAGTGGAAAAAGGAATATATGCAAATATAAACTACACAGTAGCATTCTGTGAAAATTCTTTCTGTTCTGTGCATTCAACTAACAGAGTTGCACCTTACTTTTGATTGAGCCGTTCTGAAACACTCTTTCTGTAGAAACTGCAATTGGACATGCTAAGCGCTAAGAGGCCTACATTGGGAAAAAGAATATCTTCAAATAAAAACTACACAGATGCATTCTGTAAAACTTATTTCTGATCTGTAAATTCAGTTAACAGAGATAAAACATATTTTTGATTGAGCAGTTATGAAACACTCTTTTTGTAGAAAATGCAAGTGGAGATTCGGAGCGCTAAGAGGGTAATAGTGGAAAAAGGAATGTCTCCAAATATAAACTACACAGAATCATTCTGTGAAACTTCTTTCTGATCTGTGCATTCAGCTAACAGTGTTAAACCATACTTTTGATTGAGCAGATCTGAACACTCTTTCTGTAGAAAATGCAACTGGACATTTGGAGCGCTAAGAGAGTAGTAGTGGAAAAAGGAATATATTCAAATATAAACTACACAGAAGCATTCTGTGAAACTTCTTTCTGATCTGAGCATTCAGCTAACAGAGTTAAACCATACTTTTGATTGAGCAGTTTTGAAACACTCTGTCTGTAGAAAATGCAACTGGACATTCGTAGCGCTAAGTGGGTAATAGTGGAAAAAAGAATATGTTCAAATATAAACTACACAGAAGGATTGTATGAAACTTCTTTCTGTTCTGTGCATTCAACTAACAGAGTTGAACCTTACTTTTGATTGAGCCTTTCTGAAACACTCTTTCTGTAGAAACTGCAATTGGACATTCTGAGCGCTAAGAGGCCTCTATTGGGAAAAATAATATCTTCAAATAAAAACTACACAGAAGCATTGTGTGAAACTTATTTCTGATATGTTCATTAAGCAAACAGAGTTAAACCATACTTTTGATTGCGCAGTTCTGAACACTCTTTCTGTAGAAAATCAAGTGGACATTCGGAGCGCTTAGAGGGTAATAGTGGAAAAAGGAATATATGCAAATATAAACTACACAGTAGCATTCTGTGAAAATTCTTTCTGTTCTGTGCATTCAACTAACAGAGTTTAACCTTACTTTTGATTGAGCCGTTCTGAAACACTCTTTCTGTAGAAACTGCAATTGGACATGCTAAGCGCTAAGAGGCCTACATTGGGAAAAAGTATATCTTCAAATAAAAACTACACAGATGCATTCTGTGAAACTTATTTCTGATCTGTAAATTCAGTTAACAGAGATAAAACATATTTTTGATTGAGCAGTTATGAAACACTCTTTTTGTAGAAATTGCAAGTGGAGATTCGGAGCGCTAAGAGGGTAATAGTGGAAAAAGGAATGTCTTCAAATATAAACTACACAGAATCATTCGGTGAAACTTCGTTCTGATCTGTGCATTCAGCTAACAGAGTTAAACCATACTTTTGATTGAGCAGATCTGAACACTCTTTCTGTAGAAAATGCAACTGGACATTTGGAGCGCTAAGAGCGTAGTAGTGGAAAAAGGAATATATTCAAATATAAACTACACAGAAGCATTCTGTGAAACTTCTTTCTGATCTGAGCATTCAGCTAACAGATTTAAACCATACTTTTGATTGAGCAGTTTTGAAACACTCTGTCTGTAGAAAATGCAACTGGACATTCGTAGCGCTAAGTGGGTAATAGTGGAAAAAAGAATATGTTCAAATATAAACTACACAGAAGCATTGTATGAAACTACTTTCTGTTCTGTGCATTCAACTAACGGAGTTGAACCTTACTTTTGATTGAGCCGTTCTGAAACACTCTTTCTGTAGAAAATGCAATTGGACATTCTGAGCGCTAAGAGGCCTATATTGGGAAAAGGAATGTCTACAAATAAAAACTACACAGAAGAATTGTGTGAAACTTCTTTCTGTTCTGTTTGTTCAACTAAAAGAGCTGAACCTTAGTTTTGATTGAGCCGTTCTGAAACACTCTTTCTGTAGAAAATGCAAGTGGAGATTCGGAGCGCTAAGAGGGTAATAGTGGAAAAAGGAATGTCTCCAAATATAAACTACACAGAATCATTCTGTGAAACTTCTTTCCGATCTGTGCATTCAGCTAACAGATTTAAACCATACTTTTGATTGAGCAGATCTGAACACTCTTTCTGTAGAAAATGCAACTGGACATTTGGAGCGCTAAGAGAGTAGTAGTGGAAAAAGGAATATATTCAAATATAAACTACACAGAAGCATTCTGTGAAACTTCTTTCTGATCTGAGCATTCAGCTAACAGAGTTAAACCATACTTTTGATTGAGCAGTTTTGAAACACTCTGTCTCTAGAAAATGCAACTGGACATTCGTAGCGCTAAGTGGCTAATAGTGGAAAAAAGAATATGTTCAAATATAAACTACACAGAAGCATTGTATGAAACTTCTTTCTGTTCTGTGCATTCAAATAACAGAGTTGAACCTTACTTTTGATTGAGCCTTTCTGAAACACTCTTTCTGTAGAAACTGCAATTGGACATTCTGAGCGCTAAGAGGCCTATATTGGGAAAAATAATATCTTCAAATAAAAACTACACAGAAGCATTGTGTGAAACTTATTTCTGATATGTTCATTAAGCTAACAGAGTTAAACCATACTTTTGATTGCGCAGTTCTGAACACTCTTTCTGTAGAAAATGCAAGTGGACATTCGGAGCGCTAAGAGGGTAATAGTGGAAAAAGGAATATATGCAAATATAAACTACACAGTAGCATTCTGTGAAAATTCTTTCTGTTCTGTGCATTCAACTAACAGAGTTGAACCTTACTTTTGATTGAGCCGTTCTGAAACACTCTTTCTGTAGAAACTGCAATTGGACATGCTAAGCGCTAAGAGGCCTACATTGGGAAAAAGAATATCTTCAAATAAAAACTACACAGATGCATTCTGTAAAACTTATTTCTGATCTGTAAATTCAGTTAACAGAGATAAAACATATTTTTGATTGAGCAGTTATGAAACACTCTTTTTGTAGAAAATGCAAGTGGAGATTCGGAGCGCTAAGAGGGTAATAGTGGAAAAAGGAATGTCTTCAAATATAAACTACACAGAATCATTCGGTGAAACTTCTTTCTGATCTGTGCATTCAGCTAACAGAGTTAAAACATACTTTTGATTGAACAGATCTGAACACTCTTTCTGTAGAAAATGCAACTGGACATTTGGAGCGCTAAGAGCGTAGTAGTGGAAAAAGGAATATATTCAAATATAAACTACACAGAAGCATTCTGTGAAACTTATTTCTGATCTGAGCATTCAGCTAACAGAGTTAAACCATACTTTTGATTGAGCAGTTTTGAAACACTCTGTCTGTAGAAAATGCAACTGGACATTCGTAGCGCTAAGTGGGTAACAGTGGAAAAAAGAATATGTTCAAATATAAACTACACAGAAGCATTGTATGAAACTTCTTTCTGTTCTGTGCATTCAACTAACAGAGTTGAACCTTACTTTTGATTGAGCCGTTCTGATACACTCTTTCTGTAGAAACTGCAATTGGACATTCTGAGCGCTAAGAGGCCTATATTGGGAAAAGAAATGTCTACAAATAAAAACTACACAGAAGAATTGTGTGAAACTTCTTTCTGTTCTGTTTGTTCAACTAAAAGAGTTGAACCTTAGTTTTGATTGAGCCGTTCTGAAACACTCTTTCTGTAGAAAATGCAAGTGGAGATTCGGAGCGCTAAGAGGGTAATAGTGGAAAAAGGAATGTCTCCAAATATAAACTACACAGAATCATTCTGTGAAACTTCTTTCTGATCTGTGCATTCAGCTAACAGAGTTAAACCATACTTTTGATTGAGCAGATCTGAACACTCTTTCTGTAGAAAATGCAACTGGACATTTGGAGCGCTAAGAGAGTAGTAGTGGAAAAAGTAATATATTCAAATATAAACTACACAGAAGCATTCTGTGAAACTTCTTTCTGATCTGAGCATTCAGCTAACAGAGTTAAACCATACTTTTGATTGAGCAGTTTTGAAACACTCTGTCTCTAGAAAATGCAACTGGACATTCGTAGCGCTAAATGGCTATTAGTGGAAAAAAGAATATGTTCAAATATAAACTACACAGAAGCATTGTATGAAACTTCTTTCTGTTCTGTGCATTCAAATAACAGAGTTGAACCTTACTTTTGATTGAGCCTTTCTGAAACACTCTTTCTGTAGAAACTGCAATTGGACATTCTGAGCGCTAAGAGGCCTATATTGGGAAAAATAATATCTTCAAATAAAAACTACACAGAAGCATTGTGTGAAACTTATTTCTGATATGTTCATTAAGATAACAGAGTTAAACCATACTTTTGATTGCGCAGTTCTGAACACTCTTTCAGTAGAAAATGCAAGTGGACATTCGGAGCGCTAAGAGGGTAATAGTGGAAAAAGGAATATATGCAAATATAAACTACACAGTAGCATTCTGTGAAAATTCTTCCTGTTCTGTGCATTCAACTAACAGAGTTGAACCTTACTTTTGATTGAGCCGTTCTGAAACACTCTTTCTGTAGAAACTGCAATTGGACATGCTAAGCGCTAAGAGGCCTACATTGGGAAAAAGAATATCTTCAAATAAAAACTACACAGATGCATTCTGTAAAACTTATTTCTGATGTGTAAATTCAGTTAACAGAGATAAAACATATTTTTGATTGAGCAGTTATGAAACACTCTTTTTGTAGAAAATGCAAGTGGAGATTCAGAGCGCTAAGGGGGTAATAGTGGAAAAAGGAATGTCTTCAAATATAAACTACACAGAATCATTCAGTGAAACTTCTTTCTGATCTGTGCATTCAGCTAACATAGTTAAACCATACTTTTGATTGAGCAGATCTGAACACTCTTTCTGTAGAAAATGCAACTGGACATTTGGAGCGCTAAGAGCGTAGTAGTGGAAAAAGGAATATATTCAAATATAAACTACACAGAAGCATTCTGTGAAACTTCTTTCTGATCTGAGCATTCAGCTAACAGAGT